>NC_092039.1:116747388-117347388 GCF_003086295.3 Arachis hypogaea | reverse complement strand
AGAAGTCATCCTACTCTACTATAAATACATTGGCGCCTCTTAGGTATAACTCACGTTCTAATCTACTAAAAACCTGCCTAAAGCCCTTACTAATTTAAACATCGGAGTCTCTTGCAGGTACCACCCCACCTCCTTACAAGAAACTCGGACAGGTGGCACCTCGACATCATCAAGTCGGACGCTGCCATTCAAAGGGACCTAGACCTCATGTTCAGACTCGACCCGACGTTTCAGGTAACTCCTGGAACAGTTATCATGCATTATTGTTGGATTGATCCTAAATTTTTTAAAAGTTTAGCTATTAAGAGTATGTTTGATGCAAATAAAATATTTTTGGAATAAAATTAAAACAAAATAAAATTTAGAAATATTTTTGAAATTTTTAAAAAATTTTAAGGATAAAAAATATATTTTATCTAATAATTTATATAATTTAATTTCGATGCACTGATAATGTAAAACGTTTTGCATAGTAGTGCAATCAGAATCGTTACCATATTAGGAAATTATTTTAATTTCCTAATTTGTTTATGGGCAATACATATATTAATTATAATAACAAATTATGCTATTTCAAATTAAATGACTTATATAATGGTGATCTCATTTATTGTTTTAAATGCTAAATTGAATAAGTCATTATTACTTTTGATTTTGAATTAAATGAGAATAAAATCTGATATTATCTTTTGTTCTTTAGATAATTATCTTTTGGATTTTAGATATATTATCTTTTGGACTTTAGATACTATTTTATTTTGGTTTTAGGGTTTAATGCATGACATGCTCAAATATAAATAGTGCCTTCAGGGTTTCGGTCCCCAAAGATACCAAAGTCGCCTTTGCAAGTCTTTCCCCATCAGAGAAGTTGTAATTCAACCGCCTAGGAATACAGAAAATTTTGGTTGAGTAAGATCGAAAGAACCACAAGATTCAAATCATTCTATCAATTTCTGACTCTTATGAGTAAAGGTACGCTTTCGCATTATGTGATATTTTGGTGATTCAATATCGATAATCGAGGTTAATAAAATTATTTATTCCAACATACCATTCATACTTTCAATGTGAATATAAAAAATAATGATTTTTACTAATATTACGTTATGTGATTAGATACACGTGCAAAACGGTTTTACACTGAACGTGTATTAAAATTAAATTTTAATTTAAAATAAAATTAATTTGATATAACACATTAAAATAAAATAAAATATATTTTTTTGAAGAGACTACAAGGTTTCTAAACAAAAAAAATGTCTTTTTCGATTCTTGATATTTAATTTTGTGAAACTTGTTAGTTTTGTGTTAACAATAAAAAATATTGAGAAAGAGGTTAACCAGTCTCACAAAAAAAACCAAGGACCAAAAAAGATATTTTTTTATTGAATGCCTCGTTATCTTTTGAGATAATTGCTAGGAGTCGTTAATAATTTTTCTCAAAATAATAATAAATTTTTTTACAGATTGCAAAAACTAAATTTTTTTGACAAATTAAAAAAACCCAAAAATAACAATTTTTTTTTCATAAATTGCGAAAATCAATTATAGACTACAAAAAAAGGATCAATTAAGATGTAGTTAATTTGGAGGTAACTAATTAAAAAATAATTTTTAATTTTAAAATTTAAAAATTAAAATAATAAAAATTTATTTTTTTATAATAGATTTATTTTTTAATTAATTAATTAAATCTAAATTAATTACATCCTAGTTAGTTCTCTAACAGAATCGAAACAAAAAATAATAATTCATTTATTCTTTCTCACAAGGTCTTTTTTTTCACTTTCTTGTAAAAAATGCCAGCTAATCACCTTCTACCATTCACCTATCCAAAAATCTAACTCAACCATAATAACTATAGTTAAATGTTAACTATAGTTAATGTATCTTTCAATTTAATTCAATACAATTTAAACTTAATAATAATATTTTTATTATTATAGAAAGAGAGAGAAATAGGGAGGAGAGGGGGAATTCATAGCATCCTTATCAATTATCTCATCCACCCTCAATATAAAAAAATAGGGTCATTCAACTTTTGTTTTAATATAAAATATAAAATATATTAAACTCTCCCTTCTCTTCTTCTCATCTTAAACAAGAAACAAAAGAAGTCACCAAGAAAAAAAAAAAAGAAACAAAAGAAGGAAATTATAAGAGTTTTGGGGGTTGATAATACAAAACCATTTCAAAACCTAGGAGAAATTTGGTACAAAAGCCAAATAGGTCAATTTAGGGCCACAATAGGGTTACAATTTACAAATCATCATAAGAAGCCATTTTCTCTTATTCTCTCTATATAAACTTCATATCAGAGGTATGTCTTCTCTCCCCTTCCAATCTACTTTTTTTATTTGTATTTTTAATCTCTTTTTACTCCCAATAAAAAAAATTGAATCATACTTGCTTCAAATGAAAATCTGGATTTTTTTTTTTAAATAATACAAAACCCTTCTTTTATTATTAATATACTTTCCTGCAAATTGTGCAAAGGTTGTTTATTTTCTGATTTTTGGAAAACACCTAATACTTCCAAAAAAAAAATAAAAAAAAAAATTGAAGAAGAGGGGTCTGAATCTGTTCAAAACTTGAAATTCGACCCCTCACTTTCTCTCGTCTTCGTTTTCCCATTGATGCCATCTGCAATTTCTGCTTTCTTATTTGTTTTAGAGAGAGAAACAAAGCGCGGGACGCCCAAATTTCTATCTCTCTTCGATATGTACAGAGAGAAAGAAGCCACACATAGCGCTTTCTCTCTCTTTAACTCAACCACCCTATGTTTCTCAATCGGTACCTTTACTTCTCAATTCTCACTCCGAATGCTTCAATTCGAAGTTTGCTTTCGAAATTTTTTTTGTGCGTTTGTTTTTTTTTTCGTTTGTGCATGTGCGCTTTTGTTGTTGTTGTTGGAATAGAATTGAAACAACTTTAGAATGATACTTTTGGGTTTATGGATTTGAATCTGTTATACGTGGCAGGGTGGTTGATGTTCGATGATGGAGTTTCTTCTGAATTTTACTAAAAGCCCTTAGAAGAGGTTGAAGGTGAAGTTAACATTTGTGTTGGTTGTTGTTTCCTTTTCAATATTGTTTAGAAAGGAGTTTAGTTCTAGTTCTAGAAATATGATGTGTAGTGGTGAGCCTTTGGATTTGTATAAGCTATTCATGGTGGTGAAGGAGAAAGGTGGCTATGATGCTGTTTGTAAGAATATGCTGTGGGATTTGGTTGCGGAAGAATATGGTTTAGGTTTAAATGTTGGTTCATCTATTGAACTTGTTTATAGTAAGCACTTGAGTACACTAGAGACATGGCTGAAGAATGTTGCTGATAGTAAGTTCCCTGAGTGTGGTTTAATGGATGATAGGGTTAGTTTTGGTAAGAAGTTGATGGAGGTGCAGGCTGATTTCTTGTTAGATGTTTATAGCGAGGAAGGTGCAGGGGATAAAATTAAGACAGTATGTGATTTCGCAGATGGAAGGAAGTTGTGTGGAACTAATAGGGTTAGGGGATTGAATCCTGAGCTCAGCGGTGCAAAGAAAATTGTTGATTTGAATGCACTGGACCATAAGATAAATGGGCCTAGTATTGGAAGCTTTTGCAGCAATAACTTTTCAAATAATTCAAGTGATATACAGAACCATTTGAATGAAATTAAGACATCAACAGTGGACATATCTGATGAAGCAAACATAATGCCTACATTGTCGGAAGAAGGTGATAGTTGTGATAAAAATGATGGTCATGATGACGACGATGACGACGATGATGATGTGATGGTATTGGATCCATCCACTGTTAATAAAGAGAGCTTTGGTAGAAAGAGGAAGAGAGAGTCTATGTCTGAAATGCTAAGCTGGCTTACTGGTATTGCTAAGAATCCTTGTGATCCTGCAGTTGGTTCAATGCCTGAAAAGTCAAAGTGGAAGTCTTATGGTAGTGAGGAGATCTGGAAGCAGGTTTTGCTGTTTCGGCAAGCCACCTATTTTAGCAGTGATCACGTCAGTTGGCAGGTAATCGTGAATATATTATATAACTATGGACTGTTCGTTTGTTATGCAGATCATTAGTGATGTTTTGTGCTGAGACAATAAAATGTAGAAAATCCTAACATGATATTGCTTTTTTACCCTGAATATCTAATTGATTAGATATCTCTAAGCAATTTAAATCTCCGGTATCTTTTCAAATTGTTATGAATTTTCTTCTGATATTGGTCTTATCAATCATTAGGCATTTGTAATTATTCTATTTATAAATGGAATCACATATGCTGTGTTTAGATTATATTATACAAAGAGTAAAGTATCGTTTTTGTTCCTAACGTTTGGGGTAAGTTCCAAAGTTGTTCCTAACGTTTGAGGTAAGTTCCAAAGTTGTCCCTAACGTTTAAATCGTCCTATTTAAGTCTCTAACGTTTCAAAATTGGCTCAATGTTATTTTGCCGTTAGCCCGTTAGGGATCTGTTAACAAAATTGATGGCGGGACAAAATTGAGACGATTTTAAAACGTTAAGGACTTAAATAGGACGAAAACGTTGGAGACAAAAACAATACATAGAAATTATCTTTCAAAAATATCAATTTTTTACGGTATATAGTTATTCAATTATTTTTTAATTACATCTAAGTAAATTACCCTTATTTACATTACTTTCATTCTAAATAAATTTATTTTTTTATAATGTTACTCTTAAAGATTTTTACTCATTATGAAATGTTTGTAGAATGTTTAATACATAAACTTGCGAAAAAGAAAAAAAATTTATGTACTAGTCATACTACAAATATTTCATAATGAGTAAAAATCTTTAAGAATAAAATTATAAAAAAATAAATTTATTTAGAATGAAAGTAATGTGATTAAGTGTAATTTACTTAGATGTGATTAAAAAAAAAACTGAATAACTATGTACTGTAAAAAATTGATATTATTGAAGGATAAAATTAAAATTTATTTATATGTATCGTTTTTGTCTCCAACGTTTTCGTCCTATTTAAGTTCCTAATATTTCAAAATCGTCTCAATTTTGTCCCGCTGTCAATCCTGTTTATAGATCCCTAACGATAGGATAACATTGAGCCAATTTTGAAATGTTAGGGACTTAAATAGGACGATTTAAACGTCAGGGATAATTTTGGGACTTACCCCAAATGTTGGGGACAAAAACGATACTTTCCTCTTATACAAATATATTTCCGACCGTCTCTTTTTGTACTGTATGCTTGCTTCAATGGTGTGCCTGACTTCAATATGCTCTCAAATCCTCTATAATTTAATTGTGCAATTTATTACACACACAAACACACACACACACACACACATATATATATATATATGTTTCCGAAACATATGTGATGCCTCTGTTGTGCTCAAACCTGGTCTTTTGTAATAATTCAAAAGCATTAACGACTTTGATTTATATTAACGGGATTATATCTAGGCAGACATTTGCTTAACTTTAATAGCCTATCTTGTTGAAAGAACAAATACTGTATACAGATTTTGAACAATTTTTTTGCAGGGAAATTACCAAACTGTAGATTAATTTTTAATGGATCCCACAATTCATTAAGTTACCATCTATAGAGAAGTTCTTAGGAGAAGTGATTGCTTACTTTGTAGATGTCAAATGCTTTTTTATAAGCTGGTTCTCGAGATTCCTTGGATATTTGTCAAATTGTTGCCTACTTGTTTCCATTAAATAAAAAATTGAACATATGCTAAAACCAAAATATTATTCCTTTTTTTTTTGGTAGAGTCAGAAGATGCATCCTTGCATGTATGATGATCAGGTTGGGGCAAACTACAACCTTAGAGAGAGGTTGAAATCTGACAAGAATTTAACTTGTGGTGTCTCTTCAAATATGGGAGGAATACAGGGAGGTTCCGAGAGAAACCCAAGTCCTCATTCAGAAGTGGAGAAACTGTTACTTGACCAATGTAGCATGGTGCCCATTCCTGTTGGGCCATCCCATCAAGCTGAAGTGCCTGAATGGACTGGTGTGGCAATTGAAAGTGATTCCAAGTGGTTGGGAAGCCAAATATGGCCATCAGCAGAGATAAAGTCCAAAGTCATAGAAAGAGATCCTATTGGAGCAGGAAGGAAAGATTCATGTGGCTGTGAAGTACAAGGTTCTGTTGAGTGTGTCCGGTTCCACATTGCTCAGAAAAGGGCTAAAGTTAAGTTGGAATTGGGTGTGGCTTTTTATCTGTGGAATTTACACAAGACAGGCGAAGATGTTAGGCGATTGTGGACAGAAGACGATGAGAAGAAGTTCAAGGATGTGGTGAAATCAAACCCTCCTTCACTTGAAAAATGTTTTTGGGATCAAATTTTCAAATCATTTCCTACAAAGAGCAGGGAAGATTTAGTAAGTTACTACTTCAATGTCTTTATTTTGCAGCGCAGAGGATACCAAAATAGGAATACTCCGGATGACATTGACAGTGACGATGATGAATCAGAATATGGTCCATTGAAGAATGCTTTTGGACATCAAACACATAGGTCGCGCAACATCACCTTATTGTCTCCCAAAAAGCCCAAGAAAACGGAACATAGCAAGTGAATGTCATCCAAGTCATTGGTTCCATTGAGAATGTAAAGTTCGGCAGCTTCACACGTCTTCATGTCTCAGCAGTTTTCTTTACCAATTGATCTCTCTCCTTAAAATCATTATTGTGTGCATCTCTGCTGCAGCAATTTTCAGTATCAACAGATCCTCCTATCATTGCGTAGAATATGAAATCACCATTGCTTTCAAGGAGTACAAGGCTCAAATGATTGATTTGATTTGGTTCGGTTCGGTTCAGGATAGGAACAATATAGGACAGATGAGAAATGATATTCTGATGGTGGAAGCTGCAAAGTATAAAGATTTGAACGGCTTAGAAATTGGAGTTGCATTTAGCTTACATACCTCCAATTTTGAGATATGCTTTCTGTCCATCATAATAATGCGTTGCAGCCCTGGGTGATCTTGCACAAGTTTTTTTTTTCTTTTTTCTTATTTTAAATTTCCTTGTTTCGAGTTTACGAGGGTTTATTAAAAGTTGAAGAACTGCATCAGGAATATACATCAATATTTTATTTTGAGAGGTTGTGAACAAATGCATCAAGGTGTAATTTATATAGTGTTGGGAATTGATTTTGTCATTCCAAAGTTAATTTTGCCATTACGGGAAGGACAATTGATATTCTTGATTGTACTATAAGTTTTTGTTACGGATAATGAGATGGATCGGGGACTTGCGTGTAAAAGCGGTTGTCGGATTGTGTGATTGGAGCGACGGAGGGTTGTACTTGCAAAGACATTCTGATGCTCAAGTCAGAATGGATTTGAGAAATATAAGGTGTGTAAGATGAGTGACGTAACTGAGGGGTCTTGGGCTTCTTTTTATATAGTTAGTGATATTTATTTCATCCTATGTTATCTGACTAAGATAAGGAATGTATTTGAATTTGAATGTTGGTTAAAAATCGAAGAGTTGTCAAAAGGAGGCCAACCTCGAGTAACCAGGTCGGAGGCCGTTCCGGTGTAGGATTTGGGAACTAGGTTTGTAACAGTTATTCCCGGAGCGAGAGAGTGAGTGTGTTTGGTCTCATTGCTAGAGGAATCTTTTCCTCGCCGTTGTGACTTGGCAAGAAACTCGTTTGGTTTCCCGAACAAGGTTGGGGATTTGGGAAGTTCCTGACCGTTTCATGGTTAGGCAAAGAGTGCATTGTCTGGGCGAGATCGATAGTCGTCGAGTGGTTTAGACATCTCATCACATGCCCGTTACTCTTTTGGAAGGGAAGTTTGTCAGTTGCGTTCTCCTAGGCGTCATAATGACATTTAATGCGAAGGGACATTTTGTTTCTTTCCACTTTTATCCTTTGCCTCTTCGTTTTTCTTTTTTGGGGCATTTTGGTTTCTAATTTGTAATCGTTTTTATTTCTTTTTATTTCCCTAGCTTGCAGTTTTTCCTTCTTCTTTTGCTCTGCTTCATATTCTTTCTATCGTTTTATATTCTTCTCTCTGCCGCTTCGAATCTCCGGTTTGTTTGTGTGTTTTGTGCGACCGTCTTGTACTTCATGCTGCTCCTTGATCTCTGTTTTTGTCCATCTCCATCAGGTTGGTATTTTTCTCCTCTTTTTGGTGCATGTTTGACCATTTGTTTTTTGCGTTTTCTCTTTCGTTTGTTCTATGTTATGCATTTCTTCATTTTGGAGTTATTTTCTGGGTAGGAGTAGTGAGTTATTAAAGAGGGTGAGCACCACTATTCTGGGCGTAGTTTTGGTTTGTGCTAGGTAGATTAGTGTTTGCGTGATTTTCTTCCGTCTGCTTCTGGCGGGTTGATAGTGGTGCCCTTCTCTTTTAGGTATGACCCGGCAGAGGAGTGAGAATGTTGGGGTTTCCGTGGTCCCGACCGGTGGTGTTTTCCGAACGTATTACTGTGTGGCCTCTGATGTATAGGGAACGCCGTCTCGGGTGACGAAAGTGGATCTCCAGCAACTCCATGATCAGGGGGCGATTTGTGGGAGCGGTGATGCAGAGCGTCAGTATGAGCTCGTGCTCCTGGGGACTGACAAGAGGGTTTGATCGATCTAATTAGAGATTCAATTAGACGTTGCTTGATTCAATTCATTAATTCTCGTGGAAACGATATTCACTCACCGTGGTATTAATTGGAGCGATTTGGTGCACTTGCCAATATACAAGCGTATCAATTTTGGCTCATCACTAATAAAAATAAGTGTTAAGAGATTGTTTTGTATATTTTGAAATCTAGGAGATTAAATTGTTCAATTTTAAAAATTCTAAGAGCTAGTTTGAGTAATTTCTCTTTTTTAACAGATCTATCTCCTCTTAAAAAATACAATATCAATATCCATTTCATACCAAAATAAAAATTTATATGTTAATTCTATTAGACATAAGTACTATTGTAGTTCTGTTTAAAAGTTAGTGTATATATTCGTACGATGCACAATTTTTTTTGTATTTATTTCCTAGATATGTTTTTAGAAAAAAATATTGATGTTTTCTTAAATAAATAATGGGGTAGAAACGCCCAAGAAAAAACAAAATAAATAACCACTACTTTAGGAAACATTGTTCCAATTGGATCAACAAAGAAACTAAGAGAGATAGATAGAGGCTAAGAAGCACAAACATTTCTTGAACTATTATATTTATGTGTCGAATATATTTTGGATACAATATTTGTCTGATACAAGTATTTTCCGTGTCTAATTGTGTATTAATAAAAAATACAAAATATTTTTTAAGTCACACTTAGACACAATTAAATACCATCATGTGTCAACCGTATCCAACCTTATTTTTAACCTATATTCTTAAAATGAGTTTAGAAATAATATATGTTATTATTTATTAACGCAACAAATTATTTTAAAACTTTATATAATTAAAAAGATGGGTAAATTACATAGTTAAATTGATTGAGAATTAAAATTTCGCAGATTATTTTAAATACTTTATATGTTATCATTTATTTATTATTTATTAACTTTAAAACATAAATGTCAATAAGAAAGTACCCTATTTGGATTCAAATAAAATATCAAAATGAATAAGAATAGAAAATCAAATTTTGTATTTTAGTTCAAATTCTAGAAAATCTACATTTTATAAATTTATAAATTTAAAACAGAATAATAAATGATTTCTAAAATTCGTTAAAAATCATCATTTGACTCATTATCATCTAAATAATCATTATTGGAATATTTAATGTTAAAAAGTTAATATAAAATATAGCCCTCCAAAATAGTATAGGAGTTAAAATTTAAATTTGTCAAAATAAAAAATAATAAATAGTTATACAATATAAAAAGATCAACTATATTTATAAAATATGTAATTTGTGAGATAATTAAAATATTATACTAATTAAATTATTATTTTATAAATATTTATACAATATATGATAATACCATGGGAGATTATTAAACTAATTTAATTAGTATAATATTTTAATTATCTCATAAATTATATATTTATATAATATGTAATTAATTAAAATAATTAAAATATTATATTAATTAAATTATCATTTAATTTGTGAAATTAAGTGTAGAATTTATATTTTGATGATATTATGATATGAAAATTTTAATTGAGTTAGAAGTAACGTCATCAAAACGTTTATTCTACACTTAGTTTCACAAATTAAATGATAATTTAATTAATATAACATTTCAATTATTTCAAAATTGCATATGGTATAAATATAGTTAGTCTTTTTATATTGTATAACTATCTATTATTTTTAATTATGAAAAAATTCAAGTTTTATCTCTGTTATATATTAATTTTTTCAATATCAAAAAACTCAATAATGATTCTTTAGACGTTAATGAGTCAAAGGATGATTTTTAACGAATTTTTAGAAATCGTTTATTGTTCCGTTTTGAATTTATAAATTTGCAAAAATGTAGATTTTTTGGAATTTAAACTAAAACACAAAATTTGAAATTCTATTCTTATTCGTTTTGATTTTTTTGATATTTTATTTGAATCCAAATGGGGTATTTTCTTATTGACATTTATATTTTAAAGTTAATGAATAATAAATAAACGATTAAGAAATATCAATAATTTGTATTAGTAGTAAATCGAATCAAGCTTATTCGATTTAGTATATTTGTACTGTACAGTAGTAAATTGAATCAGGCTAATTCAATTTAATACTGGTACAACATATACATATTAAGTCAAATCCAATTGATTCGATTTACATTGAAAAAGTGTAAATCGAATTTAATTGATTCGATTTACATAGAGGGTCAAACGAGACATGTATATAACCAAATTCAATTTAGGATATTGCGTAATTTTGATTCTTAATCAATTTATCTATGTAGTTTTTTTAAAAAAAATATTAAAAATAGTTAAAATATACAATTATATTTTAATATGAATAAAATATTATAATATTATTACAATTTATCTAAAAAATCATGTCCCCCTCTCTTGTAAAAAAATTAAAATTCACGTATTCGCGTGTCCTTGTACAGTGTTGTATCTCATGTCTGTGTCAATGTCGATGCTTCATAGGATAGAGGTAAAGACAAAAATATATAACAACCATATTATTAGTCATGCCCATCTAAGGTCAATCTATCCGCGCAACAACTTGCTTCTCTAAACTGATGGTGGATGCTCTAACTCGCCAATTTGCTGCAACAGTTTCGGATCCTCAAGAGAAAAGAACTCGTGAAAATGTCGAATGAATGTCAATTGAATCTTGAAGACACATAGACACAGTCACTTTTGAGTCAATTTTTATTTCCACAAAAGTAAAATCCATATTCAACGCCAGATCCAACCTTAGAAAGATGCCTTAGAGCTCAGCAAAAGTCTCCATATAAATACCCAAATTAGCACTATAAGCTGCTAGAAATTTTCCTTCATAATCTTTAAGGATTTCTCCACAAAGTCGTCTTCCTATCCTAAAACATAGGCATTTGAATTTAGTTTGATGAAAGGTACTTTGGAGGGAAAGCCACCGCACTTATTTGGTGATTTTTTTTTCATATGAATTTATCGATGTATTTACCTTATATAAATTAAGAGCGTTCAATACTTCTGTACTAAAGAATTTTAAATTATTTTTTATATGATCTTCTTCAACACGGATTATTTAAAGTAAAATGTATCTTTTCCTCACCAAGAACAACGGACAGTACATCACTATTCTTTTACTAATTTATTGCACAATAAATTGTCCAAAATTAAATGTGCATTATGTTTAAGGTCTTAATGAGGGGTATTTAAAGATCAGGTTGGTTTGAATTAGGAGAAAAATGAGAATCGATTCAATTAAATTTTAATTGGTTTGGGTTGGTTTGAATTTATGATTGAATTTATGATTTTTAGTGAATGAATTCAAACCGATTAAATCTGAATTGGATCGATTCTGAATTTTTAGTAATTGGGTACCCGATTTAAAATAAAATTCAGAAAAAAAATGAAAGAAAAATTAAAAAAATAAAAATATCTAAATACTATAAATATGTAATAATAATATTAAAAAAAATAATGCATCATCGATTCAAACTTAAATAACTATCATAATTTGAAAGACTTTAGAATTAAGAGATAAATTTGCATATATATTATTAAAATTTTATTTATTTTTTAACTAATATTAAACTAATTGGATAATCATATTGGTTCGGATTTTGCGATCTCATAACCAATACTCGAACCAATTAAGATCCAGTTTAATCGGGTTTGACCTTATTGTATCTGATTACCCATCAAGTGTATAACCAATATAATTAAATCGAATCGATTTTAGATGAATAATCGGATTACTCGTAGCCATGAACTCCCCTAATCTTAATACTCGAAGCTGAATTTATAATAATTTTTCCATTCATAAATATGTGAATGCTTTTTATATTCTAATTACAATTATTCTCTACATACAAATTTTTTTTTATACAAGTCCATACAGGTCATTTATATTTATGCGTACACGTTCTTCTTCGTATCGCTACTACACGTTCTTCTTCGTTATTCTTCTTTTTCGTTATCGTCGTCACCAATACCACCTCCTCCTCTTCCTCTTTTTTTTTTATTGGAATTTTTTCTCCTCTTTTCTTTTCCTCCTTCTCCTCCATCATCTTCATCATCATGATCATCATCGTTGTCATCTTCTTCTTCTTATATGTATTATCGTTATCGTTATCGTAGAATTTTTGTCATATTAATGACGTTATCTGATTCAAAATTAAAGAAAATATTTTTGTACATTTTTAGAAAAATTTTAATGTAGGAGTTCTAAATCTGAATTGTTATTATGATGAATTTGTTCCATTCTCGTTTCGATATTTTTTGGAAAACGTGCGGTGTATTTTGAAAATATTGCGGTGTATTTTAGAAATATTTCAGTGTATTTTTATTTTGATAAGTTCTGCATAATTCAAAACTCTTTCTCTTTTTTTTCCTCATTTTCTGTTGCTTCTTCTTCTTTTTCATTATCATCATTATTTTATTTATTTATTTTTTTCTTATTTTACCTTCTCAAGTTTCTTCTTGTTTTACTCTCTTCACAAGAATAAAAACAAAAAAATCAAACAAAGAAGAAAAAAACACATAATGCTACAAAATTACTTGAAAGAGGATGAACCTACATTCATTCAACAAAAACAAAAAAAGAAATAAAGAAAAAAAAGAAGGAACAAATATATTAAAGAAGAAGAAGTAACAGAAGACGAGGAGAAGGAAGAGGAAGAGTTTTGAATTATGAAACTTATCAGTGCAAAAACACTAAAAATTCTTAAACAATATTCATAAATATCTTAGTTTTACACCAGAATTTGTTACAAATACACAAAAATATTTCCTTTAATGTTGCATTTTTTTCTTCTTTTTTCCCTTATTTCTTTCTTTCTTTTTAGTTGAATGAATATAAGTTCATCCTCTTCCAAGTAATTTTGTAGCATGATGTGTTTCTTTATTATTATTATTATTAAAAGAGTAAAACAAGAAGAAACTTAAGAAGGTAAAATAAGAAGAAAAAGATGAAACTAAAAAAAAAGAAGAAGATGATGGTGATAATGGTGAAAAAAAAGAAGAAAAGGCAGCACAAGACGAGCATGAAAAAAAGGAAGAGTTTTAAATTATGCAGAATTTATCAGTACAAAAATATCGAAAATTCTTACACATAAATATCTTAGTTTTACACCGAAATTTACTGCAAATACACAAAAATATTTCCTTTAATGTTAGATTTTTTTCCTTCTTTTTTTCTTTCTTTCTTTTAGTTGAATGAATATAAGTTCATCATCTTCTAAGTAATTTTGTAACATTATATGTTTCTTCTTCTTTGTTTGATTTTTTTTTGTTTTTACTCTTGTAAGAGACTAAAACAAGAAAAAACTTGAGAAGGTAAAATAAGAAGAAAAAGATGAATAAAAAAAGAAGAAGAAGAAGATAATGATGAAAAAGAAAAAAAAGCAAAAGATGAGGAAGAGGGAGAAGAAGAGTTTTGAATTATGCAGACCTTATTAGTACACATACACCGAAAATTCTTAAATAAAACACATAAATATCTTAGTTTTACATCTAAATTTGCTACAAATACACAAAAATATTTTTTTAATGTACAACTCCTACATTACATTCGATTCAAACCATCAACGATGAACATCAATTTTCACAAGCAAAAACAACATTATTCAGCTACAGAATCATAAACTACTAACAAAAACATTAACTAGAATCGAACCACACCTCAACCACTTGATTGGATTCAAAACAATAATCCACTTCGCTCTGGTTCAATTGACAATTTGAACTTGAATCATTCATTATCTTCAACAACGAGATAACTGTTCATTCAAAACTGATTTTAGAGCTTGATTTCATCATCTTCTTTTTTTTTCTTATCATCTTTTTCTTCTTGTTTTATCTTCTCAAATTTCTTTTTGTTTTACTCTCTTAACAAGAATAAATAAAAAAAAAACAAAGAAGAAGAAGAAATTAAACACATAATACTGTAAAATTACTTGGAAGAGGATGAAGCCACATTCATTCAACTAAAAGAAAGAAATAAGGAAAAAAAGAAGAAGAAAAGATGCATTAAAAAAAAAATATTTTTTTGCATTTATAGCAAAATTTTCATGTAAGAGTTCTGAATTTGAATTATTATTGTGATGAATTTGTTTCATTCTCATTTTGGTGTATTTTGAAAATATTTTGGTGTATTATTATTCTGATAAGTTCTGCATAATTCAAAACTATTCTTCTTTCTCCTCCTCATCTTCTACAGCTACTTCTTCTTCATCTTCTTATTTCATATTCTTATAATTCTTCTTGACAGAAAAAAATCAAATAAAGAAGAAAAAAAATATATAATGTTACAAAATTAATAGAAAGAGGTGAAAAAAATGCAGCAATAATAACAGTAATAAAAAGAACGACGATGAGGATGAAACACGTGAAAAAAAAAAGCTAAAGAGGAGGAACGCAAATAAAGGAGAAAAAGAAGGAAGACGAAGAGGAGAAGGAGGAACGCGTGATACAAACGTTGAAGGAGGAATGGTGTGATTTCACACGCATATTATGTAAGTGAGTTTTGTTGGATTAAGATTAACTTGTATGAAGTTGTACGTCAAAAATATTTGTATGTATAACAAGACTGTTCTAATTAATAGTGTTAAATATCTGATTAATTTTTTATATTCTAATATAATTTTTCCATGTATTTAATTTTTTCATAACTATGTCAATCATGCATTCATACAATAGTATATTTTTACGTAACTAGTGTTAAAATAATTATAATTATTTATGAATAATCATATCTATATAAATCATTATTATATTATTTTTAATCAATTTTGATTCACTGATATCATAAATTCTGTCTCTCAAATATATTTCTTCTCAAAAAAAAATATTTCTTCTAAAAAATCACATGATTCTGATTCGTGCATTAATTGTAAACATAATAAAAAAATTATACTATTTAAAATTTTAAATAAATTAAAATAAATTTAGCAATATTTAATATTATTTAAAATATTTTTATTTTAAAAATTTATTCTTATATATATTATTCAATTAAATGTAGCCATGTAGTTAATATAAAAAAAAAATTAAATATAAATTATTTTAAAAAATCCGTTCAAATTCATCACATTTTAAAATCCCTTTAATCTAAAATTTCTTTAATTAGGGCTTAATTTTATGTCCATTTATTTAATTATAACACTTTTAAAATTTTCCTGTAAATTCAATATTTCATGTAGACTTACTATTATAACATTAATAAAAATGTTTAATAAAATATACGAAAGAATCTTGATAATAACTAAAAAGATATGAAATAAAAATATAAAATATTAAAATGATTGATTTATAAAAATATAAAAAAGAATCATGATCATTATTAAATGTCTATTTCAGATGATTTAATAATTAAATATATATTAAAAAATATTTTATATATTTGTATGAAAATGATTTAATCATTAAATTATGTATTAATATAAAAAAATATGAATTACAATTATTGATAATTAGTAATATTTTAATCATTAAATATTAATTAGTGTATAACTGAACAGAGGATACCTTTTTTAATATGACTTTATAAAGAGAGAAGTATGCATATTATCATTAAAATGCACTATATCAGTATGTTTGATAAAAAAATGCTATCGGTTTTAAGATAATATAATTGTTGGTTATAGGAAGATGAAAAAATATAAAATTTTAACTGTCTTTATATATAGTTACTATAGGGTTGATAACAATATTCTCTCTTGATGCAATAAAATTTAAGAATTTTTTAATTAGCAATAGTAAAAAATTCTCAACTCTCTTGAATAGAAAAAATCTCTTAATAATTAAGTAAAATGCACATTTAGTACTTGAGTTTTTTGTGAAATAGTAGACAATGACTTATTTATACATATTGTAAGTAACAATTATAATTAGTTACGTACACAAATAGTTGTGTCTTTTCTATTGTCAATAGATACAATATTTCGAACATACACAATTTTTAAAGAGTTTTGTCCCTTTAGCCAATAAACACAATATTTTAAACATACACAATTCTTAAAAGGTTGTGTCCTTTCGGCCAAATGGTACTAAACGGTTAGTAACCGTTTATTAATATTAATAATAATATCAATAATATTAATTAATTAAATTTATAAATACTCTTCAATCTCCCACTATTTACAAAATTTAAATATCACACAAGTATATGCATAAAGAATGTGTCACTAAGATTAAACATTCTTTTAGGCAGCGTTTGGTTTGAGGGACATAGATACTGAGACATAGACACGGTGGTACACGGTGACACATGTCTACTGTTTGATTTAGTGAGACACAGATTTTTGAAGAACACGGAAGGACATGGATGGACACGGAGACACTAAATTTGTGTACCTCTAATTTGGTGAGACACTGAGGCACAACTTGTAAGATACTAATTTTTTACTCTTTTACCCTTATTGAGTTTTTAAAATTTGTCGTCTTATTTTTCCAAACCTTTCTTTTTTTTTTCTCTTCCTCTCTTAGATTCTACAACTAAATTTATTTTTCTATTTTCTTCAAAAAAATTGTATATTTAATTTTTTTATTTATTTAAATTTTGATTAATCTTTGATAAATTCTGAGCTTTAGTTTTTTATTTTTTTCAAGAAAAATTATATATTTAACATTTGAATGATAATTTAAGATGATATTAGAAGAAATAAAAATTCAATGGTGATGACATGCAGTGTTTGGGATAATAGGTATACAGTAATGGTGGTAAAACTTGTGGTTAAACGAATGATAATTCAGTTTTTTTTAAATATGTGTGTCTTATTTCTTATTTTTGTCAGACACAATACATAAATACAAATATTTTATGTCTATATCTTTAATGTTTGTGTCTTTGTGTCTATGTCTCATCATATACATCAACCAAATGGAGCTTTAGTGTAAATTTTAAAGTTCTAACAAAGTAACAGGTGTCTAATCAATTAAACATATACTCCATATGCTAGTACCAAAAATCACACATTATTATACCCTCTAAGTTTAAGAGTTTATAATTTTAAGCACTTATATGGCCTTGTACTCATCCTGGTTTCATAAATATTTATGAAAATAAAACCTCTAAAATTCTCGATTAGAGCGGCACCACTCTTATATTCATTTAGGTGAAATATTTTGATAAATAATATTATTATTCCATTAAAAGTTTTAATACACCCTCCTAATTTATTGTAAATAGCACTAAATCATATACTTTAGTGCTCCAATTACTAAATAACTTGTTATTACTCATTAAACCTTGAAACTAGTGGTCTACTAGAATAAGGTTGGGTTCCATCATTTAGTAATAATAGGTTTTAATCCCATTTTAGGAGTAGTCTCTTTGATTTTATCCCTTGACAAACCTTTAGTCAAAGGATCTACTAAATTTTCTTGAGATCTTACATAAGTGATGGTAATTACACCATCATCTATTAGTTGCCTCACGAACTCATCTCAAACTTATATTCTAGACTTTCTATTATAAACTTTATTATATGCTCGAGACATAGTTGATTCATTATCACAGAAGAGTGAAATGGTTGTTGTCTGCTGTGGCCACAGCTTTATATCATACAACAAATTTCTTAACCATTCTGCTTCTTTACCTGCGACTGATAAAGCTACAAACTCAGCCTCCATAGTAGAATGTGTAATACATGTTTGTTTTTTTGAGGTCCAACTTATTGCTCCACCACTTGTGATGAAAATCTATCTTGAAGTGGATTTGTTATCACTAAGATTTGTAATCCAACTTGCGTCGAAATAACTTTCTAAAACTACGGGATAATCACTATAATGTAATTCCAAGTTTATGATTTTTTTTTTCTTGAGATAACCAAGAACTCTTGTTATAGCTTTTCAATATTGATTACTAGACTTTCTTGTAAACCTTGATAATTTGTACACAACAAATGTTATATCAAGTCTAATACAATGCATTGCATACATTAAACTTTCTATAGCACAAACATATTCTAACTGTGCTATAGGTCTTCCCATATTTTCTTCTAATTTAAAATTAGAATCATAAGGTGTATTGGATTCTTTAACTGTAAGATGATCAACAACTACATTAGACACTAAGTCTAATATTCTATATACTTTAAATTTTTGAACATATTTTATGAAAGTACATTTTATGACTCTTTGCCACAATTTGATTCTCTTTTGATCAGAAATTCGATAAAAGACTAAATACCCCCACACTTTTAGATAATTCAAATTAGGTTTTCTTACTTTCCAAATTTTATAAAGAGAATTTCTATATATTTATGGTATTTTATTATGGATATGACATGATGTTAATATTTCACACCACAAATTATAAGACAATTTTGCATTTAGTAATATTGAATTAACCATATCCACTAAGGTACGATTTTTCCTTTCTTGTGACAATGATAACACTCTCTTTATTTCTTCTTGTCTTACTTTGGATCTTTTGAGAACTTTCTTTTCTTTTTATTGGTTTTGTTTTCACCAATATGATTCACTTTAGAACTTTGAGAGAGATACACAGTATCACGTTTTCGAGTTTTCTCTTCTATACGCATATACTTTAGTAATTTTTCAATTGTGAAGTCCTCACCAAGATGTAAAAGTTTCTTCCTATAACCATTCCATGATGAAGACAATTTTAAAATAATTGTTCCAAATTGTAATGATTTAGGGATCACCACTTGTAGATCACAAAGTCTACTTACAAGGATATGTAATTCATGAATTTGATCCATAACAGGCATAGTATCATTCATAATAAATTCAAAATATTTTATCATAATAAACTTATCTATTCTTTATCGTTTGGTATTATACTTTTCTTCCAAAGATTTTCAAATCTCCAATGGTGATTGAATTGACATATAGAGATCATAGAGTCGGTTGGATAAAGTATTGAGAATATGACCTCAGACATGCAAAAGTATCTTCATCATGTTTGATGTTTCTTCTTCAATTGAACAATCTTTTTTTTTTCTTCCGATGTGGAATTTTCAGCGGCATTGGCAATTGGTGTAGTCTTTCGGCCAATCACATAAGAAACATCATCTTGTCCTTCCAACGGTTGAAGTTTGTTCCATCAAAGCGATCTAACTTGACAAACTCTTGATTCATGACCTTGACCGTGGTGTTTTGATTGTGTGCCATCTTCAAGTAATATCTCTTTAAAATTGTTGGGTATATAAAGATGGAAAGATGATAGAACTTTAATTGTGTTTTGGTTTCAAGGCACGATTAGATCTCTTTCTTTAGAGAGATATTTGTCCCTACATATAGTTGCTATAGGATTGATGACAATATTCTCTCACGATACAATGAAACCTAAGAAATTCTCAACTCTCTTGAACAAAGAAAATCTCTTAATAATTAAGTAAAATGTACACTCAGTACTTGAATTTTTTGTGAAATAGTGGACAAGAACTTATTTATACATATTGCACGTAGTAATTATAATTAGTTACGTACACAAATGATTTTGTCTTTTTTATTGCTAATAGATATAATATTTTGAACATACACAATTCTTAAAGAATAATGTCTCTATAATCAATAAACACAATATTTTAAATATACATAATTTTTAAAAAAATGTGTCTTTTTAACTAAATAATACTAAATAATTAATAACTATTTATTAATATTAATTAATTAAATTTGTAAATATTCTTAAATAATGACATTAAAAAAGATGACAAAAGAACATGGCTTTAAAACATATGCTTATAAGCTACAAACGGAATACTCTATATATAATGGCCATAGGAGTATAATAAAAAAAGATAAATCATCTTTTTTAAATAGTTGGGATTTAATATTACCTCCTGTTTTAATTTTTGTTTTAAAATTGTTCTCATATAAATTGACCTAACTTAAAATCGATTTACCAGGGAAGCCTAATAAATCAGTTTAAGTTGAATCGATAGAAAATAAACTTTAAATAGTAAATTGGTTTATCTTAAAATAATTTACTAGGAAATTCAAAAAATATGATAAATTAAACTATGTAAAGCCGATTTATTAATTTAGGACCTCATACTTGTGTAATTCAATCTTACTTAAATCGACTTACTTGAATCCTCACCACTTCTATCATAAACAGTTTTATAAATTAAACTTTAAAATTTTCATTATACAAATAAAATAACACAATTTATTATACAAAGAAAATAATACGATTTTTGACATATATTCTTAATGTCTCTCACCACTTAGTAGAAAATATGAGCTTTTAAAAAAATTTATTATATAACAAATATGTAAGGAGTATATTATAAATTTTGATAGTACTCATAATATTTATAATAACTTTTTAAATATTATAAAAGTGTTTATAAAAAATAATTACAATAAAATTTAATATTTTAAAATTTTATAAATATATATAATTTAAAATTAAATATAATATTTAATTTAAAATTAAATATTTTATAAAATTTTAAAATATTAATTTTATTGTAAGCATTTTTTAATTATTATAAGTATTTTGATAAGATTTAAAATTCGTTACAAGATGTCATGACTCATGAATACCATAAAAATTTAAATAGGTGAGATATCTTAAAATTTGTATGAAGGTTAAGTACTGTTTTTGTCCCTAAGGTTTAGGTGAAAATCAAAATCGTCTCCCACCTTTTTTTGTTATTAAAATCATTCCTAACGTTACAAAACATTATAAAATCATTTTTTTGTCCATAAATAAAATTTTTCGAACAATTTTGTCTTTAAACAAAAATAAAAAATCCTCCCCCATTATCACCACTATCCCCTGCATCATCAGTCGTCACTATATTGGAATCAACGAAACAAATACACCTTAAGACCATAAAGAAAAATACAAAAATAGGGTAAGTACAAATGAAGCCATGAGGATGGATAACTAAACATAAAACAGAAAGCAAGTATCAAGCAAAATATGAAATCAAACAAAAACAGCAGGATAGATGCAAGTTAGTGCAGTGACAAGGATTTTATAAACAAAACCACAGATACACTCATATGAACAAAACAGATACAAATATGCAAGTACTTAACTTAATTCATGCAATGACCAGAAGCTACTATTTTCTTTTTCATGATTATGATACTCATTTATCCATCAGAAGCTAGAAATCGAAAATAAAAATGAAAATACAAAATCAAATCATTCATTCCATTCAATAGGAGGTGTTTTTAATTTTTTTTGGGCATTTTATCAAACATCTTGTATGCAACTGTGCAAATAACCATAACAAAAACTAAACTAAAAGAGAGACTCAATTCTCAATTAAAAATTTAAAAAATTAAATTTAAAAATAAAAAAGACATAGATTAGCTATCGTAGTGAGAAAAAAGATAAAAGAGGGAAACTCAAAGAAGAGGGGTGGTATTGCTGTCGTCCGTTGCTGTCGTGGTTGAAGGAAAGAGGAGGAAGAGAAGATGTGGCACGGAAGCTACTGCCGTCGCCATTGCCGTCACAGCTATGGCTGAGGAGAGGACAGATTGAGCGAGGAGGAAGAGCAGAGCCCTTCACCACCAAAAGCTCAACGACAATGATGTAGTCCGACGCCGACAGAGCAGTTCTCCGCCGTCACTCTTCCCTGCCGTCACCTCTTTCTTCTTCCTTTTCTTTCTTCTCCCTCTGTTCCTCTCTTCTCTCGTTTTGTCTCTCTCTAGTCACGAAACAATAGCGACAGCGACGGCGACGGCTGCACTCTTTCCCGCCGTCACCTCCCTTTTCTTCCTTTCCTTTTCTTTCTTCTTCTCCTCTGTTTCTCTCTTCTTTCGTTTGTCTTTTGTTTTCTTTTTTTTTTTCTGTTTTAGGTAGTGATAAGGGAGAGGGGTGTAGGTAAGGGGGTGGGATGATTTTTTTTAATATTTTTTATTTTTATTTAAAGGGTAAAATTGTCCAAAAAAATTTGTTTATGAACAAAATGATGATTTTATAACGTTTTGTAACGTTGGGGATGATTTTAATAACAAAAAAAGGTCGGAAACGAATTTAATTTTCACCCCAAACCTTAGGGACGAAAACAGTACTTAACCCTTTGTATAACTATTAAAATTAAATATTTTTATAAAATTTTAAAAATTTTATTTAAGTATTTATAATATTTAAAAATTCATTACAAAATGCTTTGAGTAGCATAAAAATTTGTAATATATTCATTATGTACTTGTTACATAATACAAATTTTTAAACTTTATAAGAATGCAATATATTTTTTATAGGCTTATATTTTTTACTAAATGGTAAGAGGCATTAAGAACATCCATTAAAAATCATATTATTTTAGTTATATAACAAAACATGTGTAAATCAATTTAACATAAACCGATTTACTATTATTTTTGTATAAAGTTAGTTATACTATACTTAATCATTAATTCATTTTATATTAATTTATTTATAACTTTTAAAAATTTTTATTTTATTTATTTATTTTGTAATGAGTACGACTAAAATTTTTATATCAATTTTAAATTAAATATTTTTATGAGCCAAAATTAAATCATGTAAAATTTTAAGAATTAAATTAAAATAAAATAATTTTTTATTAATTTAAATTGAATACAATAAATACAAATTAATTTAGTTAAAAATTCATTAGTTTCAAGTCTTTTATGTATAAAGATGATAGAACAAAATTGTAAGAATTATTTTTTTTTATTATTTTTGTTATTTTAACTTTTTTCTTTATCTTTTTATCTTTAGGTGTAATTTTATTTTACTTTAATTTTATTTATTTAATAATAAAATATATTCATGTTAACTTTGTTATATAATAATTTATTTTTTTTCATTATATTTTGATTTGTATAGTTACTAATAGCATCGCTATTTTCATTTTGTTAAATTATTTTTTTTATGACTTAACAATTAAAAAAAGCAAAGAGAGAAAAAAATACAATGGCTAGAAGCAGAAGCTAGAAAGCTAAAATGGCAATGTCATTCTGTAAACCCCGTTAAATTAGTAAATAATTAGTCAATAAATTAATTTTTTTAATAAAAAAAAATTAGAAATGTGAATATTATATTAAATTAGGATAGAGCTCATCAAAATGAGAATTTTGACACTAATTTCAAAAAAATCTGTCCAAAATTAGACCGAACGGACAAAATCGGTTGAACCGAATTTAAACCGGACCCGTGAGTCCAACCGGCCCAGCACTTAAATGAGCCAAGGGCTCTTCTTCCTCCTCCTCATTTCAGAACATGCTGAAGCCATACAGAGGATAGAAGAAAGAAATTTCTCTAACCTCACGGTAAACTCAAATCACCGTAACTCCTCCGTCCGAGCTCCGATCGCCGCACCGTTTGCGGCCACGCGACCACCGCGTCGAGCTCTACATTTCTACCGGAACAATTTCATAGGTAAGCCATTAATTACTCTCAGCCACTCTTTTCTCTCAATTTTTGAAAATATTGTAGGGGTGTTGAATTTCTTTACTTTTTAATATTTTAGGATCCAATTAGCTTGAGAAAAACGTTCACTCTTGCTTATATGAAGCTTGGGTAAGGTGAGGATACCATAATTCTATTTTGATTTTACTAAATTTGAGCTTTGGGTATTAAATTGGGTATATATGTGTTCTGAATGTGTATCAGGTTGTGAATAAATAATTGGAGTTTAAAATTGTGGATATTGGAACTTGGAGGAAGCTGAGCCTATTGTTATTATACTTTTAGGGGGCTGTGTTTGTTTAGTGAGTTGCCTTAATCACTACGAAAAACCGGCCAATGTATGGTTTAGGTTTTGTGCATTTAATATATGTTCAGTGAAAACCTAGGCTAGATGACCATAGGATAAGCTGAAACGTACGGAAATGTACAATGCTTAGTATCCTTGATATTTATGATGTGATATGTTGTCGGAGATGGAGGTATGAAGGGAAGGCAGTAAGACTAGATTCAAGATTAAGTTAAGTTAGGCTTAGATACTCTTAGAAAACCACCTTTTATGACTTCTATTTAATACTTTAAGCTTTATAATCTGAGTGTCGGTATTCTAGGATTGCCTCTGGCATTCTCAGGACCTTATATCTTAAATATGTGGCACCTTTACCATACTGAGAACCTATGGTTCTCACCCCATATTATGTTGTTATTTTTCAGATGCAGGTCGAGAGGCACCTCCTTAGGCGTCTGAGCTTTTGAAGCAAAGTGGTTATCAGGTTGCTTTTTAGATTGTATAGTCATGTGTGTGTGTGTGTGGTATTCTCTCCACATGACTTGTTTCGTTTGACCCTCTTAGAGACTTGTAGAGAGGCAGGATTTTGTTTATGTAAATTTTGGTTTTGGATATGTATATATATGTGTATATATTCTCCGGCCAGTATTGGCTTCGCGGGTTGAGTTAGGAGCTTGTTATTTTATATCTTTGGCCCTTTATTCCTACTTTTGTTATCTTATGCTTGATAGTTATAGTTTTCTTAGCATGCAAGTTAACTCGTTTCTTGAGCATTGCGCTTTTATTTCGTGATTTTTATTTCATCTATTTTTCAAGGCTCTTAGTACATTATAATCTTTCTGCTATCATATGTATACATTTTATTTTAGAAGTTGTAATACCACACCACCTCTATTTTATGACTTAAGCGTAAAGATGAGTGTGGTAGGGTGTTACATTATGGTATCAGAGCAGTTTGTTCCTATAGAGCTTGAAAACGGACTGATTATGCTTCTGTGCTTTCTTTGTATATGTGTTTATGTGCTATTAGGATATCTGATTGATAAATATGGTATAAACATTTGTGAGCATGCATTTGGAACTTAAAGCATTAGACCTGCGATATTGAGACTGATCAACTTAATATCACTTGTTTGGTGTATATAAGGACTAGATGTCGACTCGCGGACATAGTTGCGGGAAAGGTAGAGGTAGGATAGGCACCGTTACTCTTGGCCTGGCAGGGAACTATCCAGTATACTTTATGGCTGCCCTAGGAAATATGGCTGTAGCTTTGCAGGCGACAGCCGAGGGATTGGGTAATCAGATAAACCAGGGTAATCTTGGGAACAATAATGACGAGGAAGGCCCTATGACACTTGCAACATTTCTGAAAGTTCACCCTCCGACCTTCAGGGGAACTTCAAATCCCATTGATGCATAATTAGATTCAAGCTATGTAACGGGCACTGCAGGCTCAACAGGTTCCTGAGGAGCAATGGGTTGAGTTTGGAACTTATCAGCTGCAAGACGAGGCTCAGTATTGGTGGCAGGGGACACGACACATTCTGTAGCCAGATGGCACTGCGATTCCTTGGCAGGTCTTTCGAATAGACTTCTATAAGAAATACTTTTCTAATTCGGTCAGAAACACCAAGGAACTTGAATTAATGCAATTAAAGCAAGGCCAAATGACTGTTACTAAGTATACTAGCAGGTTTGAGGAGTTATGTCACTTTTCTCGTATCTGTCAATGTGCGCCTAAAGATTTTGCTGGGTGGAAATGTATTAAGTATAAGGGAGGTCTTCGGAGCGATATTATGAGCTTTGTTGACCCAATGGAGATCAGAGTATTCTCTGAATTGGTGAATAAGAGTAGGGTAGCTGAGGAATGTGTGAGGAAGGCGGCAGCAGAGAAAGGAAGTTTGAGGGTGCCTTTTCAAAGGCCTTTAGGGAGAAACTTTGCTCCGAGAGGTAGGAATTTCAAGCGTGGTGGATTTGTTTCGCAGTAGAATCAAGGTTAAGGCAATTACAGAAGACTGAATACTAATGTTAATCAAGGAAGAAGGTTTGGAAAGCAGCCACAGCAGGACTTGAGCTGTCAGAAGTGCGGGAAGTATCATCTTGGAGTTCTGTGCAGATCAGGACTTGGGGTATGCTATTTTTGTGGACAGCCTGGGCACTTGGTCAGTAATTGTCTGGAGAAGAAGAAGTATGAGACTGGTAGGATACAGCAACCAGTGAGGGTGTATACCACTTCTGCAGTAGGTGCTGAAAGATCTGAGACACTAATGAGGGGTAACTGTGAAATGGCTGGTAAAATCTTAAATGCTTTATTCGATTCAGGAGAAACTCATTCATTTATTGAATTTGAAAAGGCTAATGAATTAGGATTGAGGATGGTGGTTTTAGGTTATGATTTGAAAGTGCATAATGCTACTCATGAAGTTATGGTGACTAGGTTAGGATGTCCACAAGTTCCATTTCAAGTACAACAACGTGAATTTGTGCATGATTTGATTTGTTTGCTGATGACTGATCTTGATCTCATCTTGGGATTGGATTGGTTATCTAAGAATCATGTTTTGCTTGATTATTCTGAGAAATCAGTACAGTTTATGCCAGAAGGGTCGGAAGCGCCGGTTGTGGTGAATAGTTACTATTTGAACTCTATGATAATAAATTGTTCTAGAACTGAATGTCAGTGTATTATGCTATTAATTACGGGAGTATCAGGTGATGATCAGAGTTTAGAGCAGATTCCGGTTGTATGTGAATTTCCAGACGTGTTTCCGGATGATATTAATGAATTTTCACCTAATTGGGAAGTTGAATTCACCATTGAGTTGGTGCCTGGAGCCGGTCCAATTTCAATTACTCCTTATAGGATGTCATCTTTAGAAATGGTTGAACTGAAGGCTCAGTTGGAAGATATGTTGGGTAAGCATTTTATCCGACCAAGTGTTTCTCTGTGGGAGCGCCAGTGATACTGGTAAAGAAGAAGGATGGGAGTATGCGCTTGTATGTCAATTATCGGCAACTGAATAAGATTATTGTGAAGAATAAATATCCATCACCTAGAATCGACGACCTAATGGATCAGTTACAGGGTGCCAGCGTGTTCTCCAAGATTGATTTGCGATCCGAGTATCATCAGATATGGGTTAGAAGTGAAGATATTCTGAAAACTGCTTTTAGAACGCGCTTTGGTCATTATGAGTATACGGTGATATCTTTCGGGTTAACCAATGCTCCGACAGTATTCATGGATTATATGAACAGGATTTTTTGGCCGTACCTGAACAAGTTTGTTATTGTCTTCATTGATGATATCCTTGTTTACTCTAAGACTGAAGAAGAGCATGCTGATCACTTGCGAACTGTGCTGCAAATTCTGAAAGATAGAAAGTTATATGCTAATTTATCTAAATGTGAGTTCTGAAAGAGTGAGGTGAAGTTTCTCGGTCACATAGTGAGCAAGCAAGGAATAGCAGTAGATCCTGCTAAGGTAGAAGCGGTAATGAATTAAGAGCGACCTACTTCAGTGACAGAGATCAGGAGTTTCTTAGGTTTGGTGGGGTACTATCGAAGATTCATTAAGGGATTTTCACAGCTTGCCTTACCTTTAACTAAGTTGATTAGGAAGGATACACCTTTTGTCTGGACTTTAGAGTGTGAGGAGAGTTTTCAAGCATTGAAGCAAAGGTTGACTACTGCACCCGTGCTGGTATTGATTGAGCCAAGTGAACCGTTTGAAGTGTACTATGATGCATCATTAAAGGGTTTGGGGTGTGTTCTAATGCAGCATCGAAATATTGTGGCATACGCCTCACGGAAATTAAAGCCGCATGAGATGAACTATCTGACTCATGACTTAGAACTTGCTGCTGTTGTATTTGCTTTGAAAATCTGGAGGCATTATCTCTATGGTATTGAGTTTCATGTCTTCTCAGATCATAAGAGTTTGAAGTATCTATTTGAGTAGAAAGAGTTGAATATGCGTTAGAGGAGGTGGATGGAGCTTCTGAACGACTATGATTTCGAATTGAATTACCATTCAGGGAAAGCGAACGTTGTGGCGGACGCCTTGAGTTGGAAGTCTTTATATGCAGCTTGGATGATGCTGCGAGAAGAAGAGTTACTAAAGGCATTGCAGGGTTTGAAACTGGGAGTTAAGAAAGAATCCAGAATTCTATGTTTGAGTCAGTTGCAAATTTCAAGTAATTTTAAATCGAAACTTCTAAAAACCTCATCAAGATGGTAAAGCGTTACGTAAGGTATTGCCGGAAATTGAACATGAAAAATAGTGGAAAGTATCAGAAGATAAGAATGGGTTATAGAGGTTCAAGAACCGGATTATTGTGCCAAACGTCGGAGATTTGTGGCAAAGTATCTTGAAGGAAGCTCATAAAAGCGGGTTTTCAATCCATCCAGGAAGCACCAAAATGTATCAAGATCTGAAAGCGATGTTCTGGTGGCCAGGGATAAAGAATGATGTGGCGATGCATGTATCTAAATGTTTAACGTGTCAGAAGGTTAAAATTGAGCATCAGAGACCATCAGGAACCCTTCAGCCTTTAGAGATTCCACAATGAAAATGGAAAAGTATCGCAATAGATTTTGTGACGGGTTTACCTAGGACTCGAACTGGTTGTGATGCTATTTGGGTGGTTGTGGACCAACTAACAAAATCAGCTCACTTTTTCCCCATTCGAATAAGTTGCACAATGGAAGAATTGGCTCGAATGTACATCAAAGAGGTTGTCAGATTGCACGGCGTGCCTTCCACCATTATATCTGACAGAGATCCTCGTTTCACATCAAGGTTCTGGGGAGCCTTTCAACGTACATTTGGGACTCAGTTAAGTTTGAGTATAGCATATCACCCTCAGACAGATGGTCAATCAGATAGAACTATCCAGACCTTGGAGGATATGCTAAGGGCTTGTGTCTTGGATCAGCCGGCGAGCTGGGATCGGTATATGCCACTAGTGGAGTTTGCTTATAATAACCAGCTACCATGTGAGCATCGGAATGGCTCCATATGAGGCTCTATATGGCAGGAAATGCCAATCCCCACTATGTTGGTATGAAACTGGAGAAAGAAGTTTATTATGACCTGAGATGATAGCTGAAACTACTCAGCAGATAAAGAAGATTCGTAGCTAGCCCAAAGCTATCAGAAGAGCTATGCTGATCAAAGACAAAAGCCTTTGGAATTTGAGGAAAGGGAGCATGTATTTTTGAAGGTTACACCAACCACTGGAGTGGGAAGAGCCATTAAGACTAAGTAATTGAATCCCCGTTATATTGGACCATTTGAGATCCTGAAAAGAATTGGGCCGGTGGCTTATAGGATTGCTTTGCCGCCATATCTTTCGAACTTGCACGACGTGTTTCATGTGTCACAGCTTCGGAAATATACTCCTGACACAAGTCGTGTTCTGGAACCGGAACCGATTCAAGTGAGAGAAGATTTAACACTTCCAGTAATTCCGGTGAGAATCGATGACACTAGCGTTAAACAATTGCGCAGGAAGGAAGTATCATTGGTAAAAGTAGCTTGGAGTCGAGCTGGTATTGAGGAACATACTTGGAAACTCGAATCAGATATGCGAAAAGACTACCCACATCTCTTTTTAAGTAACTAAATTTGAATTTTGAGGGCAAAATTCTTTCTTAGGTGGGTATGATGTAAACCCCGTTAAATTAGAAAATAATTAGTCAATAAATTAATTTTTTAATAAAAAATTAGAAATGTGAATATTATATTAAATTAGGATAGAGCTCATCAAAACAAAAATTTTAACACTAATTTAAAGAAATTCGGCCCAAGATTGGACCGAATGGGTCGGACCGATTGAACCGGGCTTGTGGGCCCAATCGGCCCAGCACTTAAATGAGCCAAGGGCTCTTCTTCCTCCTCCTTATTTCAGAACATGCTGAAGCCATACAGAGGAGAGAAGAAAGAAATTTCTCTAACCTTACGGTAAACTCAAATCACCGTAACTCCTCTGTCGAGTTCTGATTGTCGCATCATTTGCAACCACGTGACCACCGTGTCGAGCTCTATGTTTTTACCGGAACAATTTCATAGGTAAGCCATTAATTACTCTCAGCCACTCCTTTCCCCCAATTTTCAAAAATATTGTAGGGGTGTTGAATTTCTTTACTTTTGATCTTTTAGGATCCAATTAGCTTGAGGGAAACGTTCACTCTTGCTTATATGAAGCTTGGGTAAGGTGATGATACCATAATTCCATTTTGATTTTACTGAATTTGAGCTTTGGGTATTAAATTGGGTATATATATGTTCTGAATGTGTATTAGGTTGTGAATAAATAATTGGAGTTTGAAATTGTGGATATTGGAACTTGGAGGAAGTTGAACCTAGTGTTTATTAAACTTTTAGGGGGCTATGTTTGTTTAGTGAGTTGCCTTAATTACTACAAGGAAACCAGCCAAGGTATGGTTTAGGTTTCGTGCATTTAATATATAATGTTCGGTAAAAACATAGGCTAGATGACCATAGGATAAGCTGAAACACGCGGAAATGTACAATGCTTAGTATCCTTGATATTTATGATGTGATATGTTGTCGGAGATAGAGGTATGGAGGGAAGGAAGTAAGACTAGATTCAAGATTAAGTTAAGTTAGGCTTAGATACTCTTAGAAAACCACCTTTTATGACTTTTGTTTAATACTTTAAGCTTTATAATCTGAGTGTCGGTGTTCTACGATTGCCTCTGGCATTCCCAGGACCTTATATCTTATATATGTGGTACCTTTACCATACTGAGAACCTCTGGTTCTCACCCCATACTATGTTGTTGTTTTTCAGATGCAGGTCGAGAGGCACCTCCTTAGGCGTCTGAGCTTTTGAAGCGAAGTAGTTATCGGGTTACTTTTTAGATTGTATAGTCATATGTGTGTGTGTGTGTGGTATTCTCTCCGCATGACTTGTTCCTTTTGACCCTCTTTGAGGCTTATGGAGAGGCAGGATTTTGTTTATGTAAATTTGGATTTTGGATATGTATATATATGTGTATATATTCTCCGGCCAGTCTTGTCTTCGCGGGCTGAGTTAGGAGCTTGTTATTTTATATCTTTGGCCCTATTCCTACTTTTGTTATCTTATGCTTGATAGTTATAGTTTTCTTAGCACGCAAGTTAACTCGTTTCTTGAGCGTTGCACTTTTATTTCGCGATTTTTATTTCATCTATTTTTTTAAGGCTCCTAGTACATTATAATCTTTCTGCTATCATATGTATACATTTTATTTTAAAGGTCGTAATACCACATCACCTCTGTTTTACGACTTAAGCGTAAAGTTGAGTGTGGTAGAATGTTACATATTCCTCAGTATTATTATTATTATTAATACGAACTTTATTATCTTTTTTTTAACCGTCTTTAATGTGAGCTTCATTTCTTATGTATTATTATTATTATTATTATTATTATTATTATTATTATTATTATTATTATTATTATTATTATTATTATCTCCAATTATAAATCTTCTTATAATAATTCTTTGATAAAATATAATTTTGGTCAGATAGATTTATTTTTCTTTTTCATTCTTTTGCAAAAAAATATATATTAGGAGAAAAAAAGATACAGATTAAATTTTAAAATTTAAATTCAAATAAGATATGTAAAAGACAACTATTGAATTGAGATCTATATTTTATTATGATAGATTTCAATTCCTTGTATTATTTGAAGAGTTTTATTTTTTTTTTTAAAAAGGTGTGACATTATATATTTTTTTTGGATACAAAAAGTCTATGAAGTTGGAATGAGTAATAAATTTGATTATACATATCTTACAGGGCAAATCACACTATTAAATCAGAGTGGAGGAGAAATTATAAGATTCAACCAAAGCAAAAAACGTAACATGGATCAATGTGTTTTCATGTTATTTGAATCAAACTAATTCGAATTATAAACCAACAGTAATTTGAAGTTGATCAATTCGAAATATGCAGCCAAAATTCGTACATAATTCGAACCTACCTTATTCGAGTTATGCATGCAGGTTGACTTAGGGTAGTTCGAATTACACTAATTCGAATTATAAGGGATGCAATTCGAATTACACTAAAAAAAAAATTATCTACTATATTGGACTAGCTCAATGTTAATTAGATTTTTTATTTCTATTATAAAATATAAAAAAATTAATTCTAAAAAAATCATGTTATTTTTTAGGATATAATTTTTTATTGTGTTTTCATAAAGTTTGCACAAAATTTACCTATCACATTGACTAAACTTATTTATTTACGTAAAATTTTGTTTATGGACTTAGCAAACTTGTTTATGTTTTAATACGATTTGAATTGTATTAGTATATTTTTATTTTTAATCAATTTAATTTTATTTAAATAATTAGAATTTTAAATTATAAAATTTGTGTTAGTTTGTAATTTAAAATTTAAATAGATATAATTTTGTTTTTTTAGTGTAATTCCAATTGCATCCCTTATAATTCGAATTAGTGTAATTCGAACTACCCTAGGTCAACCTGGGTCAACCTACATGCATAATTCGAATAAGATAGGTTTGAATTACGTACGAATTTTGGCTGCATATTTCGAATTGATCAACTTCGAATTGCTGTTGGTTTGTAATTCGAATTAGTTTAATTCGAATTATATAGAAACACGCTTCTAATTGATCTATGTTACATTTTTGGCTTTGGTTGAATCATGTAATTTCTTTTCCACTCTGATTTAATAGTGTGATTTGTCCTATCTTATAACATACTAACTTTTAGAATTTCTAACACAACCAACAAATTTTTACTTTCAAAACAAACTTCTACTCTACTTTTTTATATTTGATTTTTTTATAATTTTTTTATTGTATTAATTGTTTATGATCGTAATGATTCATCACGAATTAATTTTTTTAGAAAAAATTTGTTAATCATAAAGTATAGAAGACCCAACCAAAAAATTTTAAAAATATTAATTAATTACAAAATAAAAAATTATAAATTGTACTTTAATTATGTCATAAAATATAAATTGAGACTATTTAAAATTAGTTTTTTACATAATGTACCATCTTCAGCATTTTTGTGCTTATTTTTTATATAGATAAAATCTTACAATTTTATGATAATTAAAATCTTAAAAGATTATCCTCCTATGCTCTTAGCAACTAAAATTAATAATTCTTTGTTAACTAAAATAATTTCTGAGAGAAATAAATTTTGAGAGGGATGAACTAAACAAATAGCGTGAACCACATTGGCCTTTGCATTTTGCAATATATTTAAGCAGAAAAATTTATATTTGATAAAGTTATTATGGTTTTGTGCTTTAGAAAAGGGAGTTTTGGCTTTGTTTATGGTTATGAGGTTTTGACAATATTTTTTGGAGTTTAATTTCAGTAGTTCACTCAAATGTGCTATATACTAAATTTTATTTCAAGTGAAATTATATCTTTACTCTTTTACAATAGAAAAATGAGGCATGATTAAGTTCAAAATATCACTAAATACAAATGAAATTTTATATTCAAACTTTAATCTGATTTTCTTTCAATAATGTCAGTGAAAAACGATTTATAATTTGAAAAGACGCTTCTATGGTTAGTAAGTACTATTGTGAGAAATTTAATCGATAAATACTTGAGCGATATATCATGATTTTTTTTCTAAAATATAACAAAAAATTTTCTTTTAGAGAAAAAAGTGGTTGGACTAAGCAAAAAATTTAGACAAATCATTCCTATCATTCTACGAAAATCAACACAAAATATTATACATTCAATTATATATTTATCTTATCTTAGCAATTTTGTTAGATATTTAAATTAAGAAAGATATGAATTTGTTTCTAGGTACAAATACAATTTTAATTCAAGAACAGATAAAATAAGTTGATAAATTTCAACAAGTAACGACGATTATCGTATTACTTTAATGTTGTGTATATTATATGAGAAGATGAAAAAATCTTATATTTGTGTAGTGGTTTCAAGGCATGATTAGATCGCTTTCTTTAGAGAGATATTTGTCTCCACACTTAGTTGCTATAGGGTTGATGACAATACTCTCCCAGGATACAATGAAACCTAAGAATTTCTTAATTAGCAATAGTAAGAAATTCTCAACTCTCTTGAACAAAGAAAATCTCTTAATAGTAGTGTAAATTGTACGCTTAGTACTTCATGTATGAAATAGTAGACAAGGACTTATTTATACATATTGCACGTAGCAATTATGATTAGTTACGTATACAAATGGTTGTGTCATTTCTATTGCCAATAGATACAATGTTTTGAACATATACAACTCTTAAAGAGTTGTGTCCCTTTCGCCAAGAGACATAATGTTTTGAACATACACAATCCTTAAAAGGTTGTGTCCCTTCAACCAAATGGTACAAAACGGTTAGTAACCGTTTATTTATATTAATAATATTAATAATAATATTAATAATATTAATAATATTAATTAATCAAATTTGTAAATACCCTTCAATCCCCCACTATTTACAAAATTTAAATGTCATACAAGTATATGCATAAAGAATGTGTCACTAAGATTAAACATTCTTTTAGTGTAAATTTTAAAGTTCTAACGAAGTAATAGGTGTCTAATCGATTAAACCTATACTCCATATGCTAGTACCAAAATTACACACATTACTTATACCCTCCAAGTTCAAGAGTTTACAATTTTAAGCACTTATATGGCCTTGTGCTCATCCTGGTTTCATGAATATTTACGAGAATAAAACCTCTAAAATTCTCGATTAGAGCGGCACCACTCTTATATTCATATAGGTGGAATCTTTTGATAGATAATATTATCATTCCATTAAGAGTTTAAACTCACCCTCCTAATTTAATGTAAATAGCACTAAATCCTATACCTTAGTGCTCCAATTGCTAAATAACTTGTTATTACCCATTAAACCTTGAAACTAGTGGTCTACTAGAATAAGGTTGGGTTCCCATCATTTAGCAATAATAGGTTTTAATCCCATTTTAGCAGCAGTTTCTTTGATTTTATCCCTTGACAAACCTTTAGTCAAAGGGTCTGCTAAATTTTCTTGAGATCTTACATAAGTGATGGTAATTACACCATCATCTATTAGTTGCCTCAGAAATTCATGTCTCAAACTTATATGTCTAGACTTTCCATTATAAACCTTATTATATGCTCGAGACATGGTTGATTCACTATCACAGAAGATTGAAATGGCTGTCGTCTGCTGTGGCCACAGCTTTATATCATATAACAAATTTCTTAACCATTCCGCTTCTTTACCTGCGGCTGATAAAGCTACAAACTCAGCCTCCATAGTAGAATGTGTAATACATGTTTGTTTCTTTGAGGCCCAACTTATTGCTCCACCACTGATGAGCGGATAATTTATACGCTTTTTGGCATTGTTTTTAGTATGTTTTTGGTATAATCTAGTTAGTTTTTAGTATATTTTTATTAGTTTTTAGCTAAAATTCACTTTTCTGGACTTTACTATGAGTTTGTGTGTTTTTCTGTGATTTCAGGTATTTTCTGGCTGAAATTGAGGGTCCTGAGCAAAAATCTGATTCCGAAACCAAAAAGGACTGCAGATGCTGTTGGATTCTGACCTCCCTGCACTCGAAGTGGATTTTCTGGAGCTACAGAAGCCCAATTGGCGCGCTCTCAACGGCGTTGGAAAGTAGACATCCTGGGATTTCCAGCAATATATGATAGTTCATACTTTGCCCAAGATTTGATGGCCCAAACCGGCGTGGCAAGTCAGCCTCAGAAATTCCAGCGTTTAACGCTGGAACTGGCATAAAACTTGGAGTTAAACGCCCAAACTGGCATGGAAGCTGGCGTTTAACTCCAGAAAAGGTCTCTACACGAAAATGCTTCATTGCTCAACCCAAGCACACACCAAGTGGGCCCGGAAGTGGATTTTTAAGTCATTTACTCATCTCTGTACACCCTAGGATACTAGTTTACTATTAATAGGATCTTTTGACATTGTATCTGTACCTCATGACACTTTACACGTTTCTTTGTATACTTTCCACAGCATGAGTCTCTAAACCCCATGGTTGGGGGTGAGGAGCTCTGCTGTGTCTTGATGAATTAATGCAATTACTACTGTTTCCCATTCAATCATGCTTGCTTCCATTCTAAGATAATACTTGTTCTTAACCCGGATGAATGTGATGATCCGTGACAATCATCATCATTCTCAACTATGAACGTGTGCCTGACAACCACCTCCGTTCTACCTTAGATTAAGTAGTTATCTCTTGGATTCTTTAATCAGAATCTTCGTGGTATAAGCTAGAATTGATGGCGGCATTCAAGAGAATCCGGAAGGTCTAAACCTTGTCTGTGGTATTCTGAGTAAGATTCAATGATTGGATGACTGTGACGTGCTTCAAACTCCTAGCAGGCGGGGCGTTAGTGACAGACGCAAAAGAATCATTGGATTCTATTCCGGTCTGACCGAGAACCGACAGATGATTACCCATGCTGTGACAGAGCATAGGAACATTTTCACTGAGAGGATGGGAGGTAGCCATTGACAACGGTGAAACCCTACATACAGCTTGCCATGGAAGGAGCCTTGCGTGTTTGATGAAGAAGACAGTAGGAAAGCAGAGATTCAGAAGATGGAGCATCTCCAAAACCTCAACCTATTCTCCATTACTGCAAAACAAGTAATCATTTCATGTTCTTTTGTTTTTCGCAATCAATCCTGATAATTTCTGATATCCTGACTAAGATTTACAAGATAACCATAGCTTGCTTCAAGCCGACAATCTCCGTGGGATCGACCCTTGCTCACGCAAGGTATTACTTGGACGACCCAGTGCACTTGCTGGTTAGTTGTGCGGAGTTGCAAAAGTGTGATTGCAATTTCGTGCACCAAGTTTTTGGCGCCGTTGCCGGGGATTGTTGAGTTTGGACAACTGACGGCTTATCTTGTTGCTTAGATTAGGACTGTTTTATTTTTGTTGGTTTAGAGTCTTTTAGTTGAGTCTAGTTCATATTTTAAGTTTGGTGTCAATTGCATGCTTTTGTTTTTCTTTTAATTTTCGATTTTGCATGTTCTTAGTCCCTCTTTGATTCATAAAAATTCTAAGTTTGGTGTCCTCTTTGTGTTTTTCCCTTAAAAATTTTTGAAAATTAGTGTTTGATTTTCTAAAAATTTTAAGTTTGGTGTCTTTTTGTTGTTTTTCCCTTTCCTCTTTTCAAAAATCAAATCTTTTTCATAAAAGTTTTTCAATCATATCTTCTTAATTGCTGTTTTCAAAATCCTTTTAATTAACTAATTGATTCAGTTCTCAATTTGCTTTGATCTTATTTTCTTTTTGATTTTCGAATTTTTATCTTAATTTCCTTATTTTATTTTATTTTTTTTCGTTTAGTTCTTCAAAAAAAAAAAAAAACAAAACAAAATATATCTATTTGCAATCCATTATGGATCTAAGTGGGAATGATCAGTCCAGAAGGACTCTGGGGTCATATGCTAACCCCATTACAGCTGCATATGGGAGTAGCATCTGTACACCTCCCATCAAAGCAAGCAGCTTTGAACTAAATCCTCAACTCATTATCATAGTGCAGCAAAATTGCCAGTATTCCGGTCTTCCACAGGAAGAACCTACTGAGTTTCTGGCACAGTTTTTACAAATTGCTGACACAGTACATGATAAAGAGGTGGATCAGGATGTCTACAGACTATTACTGTTCCCATTTGCTGTAAAAGATCAAGCTAAAAGGTGGTTGAATAACCAACCTACAGCAAGCATAAAGACATGGAAACAGTTATCAGACAAATTCCTGAATCATTTTTACCCTCCAAAGAGGATGACACAGCTAAAGCTGGACATCCAAGGCTTTAAACAAGAGGATAATGAATCCCTTTATAATGCCTGGGAGAGGTATAGAGGTATGCTAAGAAAATGCCCCTCTGAAATATTTTCAGAATGGGTACAGTTAGACATCTTCTACTATGGGCTTACAGAAAAAGCTCAGATGTCTTTAGACCACTCAGCTGGTGGATCTATACACATGAGGAAGACAATTGAAGAAGCTCAGGAACTTATAGACACTATTGCTAGAAACCAATATTTGTACTCTAGCAATGAGTTCTCTCCAAAAGAGGAAGTCATGGCAGTAGTCACTGACCCTAGTCCTCAAGAACAGATAATTGAGCTTAATCAACAGTTGCTCCTGATGACAGAATAGTTAGCAGACTTTAAAGAGATGCTTCATGAAACTAAAGTTGCTAACAAGAGCATAGAACTACAGTTGAATCAAGCAAAACAGCAAATATCTAAACAGATAACAGAGGAATGTCAAGCAGTTCAACTGAGGAGTGGGAAGACACTGAATACCTCTGCTCAAAAGAGCAGAAAGCCAAACAAGGATCAATTGGCAGAGGATAACCAAACCACTGTTCAAAATCCCTCTGAGGACAGTAAGAGCCCAGAGAGGAAGGTTATTGGCGTTCAAACGCCAGAAAGGGAAGGAAAGCTGGCGTTAAACGCCCATTCCTTGCCCAGTTCTGGCGTTCAAACGCCAGAAAAGGGGGAAAAGTTGGCATTAAACGCCCATTTTCCACCCAATCCTGGCGTTCAAACGCCAAGGGAAGATCAGACACCTGAGAGTGCTGACAGTAATCCCTCTAACAAGGCTTCTTCAACCACTTCTGTAAGGAATAAACCTGCAGCATCTAAGGTTGAAGAATATAAAGCCAAGATGCCTTATCCTCAGAAACTCCGCCAAGCGGAACAGGATAAGCAATTTGCCCGCTTTGCAGACTATCTAAGGACTCTTGAAATAAAGATTCCGTTTGCAGAGGCACTTGAGCAAATACCTTCTTATGCTAAGTTCATGAAAGAAATCTTAAGCCATAAGAAGGATTGGAGAGAAACTGAAAAAGTGTTTCTCACTGAGGAATGCAGTGCAGTCATATTAAGGAGCTTACCAGAAAAGCTTCAAGATCAAGGAAGCTTTATGATACCATGCACATTAGAAGGTGCTTGCACCAAGACAGCCCTATGTGATCTTGGAGCAAGCATCAATTTAATACCTGCATCCACTATCAGAAAGCTTGGGTTGACTGGAGAAGTCAAACCAACCCGGATATGCCTCCAACTTGCTGATGGCTCCATTAAACACCCATCAGGCATAATTGAGGACATGATTGTCAAGGTTGGGCCCTTTGCCTTTCCAACTGACTTTGTGGTGCTGGAAATGGAGGAGCACAAGAGTGCAACTCTCATTCTAGGAAGACCTTTCCTAGCAACTGGACGAACTCTCATTGATGTACAAAAAGGGGAAGTAACCTTGAGAGTCAATGAGGATGAGTTCAAGTTGAATGCTGTAAAAGCTATGCAGCATCCAGACACACCAATTGACTGCATGGGCGCTGACATTATTGACTCTCTGGTAGAAGAGATCAATATGACTGAAAGCCTAGAATCAGAGCTTGAGGACATCTTCAAAGATGCTCAACCTGATCAAGAAGAACTAGAGGAAGCAAAGGAATTTTCGAAAATTCCTCAGGAGGAGGATAAGCCTCCCAAACCTGAACTCAAACCACTACCACCATCCCTGAAATATGCATTTCTGGGAGGGGGTGAAACTTTTCCAGTGATTATAAGCTCTGCTTTAAATTCACAGGAAGAGGAAGCACTGATTCAAGTGCTAAGGACACACAAGACAGCTCTTGGGTGGTCCATAAGTGATCTTAAGGGCATTAGCCCAGCTAGATGCATGCACAAGATCCTATTGGAGGATAATGCCAAACCAGTGGTCCAACCACAGAGGAGGCTAAATCCAGCCATGAAGGAGGTGGTGCAGAAAGAGGTCACTAAATTACTAGAGGCTGGGATTATTTATCCTATTTCTGATAGCCCCTGGGTGAGCCCTGTCCAAGTTGTCCCCAAAAAGGGAGGCATGACAGTGGTTCATAATGAAAAAAATGAACCGGTTCCTACAAGAACAGTCACAGGGTGGCGTATGTGTATTGACTACAGAAGGCTCAATACAGCCACCAGAAAGGATCATTTTCCTTTACCATTCATAGACCAAATGCTAGAAAGACTAGCTGGTCATGATTATTACTGCTTTTTGGATGGCTATTCAGGCTACAACCAAATTGCAGTAGATCCTCAGGACCAAGAGAAAACAACATTCACTTGCCCTTCTGGCGTGTTTGCCTACAGGAGAATGCCTTTTGGTCTGTGCAATGCACCTGCAACCTTTCAGAGGTGCATGCTCTCTATCTTCTCAGATATGGTAGAAAAATTTCTGGAAGTCTTCATGAATGACTTTTCAGTATATGGAGATTCATTTAGCTCCTGTCTTAATCACCTAGCACTTGTCCTGAAAAGATGCCAAGAGACTAACCTGGTTTTAAACTGGGAGAAATGTCACTTTATGGTGACTGAAGGAATTGTCCTTGGGCACAAAATTTCAAGCAGGGGAATAGAGGTGGATAAGGCAAAGGTAGAGGTAATTGAAAAATTACCACCACCTGCCAATGTTAAGGCAATCAGAAGCTTTCTGGGGCATGCAGGATTCTACAGAAGGTTTATAAAGGATTTTTCGAAAATTGCAAAACCTCTAAGTAACCTGTTAGCTGCTGACACACCCTTTGTGTTTGACACACAGTGTCTGCAGGCATTTGAGACCCTGAAAGCTAAGCTGGTCATAGCACCAGTCATCTCTACACCAGACTGGACATTTCCATTTGAACTAATGTGTGATGCCAGTGACCATGCCATTGGTGCAGTGTTGGGACAGAGGCATAACAAGCTTCTGCACGTCATTTACTATGCTAGCCGTGTTCTAAATGACGCACAGAAGAACTACACAACCACAGAAAAAGAGTTACTTGCAGTGGTTTATGCCATTGACAAGTTTAGATCCTATCTAGTGGGGTCCAAAGTGGTTGTGTATACTGACCATGCTGCTCTTAAATACTTACTCACAAAGCAGGATTCAAAACCCAGGCTTATAAGGTGGGTGTTGCTTCTGCAAGAGTTTGATATAAAAATAAGAGACAGAAAAGGGACAGAGAACCAAGTAGCTGATCATCTGTCCCGAATAGAACCAGTAGCTGGGGCGTCCCTCCCTTCTACTGAGATCTCTGAGACTTTCCCAGATGAGCAACTCTTTGCCATTCAGGAAGCTCCATGGTTTGCAAATATTGCAAATTATAAAGCTGTGAGGTTCATACCAAAGGAGTACAGCAACGTGCAAAGAAAGAAATTAATTTCAGATGCCAAGTACTACCTCTGGGATGAACCATATCTCTTTAAGAGATGTGCTGACGGAGTGATCCGCAGATGTGTACCCAGAGAAGAAGCACAAAGGATCCTATGGCATTGCCATGGATCACAGTATGGAGGACATTTTGGAGGTGAGCGAACAGCCACTAAAGTCCTCCAACGTGGCTTCTACTGGCCTACTCTCTATAAAGATTCCCGAGAGTTTGTGCGTAACTGTGACAGTTGCCAAAGAGCTGGCAACTTGCCTCATGGATATGCCATGCCTCAACAAGGGATATTAGAGATAGAATTGTTTGATGTATGGGGAATTGACTTCATGGGGCCATTCCCACCATCATACTCAAACACTTACATTCTGGTGGCAGTGGACTATGTATCTAAGTGGGTAGAAGCAATTGCTACACCCACTAATGATACCAAGACCGTGCTGAAATTCCTCCAGAAACACATCTTCAGCAGATTTGGTGTTCCCAGAGTACTAATCAGTGACGGGGGCACTCATTTCTGCAACAGACAGCTATACTCTGCTATGGTTAGATATGGAATTAGCCACAAAGTGGCAACTCCGTATCATCCACAGACAAATGGGCAAGCTGAAGTCTCTAACAGAGAGCTAAAGAGAATCCTGGAACGGACTGTGATAGCCCGAAGAAAGGATTGGGCAAAGAGCTTGGATGATGCTCTGTGGGCATACAGAACAGCATTCAAGACTCCTATAGGAACCTCTCCATACCAATTGGTGTATGGGAAGGCCTGTCATCTGCCCGTGGAACTGGAACATAAAGCCTACTGGGCAACCAGATTCCTAAACATGGATGCACAGTTAGCTGGTGAAAAAAGACTGCTCCAGCTAAATGAGCTAGAGGAGTTCAGACTCAATGCCTTTGAAAATGCAAAAATTTATAAGGAAAAGGCAAAGAAATGGCATGACAAGAAGTTGTCAACCAGAGTCTTTGAGCCAGGACAAAAAGTCCTGCTCTTCAACTCTAGGCTCAGACTGTTTCCAGGAAAACTCAAATCCCGGTGGAGGGGTCCGTATGTGATTACAGGAGTGTCACCATATGGATATGTTGAGCTTCAGGATATTGATTCTGACAAGAAGTTCATTGTTAATGGATAGAGAATCAAGCATTATCTTGAAGGCAATTTTGAGCAGGAATGCTCAAAACTGAGACTTGAGTGATTCTCAGTAAAGGTCCAGCTAAAGACAGTAAAGAAGCGCTTGCTGGGAGGCAACCCAGTCATTAGGAAGTTGTATGAATTATTCTTACAAAGGCAAGTATCAAAAATGAAGGAATTCACAGAGTTACAGAAGGATTCAGCTCAAAAAGCAGAGAAAAAGAGCTTACTGGCGAAAAAACGCCAGTAAGGGGCATTTTGGGCGTTAATCGCCAGAATGGGTACCATTCTGGGCGTTTAACGCCAGGAATGGTGCCATTTTGGGCGTTAAACGCCAGAATGGGCACTATTCTGGGCGTTTAACGCCAGGTGAGCAGCATCCTGGGCGTTCAGAAAAACGCCCAGTGATAAAGGATTTCTGGCGTTTAACGCCAGCCAAGGCACCTGGCTGGGCGTTAAACGCCCAAAAGGGGCATCCAATGGGCGTTAAACGCCAGAATGGGTGCCATTCTGGGCGTTTAACGCCAGTAAGGTGGGGGGACCACAATTTTGTTTTCAAATCAGATTTTTTTCAAACTTTCCTTTTCTCACCCATATTTTTCTACAAAAATACATTTCAATCTCTCATCATTCACTTTCAAATTTTCAATTATTTAAAATCATTCTTCAAATCTTTCAAATCATTCCCAAATTTTGTTCAAAAAACTCACCTTTCTCTTAATTTCTTTCCATATCTTCTCAAATCTCTTTTCAAATTTCTCTTTTTTCGAAAACTCCCCTCCTCACCTTATAAATACACGTTTGGCTCCCTCTTCCCACCACACCATTCGAATTTCCTCTTCCTCTCTCTCTCTTCTTTCCTTTCTTTTGCTTGAGGACAAGCAAACCTCTAAGTTTGGTGTGCTTTTCCGTGATCACTAAGCCAAGATTCCTCAAGATCATGGCTCCTAAGGGAAAACAAACCAATTTAAGAGGAAAGAAAGAGAATAATCCAAAGAATCTTTGGAATCAAGAGAAGTTCTTAACCAAAGAACATGAAGACCATTATCACAAAATAATGGGTCTGAGGTCAGTGATCCCGGAAGTTAAATTTGATCTGAAAGAAGATGAATATCCGGGGATCCAAGAGCAAATTCAAAACAGAGGATGGGAAGTTCTGACCAATCCTGAAATAAAGGTTGGAAGGAACATGGTTCAGGAATTCTACTCTAATCTGTGGCTAACAGATAAGCAGAGAATGACTGGAACTGCTTACCATACCTACAGAACCATGGTCAGAGGGAAAGTTATGTACTTCCATCTGGACAAAATAAGAGAAATCTTCAAACTACCTCAACTGCAAGATGATCCTGATTCCTTCAATAGGAGGATGGTGAGAGCAGATAAAGGGTTGGATCAAGTTCTAGAGGACATATGCCTCCCTGGAACTAAGTGGATAACCAATTCAAAGGGTGTCCCAAACCAACTCAAGAGGGGAGACCTCAAACCAATTGCAAGAGGTTGGCTAGACTTTATTGGGCGTTCCATATTGCCCACTAGCAACCGTTCTGAGGTCACCATCAAGAGAGCAGTGATGATTCATTGCATTATGCTTGGAAAAGAAGTGGAGGTTCATCATGTGATTGCTTGTGAGATCTACACAATTGCAAATAAGAATTCCACTGAAGCCAAATTGGCTTACCCAAGCTTGATTTCCTTGCTCTATAAAGAGGCTGGGGTGAAGATGGGAGTAGATGAGTTCATACCCATTGAACACCCAATCACCAAGAAGTCAATGGAAGGACAAATGCAAGACAACTCTATCAAGAGGAGGGCGTAGGAATTCCTCCCTGAATTCCCAAGAATTGACTACTGGACCAGCCTAGAAGCATCTATCACCAAGTTGCAAGAAACTATGGAGCAACTGAAGGAAGAACAGCAGAATCAGAACTGCATGCTCTGCAAATTGCTGAAGGAACAAGAGAAGCAGGGGCGTGAACTCCAAGAGTTGAAATGCCAAAAGCTCTCCTCTCAAGCTGAGGGAGCATCCACTTCTCAAAATCAAGGTTGTTGAGTCCTAACTCTGTGAAAACCTCTATTATTAGGAGCCTATGTTTTTGCGTTTTTTCTTTCTTTTGTTTTGTTTTCTATTTTTATTTTTTCTAGTCTCATCTTATATTTATCTTTGAGTCTTGTTCTTAATTCATAATTAATGAAATTGAAATTTTATGCCTTAAAGATATGAATGTCCTATGAATCCATCACCTCTCTTAAATGAAAAATGCTTTAATCACAAAAGAACAAGAAGTACAGGATTTCGAAATTTATCATTGAAACTAGTTGAATTAGTTTGATGTGGTGACAATACTTTTTGCCTTCTGAATGAATGCTTGAACAGTGCATATGTCTCTTGAAATTGTTGTTTTGAGAATGTTAAAAAATGTTGGCTCTTGAAAGAATGAGAAAAAAGAGAACTGTTATTGAGGATCTGAAAAATCATCAGATTGATTTTTGAAGCAAGAAAAAGCAGTGGATACAAAAAAAAATATTTCGAAAAAAAAGAGAGAGAAAAGAAAAAGAAAAAGAAAGAAATAAAGTTGTGATCCAAGGCAACAAGAGTGTGCTTAAGAACCCTGGACACCTCTAATTGGGGACTTTAGCAAAGCTGAGTCACAATCTGAAAGGGTTCACCCAATTATGTGTCTGTGGCATGTATGTATCCGGTGGTAATACTGGAAGACAGAGTGCTTTGGGCCACAGCCAAGACTCATACACTAGCTATGTTCAAGAATCATTGTACTCAACTAGGAGAATCAATAACACTATCTGAGTTCTGAGTCCTTATAGATGCCAATCATTCTGAACTTCAAGGGATAGAGTGAGATGCCAAAACTGTTCGGAGGCAAAAAGCTACTAGTCCCGCTCATCTAATTGGAGCTATGTTTCCTTGATATTTTGGAGTCTATAGTATATTCTCTTCTTTTTATCCTATTTTGATTTTCAGTTGCTTGGGGACAAACAACAATTTAAGTTTGGTGTTGTGATGAGCGGATAATTTATACGCTTTTTGGCATTGTTTTTAGTATGTTTTTGGTATAATCTAGTTAGTTTTTAGTATATTTTTATTAGTTTTTAGCTAAAATTCACTTTTCTGGACTTTACTATGAGTTTGTGTGTTTTTCTGTGATTTCAGGTATTTTCTGGCTGAAATTGAGGGTCCTGAGCAAAAATCTGATTCCGAGACCAAAAAGGACTGCAGATGCTGTTGGATTCTGACCTCCCTGCACTCGAAGTAGATTTTCTGGAGCTACAGAAGCCCAATTGGCGCGCTCTCAACGGCGTTGGAAAGTAGACATCCTGGGCTTTCCATCAATATATGATAGTTCATATTTTGCCCAAGATTTGATGGCCCAAACCGGTGTGGCAAGTCAGCCTCAGATATTCCAGCGTTTAACGCTGGAACTGGCATAAAACTTGGAGTTAAACGCCCAAACTGGCATGGAAGCTGACGTTTAACTCCAGAAAAGGTCTCTACACGAAAATGCTTCATTGCTCAACCCAAGCACACACCAAGTGGGCCCGGAAGTGGATTTTTAAGTCATTTACTCATCTTTGTACACCCTAGGATACTAGTTTACTATTAATAGGATCTTTTGACATTGTATCTGTACCTCATGACACTTTACACGTTTCTTTGTATACTTTCCACAACATGAGTCTCTAAACCCCATGGTTGGGGGTGAGGAGCTCTGCTGTGTCTTGATGAATTAATGCAATTACTACTGTTTCCCATTCAATCATGCTTGCTTCCATTCTAAGATAATACTTGTTCTTAACCCGGATGAATGTGATGATCCGTGACAATCATCATCATTCTCAACTATGAACGTGTGCCTGACAACCACCTCCGTTCTACCTTAGATTAAGTAGTTATCTCTTGGATTCTTTAATCAGAATCTTCGTGGTATAAGCTAGAATTGATGGCGGCATTCAAGAGAATCCGGAAGGTCTAAACCTTGTCTGTGGTATTCTGAGTAGGATTCAATGATTGGATGACTGTAACGTGCTTCAAACTCCTAGCAGGCGGGGCGTTAGTGACAGACGCAAAAGAATCATTGGATTCTATTCCGGCCTGACCGAGAACCGACAGATGATTAGCCATGCTGTGACAGAGCATAGGAACATTTTCACTGAGAGGATGGGAGGTAGCCATTGACAACGGTGAAACCCTACATACAGCTTGCCATGGAAGGAGCCTTGCGTGTTTGATGAAGAAGACAGTAGGAAAGCAGAGATTCAGAAGATGGAGCATCTCCAAAACCTCAACCTATTCTCCATTACTGCAAAACAAGTAATCATTTCATGTTCTTTTGTTTTTCGCAATCAATCCTGATAATTTCTGATATCCTGACTAAGATTTACAAGATAACCATAGCTTGCTTCAAGCCGACAATCTCCGTGGGATCGACCCTTGCTCACGCAAGGTATTACTTGGACGACCCAGTGCACTTGCTGGTTAGTTGTGCGGAGTTGCAAAAGTGTGATTGCAATTTCGTGCACCAACCACCTATGGTGAAAATCCACCCTGAAGTGGATTTGTTATCACTAAGATTTGTAATCCAACTTGCATCAGAATAACCTTCTAAAACTGCGGGATAATCACTATAATGTAATCCCAAGTTTATGGTTTTCTTGAGATAACCAAGAACTCTTGTTATAGCTTTCCAATGTTGATTGCTAGGCTTTCCTGTAAACCTTGATAGTTTGCACACAGCAAATGCTATATCAGGTCTAGTACAATACATTGCATACATTAAACTTCCTATAGCACTAGCATATTCTAATTGTGCTATAGGTCTTCCCATGTTTCCTTCTAATTTAAGATTAGGATTATACGGCGTATTGGATTCTTTAATTGTGAGATGATCAAACTTTTTCAATACCTTTTTAATATAATGAGATTGACTTAAAGTAAAGCCAACTTCATTCTTATGCACCTTTATGCCTAATATTGTATCAACTTCATTCAAATCCCTCATCTTGAATTTAGAAGTTAGATACTCCTTCGTTATACGAATTCCTTCTAAATTTGTTCCGATGATTAACATATCATCAACATATAAACAAATGATTACTCCATAATCTTTAGTAAATTTTGAGTAAATACATTTATCCGCACTATTATGTGAGAAGACATTTGATAACACCACTGAATCATACTTCTCATGCCATTGTTTAGGCGCTTGTTTTAGCCCATACAAAGACTTAATTAATTTGCAAACTTTATTTTCATTTCCGGGTAGCACATAGCCTTCCGGTTGCTCCATATAAATTTCTTCATTAAGGTCTCCATTTAGAAAAGCCGTTTTAACATCCATTTGATGTATATGAAGCTTATGTATGGATGCTAATGCTATAAGAGCCCTAATAGAAGTCATTCTTGCCACAGGTGCGTAGGTATCAAAATAGTCTAGATCTTCTTGTTGTATAAACCCCTTGGCCACTAACCTTGCTTTAAAGGTTTGTAATGAACCATCAGTATTATACTTTTTTCTAAATACCCACTTACATCCTATAGGCTTTGATCCTGGAGGCAAATCAACCAAGACCCAAGTATTGTTAGATAATATTGAGTCCATTTCATCATTTATTGCTTCTTTCCAAAAAGCAGAATCCCTTGAAGCCATAGCCTCTTTGAATGTTTGAGGATCACCCTCTATGTTCATAACGATGGGAATCTTATTTGTTACAAAATTCCTAGTTCCTTCTACCAAAAAGGTGATAGCCTGAGAAGAAATAAAATCTAGACCCAAGTCCTTTTCTTTTCTTACTCTCAAGCTCTTCCTTGGTTCAATAAACTCTTTGTCGCTTAGACGTTTATTATTTTGATTATTTATTTCTTGTGAAATATTAGTATCATTTTGGGGATACTCTGAATTAGAAGTTGAATCATTGATAAATTTATTTTCAATAAATTCTACTTCTCTTGATTCAACAACTACATTAGACACTAAGTCTAATATTCTATATGCTTTAGAATTTTGAGCATATCCTATAAAAGTGCCTTTTATGGCTCTTGGCCCCAATTTGGTTCTCTTTTGATCAGGAATTCGATAAAAGGCTAAACACCCCCACACTTTAAGATAATTTAAATTAGGTTTCCTTCCTTTCCAAATTTCATAAGGAGAAACCTTTCTATGTCTTGATGGTATCCTATTATGGATATGACATGATGTCAATAATGCTTCACCCTACAAATTGTAAGGCAATTTTGCATTTAGTAACATTGAATTAACCATATCCACTAAGGTACGGTTCTTTCTTTTCGCCAAACCATTTTGTTGCGGAGTATATGGAGCGGAAGATTCATGCACAATACCATGTAATTCACAAAAGTGATCAAATTCATTAGAAAAATATTCTCCACCTCGATCACTACGAAGAACTTTTATTTTCTTATCATGCATATTTTCTACTTCCATTTTATATTTCTTAAACATTTCAAAAGCTTCATCTTTATTTCTAAGCAAATACACATAAGTAAATCTAGAACAATCATCAATGAAGGTTATAAAGTATCTTTTTCCTCCTCTAGTAATATTGCCATTTAGCTCACAAATATCACTATGAATCAATTCTAATAAATGTGTATTTCTTTCAACCTTAGGAAAAGGTTTCTTAGTAATTTTAGATTGTATGCAAATATCACATTTCTTATTAAAATCCTTGTTACTAAGATCAATATAGTTATTCTTTTGCATATATTCAATTGATTTGTAATTTAAGTGTGCTAATCTACTATGCCATAAATCACAAGAATCAACAACATACAAGGAAACATTCACTTTATTAATACTAAGTTTAAACATGCCTTCAGTACAATATCCTTTTCCTATGAATACATCATTCTTAAGCAAGATCACTTTATCGGATTCCATCACAACTTTGAATCCTTTCTTACACAAGAGACTAACAGAAACTAAATTTTTTCTCAAATCTGGAAAATGAAGTACATTTATTAAACTTAATTTCTTTCCAGATGTAAAATTTAATTCCACACTTCCTTGACCACAAACTTTGGCTGAGTTGTCATTGCCCATCAAGACTTCTCTATTGTTCACTTCTTCATATGTTTTGAATTGGTTGCGATCATTGCAAACGTGAACAGTAGCCCCAGAATCTAACCACCACTCAAGTGATTTTCCTTGTGTTGCTATGTTGACTTCGGTAACCATGCCAATATGCATGTTTTGTACTTTTTCTACAACCATAGCAATTAGATCCTTCTCTTCCACTAAGTTGGTCTTTGGTGCTTCCCTTTTCAGAAGTCTACATTCTTTGATATAGTGTCCTTTCTTGTGACAATGATAACACTCTCTTTGTCTCTTCTTATCTTGCTTTGAATCTTTAGAGAACTTTCTTTTCTTCTTATTGGTGTTGTTTTTACCAATATGATTCACTTTAGAACTTTGAGAAAGATACACAGCATCACGTTTTCGAGTTTCCTCCTCTATACGTATATGCCTTAGTAATTTCTCAATTGTGAAGTCCTCACCAAGATGTAAAAGTTTCTTCCTATAACCATTCCAAGATGAAGACAATTTTGAAATAATTGCTCCAACTTGTAATGATTCAGGGATCACCACTTGTAGATCACGAAGTCTACTTACAAGGATTTGTAATTCATGAATTTGATCCATGACAGGCATAGTATCATTCATAATAAATTCAAAATATTTCATCATAATAAACTTATCTGTTCCTTGTCGTTCGGTATTGTACTTTTCTTCCAGAGATTTCCAAATCTCTAATGGTGATTGAATTGACATGTAGAGATCATAGAGTCGGTCGGATAAAGTATTGAGAATATGACCTTGACATGCAAAAGTATCTTCATCACGTTTCTTTTTCAATTGAACAATCTTTTCTTTCTCTTCCGGTGTGGAATTTTCAACGGCATCGGCAATTGGTGTAGTCTTTGGGTCAATCACATATGCAAGATTGAGAACTGAAAGAAGAAACATCATCTTGTCTTTCCAACGGTTGAAATTTGTTCTATCAAAGCGATCTAATTTGACAAACTCTTGATTCATGACCTTGAACGTAGTGTTTTGATCTTGTGCCATCTTCAAGAAGTATCTCTCTAAAATTGTTGTGTATATTGTATGAGAAGATGACAAAATCTTATATTTGTGTAGTGGTTTCAAGGCACGATTAGATCGCTTTCTTTAGAGAGATATTTGTCCCCACACTTAGTTGCTATAGGGTTGATGACAATACTCTCCCAAGATACAATGAAACCTAAGAATTTCTTAATTAGCAATAGTAAGAAATTCTCAACTCTCTTGAACAAAGAAAATCTCTTAATAGTAGTGTAAATTGTACGCTTAGTACTTCATGTATGAAATAGTGGACAAGGACTTATTTATACATATTGCACGTAGCAATTATGATTAGTTACGTATACAAATGGTTGTGTCATTTCTATTGCCAATAGATACAATGTTTTGAACATATACAACTCTTAAAGAGTTGTGTCCCTTTAGCCAATAGACATAATGTTTTGAACATACACAATCCTTAAAAGGTTGTGTCCCTTCAACCAAATGGTACAAAACGGTTAATAACCATTTATTTATATTAATAATATTAATAATAATATTAATAATATTAATAATATTAATTAATCAAATTTGTAAATACCCTTCATTTAATTCCAATAATAAATATAATACCAACAAATAGATTTCAATAAAAATAGTTATTCATAATAGTATCTTTTGTCATCATAATAAAAAAAGTTTAAAGATAAACTTTATCTCATGATAAATTATATTTAAATTAATTTTAATATAAAAATAAAAAGGTTTAAAATTTTAGTATAATTTATGAGAAAATATTTATAAATTCAACCACTAATATTATTTTAAGATAAGTCTTTAAAAGGATAAAATTCCAATGTAAGTATTTTAATTTGATCAAAAATTATGTATTACTGGCAATAAGTAATTGTTTCTACTTTGAAGACAAGTAAAATAAGGGTTATGCATTATCTTAGCCTTTACAATTTTGACCAAAAATTGAATCTCTAACCTTTTTTTTTTAAATTATCCCTAACGTTAACTTCAACTTCAATTTTAAAATCATTCTTTAGGTCTCAAATATTTTTTTAAAGATAACATTTTTCTTTGTTTTGTTTACTTTTTCTCATTCTCGCAAAATTTTTCATTGATCCTTCATCACTCATAACATAACGGAAAAAAAAAATCACCAAGCTAAGATAGTTACTTGAAGGCTTAACACTAGTGCATATTCAATAAAAGAGAATTCGTGTTAAGATTTTGAGCAACTATCCTGGTGTGTGTATTTTTTTTTTTTGGGTTATGTTATAAGTAATGAAAGGTGGATAAAGATTTTATAAGAATGAAAAAAAAGAAGAAAATAAACAAAGAGACAATTTTTTCTTAGAAAAATATTTAGAATCGAAAAGATGATTTTAAAATTAAAATTAATGTTAGGGATAATTTTAAACACATAAAAAATAGAAATAATTTTAATTTTCAATTAAAATTATAAAGATTAAAATAGTACATAATTCATAAAATAATTACTCATTATTTTTAATGCTTTTAATATTAAAAATAGTCTAACTTTAAATTTAATTAACTTTTGTAAATTTTTTGTAGCCATAATTATTATTATATGTGTTTTTGTTTAAAAAAAATTTAAATATATATTTAAATTTTTTAAATAAATACATATAATAATATATATTACTCTGTGCAGGACGCGAGTGCATATACTAATTAGAATAGAAATTTGCTTTCTTTTAAGTGAAATTTTTTTTTAATTAAATTAATTGTATTTCTTTTTTTTTTCTTATCAAAGTTATGTAATTCATTACTGAAAATTGGTTAAATTTGGACTACAAGCAGAAATTGTAATAAAGAGAATAGAAAGTTCCAACTTTAATAAAATGACTTAAGCATAAGGAAACTAAAGAGGTAAAGTAAAAACTTAAGGGTCTCATTTTCTCTCACGCACACTTCTTCTAGCCATTTCCACCATAGTTGTTGAAAGAGTGATTTTACCTTCAAATACCTAGGCGTTTCTTGCTAACCAGATTTGTCATAAGAGATTTGCTGCTCTTTTTTCATTCGGATTTTCCTCCATTCTCAGTTCTTCTTCTAGCTGAATCCACCACTTCCATGGGTCTCGAGCTTGAATCTACTATGGCAGATTTGAACATTTCCAAACTTCAGTCACATCTGGACACTCCCAGAAACAATGAAAAATGCTTTCTTATGACCGATTGCATTTTGGGCACCAGGGTTTGATGGATTGTATTCGGGCGTTCAACCTTTCTTTCACAGGGAGTCCTCCATGCATCAGTTTCCAGAGCAAATTTTTTATTTTCGGTTGACAATTAATTTTCCATATGCTCCTCCATAAGTCCTTTCTTTTGCATTGTTCTGGCAGGTATTCAGTTGGTGGGTGATAGAAGTTAAAGGCTATTTTGTATCCTGAAGCAACAGTGAAGCCACCCCTTTCTCCAGCATCCAGGTAACTCTATCCTCCATCTCATGAATTGGAGTGTTGATTATTGCTGTAGCTATTTTTGGATTGAAATTGGACTGAATTAAATTATGGTTCCATGTTCTGTTTGAATGCTGTAATTGTGAAACATATTCTAGATTAGCAGTCATTGCAGTGGTAGTAATAGGAGTAATTAAAACATAATCCTTCACCCATGAGCCTTCTCGGATTCTGATGTTAAATCCCTTTCCTACTTTTCATAGTATACCTTTTTCTAGCACCTTTCTGTCCTCAATAATACTCCTCCAACCCCATGATGAGTTATTACCAATCTCTGCTATTAGGAAGCTTGAATATCTATAATATTTGCTCTGTAACACTTTACTGATGAGAGAATTATGTCTGGAAATTAACCTCCAACCTTGCTTTGCGAGCATGGCAAGATTAAAAGCCTTCAAATCTTTAAAATTTATTAGTCCCCCTTGCAATTTTGGTCTGCAAGAAATCTTCCATCCGATCCACTACATCCTGTTTTCTGATCTTTTCTTCTCCCATCAAAACTGGAGTATGACTCTCTGAATCTCTTCAATTAGTGTCTCTGGTAATTTGAAACAACTTAGTGTGTATATGGGTATCGCGGCTGCCACCGCCTTAATAAGCACTTCGCGTCCACTAGAAGATAATAGAGCCCTCTTCCAGTGACTGAGCTTTTGACACACCCTATCTTTAATGTAGTTAAATGTCGCTTTCTTTGATCTCTAAACCACTGCCGGTAAACCCAAATATTTGTTTTGATTGCCAACATGAGGGGCAAGGAGAATCTTCGCCAAATGGTCTTGGATTGGGATTGGTGTGTTCTTACTAAAGAAGACTGATGATTTGTCCAAGTTTACCTTTTGGCCACTAAGTTCTTCGTAAGTCTGTAGAACCTGTAGCAATCTCTAGCACTTTACTTCTGAAGCTTTGCTAAAAAGAATTGAATCGTCTGTAAAGAAAAGATGATTGATTGTTAGACACCTCTGATTGAGTCTCAAACCATAAATTTTCAACCTATGTTCTTCTCTGTGGAGTAGATGAGAGAGTTCCTCTGTGCAAAACAAAAACAGGTAGGGAGATAGAGGATCACCTTGTCGTAATCTTCTACAGACATGGTTTAAAATAACCATGAGGTTGTCCATCCACAGTAACAGAGTAAGATACCTGGTGCACAAAATTGTGATCATCAATGGCGCCATCAACATGGTACGCTCAATTGCAATCTCAACTCTTTATCACAACTTCGCACAACTAACCAGCAAGTGCACTGGGTCGTCCAAGTAATAAACCTTACGCGAGTAAGGGTCAATCCCACGGAGATTGTTGGTATGAAGCAAGCTATGGTCATCCTGTAAATCTCAGTCAGGCAGATTCAAATGGTTATGGATGATTTATGAATAAAGCATAAAATAAAGATAGAGATACTTATGTAATTCATTGGTGAGAATTTCAGATAAGCGTATGGAGATGCTTTGTCCCTTCCGTCTCTCTGCTTTCCTACTGTCTTCATCCAATCCTTCTTACTCCTTTCCATGGCAAGCTGTATGTTGGGCATCACTGTTGTCAGTGGCTACAGTCCCGTCCTCTCAGTGAAAATGTTCAACGCGCTCTGTCACAGCACGGCTAATCATCTGTCGGTTCTCAATCAGGTTGGAATAGAATCCAGTGATTCTTTTGCGTCTGTCACTAACACCCAGCCTTCAGGAGTTTGAAGCTCGTCACAGTCATTCAATCCTTGAATCCTACTCAGAATACCACAGACAAGGTTTAGACCTTCCGGATTCTCTTGAATGCCGCCATCAATTCTAGCTTATACCACGAAGATTCTGATTAAGGAATCCAAGAGATATCCACTCAATCTAAGGTAGAACAGAGGTGGTCGTCAGGCACACGTTCATAGGTGAGAATGATGATGAGTGTCATGGATCCACATTCATCAAGTTGAGGAACAAGTGATATCTTAGAACAAGAATAAGCCGAATTGAATAGAAGAACAATAGTAATTGCATTAATACTCGAGGTACAGCAGAGCTCCACACCTTAATCTATGGTGTGTAGAAACTCCACCGTTGAAAATACATAAGAACAAGGTCTAGGCATGGCCGAATGGCAAGCCTCCCAAAGAGGGTTAAATCATAAAAACATGATCAAAAGATGAAAATACAATAGCAAAAGGTCCTATTTGTAGAGAACTAGTAGCCTAGGGTTTACAGAAATGAGTAAATGACATAAAAATCCACTTCCGGGCCCACTTGGTGTGTGCTTGGGCTGAGCATTGAAGCTTCCATGTGTAGAGACTTTTCTTGGAGTTAAACGCCAGCTTTTGTGCCAGTTTGGGCGTTTAACTCCCATTCTTGTGCCAGTTCCGGCGTTTTACGCCAGAATTCTTGAGCTTACTTGGAACGCCTGTTTGGGCCATCAAATCTCAGACAAAGTATGGACTATTATACATTGCTGGAAAGCCCAGGATGTCTATTTTCCAACGCAATTGAGAGAGCGCTAATTGGGCTTCTGTAGCTCCAGAAAATCCACTTTGATGGCAGAGAGGTCAGAATCCAACAGCATCTGCAGTCCTTTTCAGTCTCTGAATCAGATTTTTGCTCAGGTCCCTCAATTTTAGCCAGAAAATACCCGAAATCATAGAAAAATACACAAACTCATAGTAAAGTCCAGAAAAGTAAATTTTAACTAAAAACTAATAAAAATATAATAAAAACTAACTAAAACATACTAAAAACATACTAAAAACAATGCCAAAAAGCGTGTAAATTATCCGCTCATCACAACACCAAACTTAAATTGTTGCTTGTCCCCAAGCAACTGAAAATCAAATAAGATAAAAAGAAGAGAATATGCAATGAATTCCAAAAACATCTATGAAGATCAGTATTAATTAGATGAGCGGGGCTTTTAGCTTTTTGCCTCTGAACAGTTTTGGCATCTCACTCTATCCTTTGAAATTCAGAATGATTGGCTTCTATAGGAACTCAGAATCCCGATAGTGTTATTGATTCTCCTAGTTAAGTATGATGATTCTTGAAAACAACTACTTTATGAGTCTTGGCCGTGGCCCAAAGCACTCTGTCTTCCAGTATTACCACCGGATACATTCATGCCACAGACACACAACTGGGTGAACCTTTTCAGATTGTGACTCAGCTTTGCTAGAGTCCCCAATTAGAGGTGTCCAGGGTTCTTAAGCACACTCTTTTTGCCTTGGACCACGACTTTATTTTTATTTTTATTTTATTTTTTCTTTTTTTTTCGTTTTTCTCTTTTTTTTTGTATTCACTGCTTTTTCTTGCTTCAAGAATTATTTTTATGATTTTTCAGATCCTCAGTAACATGTCTCCTTTTTTCATCATTCTTTTAAGAGCCAACATTCATGAACAACAAATTCAAAAGACATATGCACTATTCAAGCATACATTCAGAAATCAAAAGTATTGCCACCATATCAAACTAATTAATCTGTTATAAAATTTAAAATTCATGCAATTCTTCTCTTTTTCAATTAAGAACATTTTTTTATTCAAGAAAGGTGATGGATTCATAGGACATTCATAACTTTAAGGCATAGACACTAAGACACTAATGATCATAAGACACAAACATAGATAAACATAAGCATGAAAATTCGAAAAACAGGAAAATAAAGAACAAGGAAATTAAAGAACGGGTCCACCTTAGTGATGGTGGCTTGTTCTTCCTCTTGAAGATCTTATGGAGTGCTTGAGCTCCTCAATGTCTCTTCCTTGCCTTTGTTGCTCCTCTCTCATGATTCTTTGATCTTCTCTAATTTCATGGAGGAGGATGGAGTGTTCTTGGTGCTCCACCCTTAGTTGTCCCATGTTGGAAATCAATTCTCCTAGGGAGGTGTTGATTTGCTCCCAATAGTTTTGTGGAGGAAAGTGCATCCCTTGAGGCACTCAGGGATTTCATGATGAGTGGGATCTCTTGTTTGCTCCATCCTTTTCTTAGTGATGGGCTTGTCCTCATCAATGAGGATATCTCCCTTTATGTCAATTCTAACTGAATAACAGAGGTGACAAATGAGATGAGGAAAGGCTAACCTTGCTAAGGTAGAGGACTTGTCCGCCACCTTATAAAGTTCTTGGGCTATAACCTCATGAACTTCTACTTCTTCTCCAATCATGATGCTATAAATCATGATGGCCCGGTCTATAGTAGCTTCGGACCGGTTGCTAGTGGGAATGATTGAGCGTTGGATAAACTCTAACCATCCCCTAGCCACGGGCTTGAGGTCATGCCTTCTCAGTTGAACCGGCTTTCCTCTTGAATCTCTCTTCCATTGAGCGCCCTCTTCACAAATGTCTATGAGGACTTGGTCCAACCTTTGATCAAAGTTGACCCTTCTAGTGTAAGGGTGTTCATCTCCTTGCATCATGGGCAAGTTGAATGCCAACCTTACATTTTACGGACTAAAATCTAAGCATTTCCCCCGAACCATTGTAAGCCAATTCTTTGGGTCCAGGTTCACACTTTGATTATGGTTCTTGGTGATCCATGCATTGGCATAGAACTCTTGAACCATTAAGATTCCGACTTGTTGAATGGGGTTGGTAAGAACTTCCCAACCTCTTCTTCGGATCTCATGTCGGATCTCCGGATATTCACTCTTTTTGAGTTTGAAAGGGACCTCGGGGATCACCTTCTTCATGACCACAACTTCATAGAAGTGGTCTTGATGCACCCTTGAGATGAATCTCTTCATCTTCCATGACTCGGAGGTGGAAGCTTTTGCCTTTCCTTTCCCCTTTCTAGAGGTTTCTCCGGCCTTAGGTACCATAAATGGTTATGGAAAAACAAAAAGCGATGCTTTTACCACACCAAACTTAGAAGGTTTGCTCGTTCTCGAGCAAAAGAAGAAAGAAGAGAGTAGAAAAAGAAGAAATAGAGGAGATGGAGGTGGCTCTGTGGTTCGGCCAAGGGGGAGAAGTAGTGTTTAGGTTGTGTGAAAATGAAGGAGTGAAGATGGGTTTATATAGGAGTGGAGAGGGGTGTATTGTTCGGCCATGTATGGGTGGGTTTGGGAGGGAAAGTGGTTTGAATTTGAATGGTAAGGTAGGTGGGGATCCTGTGGGGTCTACAGATCCTGAGGTGTCAAGGATAGGTCATCCCTGTACCAAGTGGCGAGCAAAATTGCTCTTTCTGCCAATCCTGGCGTTAAATGCCGGGCTGGTGCCCATTTCTGGCATTTAACGCCAGCTTGATGCCCATTCCTGGCGTTAAACGCCAGTCTGGTGCCTCTTTCTGGCGTTAAACGCCCAGAATGGTGCCAGACTGGGCGTTAAACGCCCAATTGCTGCCCTTACTGGCGTTTAAACGCCAGCAAGGTTTTCCTCCAGGGCATGCTATTTTTCTTTCTGTTTTTCATTCTGTTTTTGCTTTTTCAATTGATTTTGTGACTTCCCATGATCATCAACCTATAGAAAACATAAAATAACAAAGGGAAATAGATAATTATAACATTGGATTGCCTCCCAACAAGCGCTTTTTTAATGTCAGTAGCTTGACAATGGGCTCTCATGGAGCCTCACAGATGTTCAAAGCAATGTTGGAACTTCCCAACACCAAACTTAGAGTTTGAATGTGGGGGTTCAACACCAAACTTAGAATTTGGTTGTGGCCTCCCAACACCAAACTTAGAGTTTGACTGTGGGGGCTCTGTTTGGCTCTGTTTTGAGAGAAGCTCTTCATGCTTCCTCTCCATGTTAACAGAGGGATATCCTTGAGCCTTAAACACAAAGGATTCTTTATTCATTTGAATGATCAATTCTCCTCTGTCCACATCAATCACAGCCTTTGCTATGGCTAGGAAGGGTCTGCCAAGGATGATAGATTTATCCATGCACTTCCCAATCTCTAGGACTATGAAATTAGCAGGGATGTAATGGTCTTCAACCTTTACCAGAACATCCTCTACAAGTCTATAAGCTTGTTTTCTTGAATTGTCTGCCATCTCTAGTGAGATTCTTGCAGCTTGTACCTCAAAGATCCCTAGCTTCTCCATTACAGAGAGAGGCATGAGGTTTATACTTGACCCTAAGTCACACAGAGCCTTCATAAAGGTCATGGTGCCTATGGTACAAGGTACTGAGAACTTCCCAGGGTCCTGTCTCTTTTGAGATAATCTCTGCCCAGTCAAGTCATCCAGTTCTTTGGTGAGCAAAGGAGGTTCGTTCTCCCAAGTCTCATTACCAAATAACTTGTCATTTAGCTTCATGATTGCTCCAAGGTACTTAGCAACTTGCTCTTCAGTGATATCTTCATCCTCTTCAGAGGAAGAATACTCATCAGATCTCATGAATGGCAGAAGTAAATCCAATGGAATCTCTATGGTCTCAGTGTGAGCCTCAGATTCCCATGGTTCCTCATTAGGGAACTCATTGGAGGTCAGTGGACGTCCATTGAGGTCTTCCTCAGTGGCGATCACTGCCTCTTCCTCCTCTCCAAGTTCGGTCATGTGGGTCATGTTAATGGCCTTGCATTCTCCTTTTGGATTCTATTCTGTATTGCTTGGAAGAGTACTAGGAGGGAGTTCAGTAATTTTCTTGCTCAGCTATCCCACTTGTGCCTCCAAATTCCTAATGGAGGACCTTGTTTCAGTCATAAAACTTTGAGTGGTTTTGATTAGATCAGAGACCATGGTTGCTAAGTCAGAGTGGCTCTGCTTAGAATTCTCTGTCTGTTGCTGAGAAGATGATGGAAAAGGCTTGCCATTGCTAAACCTGTTTCTTCCACCATTATTCTTGTTGAAACCTTGTTGAGGTCCCTGTTGATCCTTCTATGAGAGATTTGGATGATTTCTCCATGAAGGATTATAGGTGTTTCCATAGGGTTCTCCCATGTAATTCACCTCTTCCATTGAAGGGTTATCAGGATCATAAGCTTCTTCTTCAGATGAAGCGTCCTTAGTACTGCCTGGTGCAGCTTGCATTCCAGACAGACTTTGAGAAATCAAATTGACTTGCTGAGTCAATATTTTGTTCTGAGCCAGTATGGCATTCAGAGTATCAATCTCAAGAATTTCTTTCTTCTGATTCGTCCCATTGTTCACAGGATTCCTTTCAGAAGTGTATATGAATTGGTTATTTGCAACCATTTCAATGAGTTCTTGAGCTTCTGCAGGCGTCTTCTTCAGATGAAGAGATCCTCCAGCAGAGCTGTCCAATGACATCTTGGACAGTTCAGACATACCATCATAGAAGATACCTATGATGCTCCATTCAGAAAGCATGTCAGAGGGACACTTTCTGATAAATTATTTGTATCTTTCCCAAGCTTCATAGAGGGATTCACCTTCCTTTTGTCTGAAGGTTTGGACTTCCACTCTAAGCTTACTCAATTTTTGAGGTAGAAAGAACTTTGCCAAGAAGGCATTAACTAGCCTTTCCCAAGAGTTCAGGCTTTCTTTAGGTTGTGAGTCCAACCATATCCTAGCTCTGTCTCTTACAGCAAAAGGGAATAGCATAAGTCTGTAGACTTCAGGGTCAACCCCATTAGTCTTAACATTGTCACAGATTTGCAAGAATTCAGCTAAAAACTGATGGGGATCTTCCAATGGAAGTCCATGGAACTTGCAATTCTGTTGCATTAGAGAAACTAATTGAGGCTTAAGCTCAAAGTTGTTTGCTCCAATGGCAGGGATAGAGATGCTTCTCCCATAGAAGTTGGGAGTAGCTGCAGTAAAGTCATCCAACACCTTCCTTGCATTGTTGGCATTGTTGTTGTTTTCGGCTACCATGGGTTCTTCTTCTTTGAAGATTTCTGTTAGGTCCTCTACAGAGAGTTGTGCCTTAGCTTCTCTTAGCTTTCGCTTCAAGGTCCTTTCAGGTTCAGGATCAGCCTCAACAAGAATGCTTTTGTCTTTGCTCCTGCTCATATGAACGAGAAGAGAATAAGAAAGTATGGAATCATCTATGTCACAGTATAGAGATTCCTTGAGGTGTCAGAGGAAAAGAAAAATAGAAGGAAGAGGTAGAAGAATTCGAACTTATCAAGAAAGATAGAGTTTGAATTATGCATTGAGGAGGAGTGTTAGTCCATAAATAGAAGGATGTGAGAAGAGGGGAAGAAATTTTCGAAAATTAAAGTGAATTAAAAAAATTAAAAAAAAAGTAATTGATTTTCGAAAACTAAGATTGGGAAAGAAATAAAGTGATTTTTGAAAAATATTTTGAAATTAGAAATCAAAAAGATATGATTGAAAACTATTTTGAAAAAGATGTGATTAAAAGATATGATCGAGAAGATATGATTTGAAAAACAATTTAAAAAGATTTGATTTTAAAAATTAATGACCTGCCTAACAAGAAAGATATGATTCAAACATTAAACCTTTCTCAACAGAAAAGGTAACATACTTGAAATGTTGAATCAAATCATTAATTGTTAGCAAGTATCTTTGAAAATGGAAAGAAATTGATTTTGAAAATATATGATGGAAAAAATATGAATTGAAAAAGATTTGATTTTGAAAAATTTTGAAAACTTGAAAAAAATTTGAATTAAAAACAAAATCTTCCTTCTTGTGCCATCCTGGCGTTAAACGCCCAGAATGGTATCCATTCTGGCATTTAACGCCCAAAATGCTACTCTTTTGGGCGTTAAATGCCCAGCCAGGTATCCTGGATGGCGTTTAAACGCCAGTTTTCCTTCTTCACTGGGTGTTTTGAATGCCCAGCTTTTTCTGTGTAATTCCTCTGCTGTATGTTCTGAATCTTCAATTCTCTGTATTATTGACTTGAAAAGACACAAATTAAAATTTTTTTGAATTTTTAATGATAAGGAATAATCAAAATGCAACTAAGACCAAATAAATAATGCATGCAAGACACCAAACTTAGAAGTTTGTATACTACTGACACTAACAAATTGAGAATGCATATGAGACACAACAAAACACTCAAGACAAGAGAATTTAAAGATCAGAGCAAGGAAATCATCAAGAACAACTTGAAGATCAAGGAAGACACATGAATGAATTCGAAAAATGCAAGAAGAAAAGAAACATGCAATTGACACCAAACTTAAAATGAGACACTAGACTCAACAAGAAACATAAAATATTTTTGGTTTTTATGATTTTGTAATTTTTTTTGGATTTTTTCGAAAATTGAAAGAAAATAAGGATATCAAAATTCTTAATGAGAATTCCAGGAATCATGCAATGTTAGTCTAAAGCTTTAGTCAAAAGGAATTAGACATGGCTAGCCAAGCTTCAGCAGGACATTGCATTCAAGAGCTAAATTGATAAGAATCAATCAGCTTTGGTGATGATGAAAACATCACCTTGAAACACTAGAATTCATTCTTAAAAATTCTGAAGAAAAATACCTAATCTAAGCAACAAGATGAACCGTCAGTTGTCCAAACTCAAACAATCCCTGGCAACGGCGCCAAAAACTTTGTGCACGAAATTGTGATCATCAATGGCGCCATCAACATGGTACGCTCAATTGCAATCTCAACTCTTTATCAAAACTTTGCACAACTAACCAGCAAGTGCACTGGGTCGTCCAAGTAATAAACCTTACGCGAGTAAGGGTCGATCCCACAGAGATTGTTGGTATGAAGCAAGCTATGGTCGTCTTGTAAATCTCAGTCAGGCAGATTCAAATGGTTATAGATGATTTATGAATAAAGCATAAAATAAAGATAGAGATACTTATGTAATTCATTGGTGAGAATTTCAGATAAGCGTATGGAGATGCTTTGTCCCTTCCGTCTCTCTGCTTTCCTACTGTCTTCATCCAATCCTTCTTACTCCTTTCCATGGCAAGCTGTATGTTGGGCATCACCGTTGTCAGTGGCTACAATCCCGTCCTCTCAGTGAAAATGTTCAACGCATCCTGTCACAGCACGGCTAATCATCTGTCGGTTCTCAATCAGGTTGGAATAGAATCCATTGATTCTTTTGCGTCTGTCACTAACGCCCAGCCTTCAGGAGTTTGAAGCTCGTCACAGTCATTCAATCCTTGAATCCTACTCAGAATACCACAGACAAGGTTTAGACCTTCCGGATTCTCTTGAATGCCGCCATCAATTCTAGCTTATACCACGAAGATTCTGATTAAGGAATCCAAGAGATATCCACTCAATCTAAGGTAGAACGGAGGTGGTTGTCAGGCACACGTTCATAGGTGAGAATAATGATGAGTGTCACGGATCATCACATTCATCAAGTTGAGGAACAAGTGATATCTTAGAACAAGAATAAGCCGAATTGAATAGAAGAACAATAGTAATTGCATTAATACTCGAGGTACAGCAGAGCTCCACACCTTAATCTATGGTGTGTAGAAACTCCACTGTTGAAAATACATAAGAACAAGGTCTAGGCATGGCTGAATGGAAAGCCTCTCAAAGAGGGTTCAATCATAAAAACATGATCAAAAGATGAAAATACAATATCAAAAGGTCCTGTTTGTAGAGAACTAGTAGCCTAGGGTTTACAGAAATGAGTAAATGACATAAAAATCTACTTCCGGATCCACTTGGTGTGTGCTTGGGCTGAGCATTGAAGCTTCCATGTGTAGAGACTTTTCTTGGAGTTAAACGTCAGCTTTTGTGCCAGTTTGGGCGTTTAACTCCCATTCTTGTGCCAGTTCCAGCGTTTTACGCCAGAATTCTTGAGCTGACTTGGAACACCTGTTTGGGCCATCAAATCTCAGACAAATTATGGACTATTATATATTGCTGGAAAGCCCAGGATGTCTAATTTCCAACGCAATTGAGAGCGCGCCAATTGGGCTTCTGTAACTCCAGAAAATCTACTTCGATGGCAGAGAGGTCAGAATCCAACAGCATCTGCAGTCCTTTTCAGTCTCTGAATCAGATTTTTGCTCAGGTCCCTCAATTTCAGCTAGAAAATACCTGAAATCACACAAAAACACACAAACTCATAGTAAAGTCCAGAAAAGTAAATTTTAACTAAAAACTAATAAAAATATAATAAAAACTAACTAAAACATACTAAAAACAATGCCAAAAAGCGTATAAATTATCCGCTTATCAATACCGTCGTCACAAGTTCCTCAATCCACTTCATCCATCGATCACAGAAACCTAGCTTCTTCATCACCTTCCAAACCAAACTCCATTCCACCTTATTATAAGCCTTGCTCATATCCAGCTTTAAATCCAAATCATAATCTTCGTGCCTTTTATTTTTGAGAAAATGCATGAATTTGTGTGCAATTAGGACATTATTACTAATCAACCTGCCCTTTATAAAAGCACTTTGAGAGTCACTGATTAATCTATTCATAACTGATTGAAGTCTGTGCACCAAAATTTTAGATATGATCTTATAGAAAACAGAGTTAAGACTAATCTGTCTAACTTGTTTCATAGAATTAGTGACCGGCCCCTTAGGTATGAGACATATGTGAGTATGATTAAAAGCTTTCAAAATTTTACCTCCGTAGAAAAAGCTTCTAACAACTGCTGTCATAACTCCCTTTATTGTACTAAAAAAGAATTGAAAAAATTTTGCTATGAATCCATCATCTCCCGGAGGCGAAAAAGGGTTGATAGAGAAGATTGATGCTTTTATTTCCTCTTCAGTCACTGACCTACACAATATTCTATTAGTGGCTGCATTTATTTTTTGGTGGATTCTATCCAATTCTGCAGTTGGGTCTCTAGGACAGCTTGTTGTGAATAGATTTTCAAATTATTTCTGTGCAACTTCCACTATTTTTGCCGGTTCCTTTGCTATATTCCACTCCTCGTCCTCCAACTCCTTTATTCTATTTTTTCGGTTCCTCGTTTGAAACTTGGAATAAAAAAATTTAGTATTTCCATCGCCCCAGTTGAGCCATTGCACCCTAGACTTCTCCTTCTAATACCGCTCTTCTTCCTCCAATGCGTCCTCTAGTTCAGTTTCTAAGATTCGGATAGCATTTCCATCTGCCTGAACTCCTTTCTGCATTTCAGATTCTATCTGATTCTTGAGAATCTAAATTTTCTTTCTTGAATTAGATTCAGAGTGCTGCTGTCATTGTATAATTGAATGTCTACAACACTTTAGCTTTTTAGCTAGTTTAAACATTAGAGACCCTTAAATATCTATTATACATGCCTGTTTGATTAAACTGATCACCTCTTTATTTTCACACTATCGCTCCTGAAATCTGAACCTCCTTTTTATCCTCTTTTCTTCACCACTCGTGTTGAGAAGAATAACCTTATAATCTGAACCGGAATCAGATAAATGTGTAAGAGTAGTTACTGAAAATTCACCTTTCCACTCATTGTTAACAAAAATTCTGTTTAATCTCTCCTTTATATGATTCTCTCCAACAAATCAATTGTATTACTTCCGACCAAAAAAAAAATCAATTGTATTTACTATTCCTATTTTACCATGGTATTTAAAGAGACGCTTAGACATGTTATAAGGTTATAAAAATTTATTGTTTTTTATTATTATTTTTAATTATCAACTTAATTTTTTTAGTTTAATAATTTAATAATATATTTTAATTTATATTTTTAATATTAATAATTAATTAATAAATAAAAATAATAAATTTTAATAATTTTTTAATATTTTTTGGGGATAATTATTGAGCCAACTATAATGATCATGTTTGTCAGCAAGCCTGTTTCAAATACTTTCCAATATAATATTCTTTAGAATTTATCTCTATGTTTAGAGTTGTTGTTTGGGAATGTCTCGATGATAAAAAAAAATTATATATTCAAAATTAATATCAGAAATTATTATTAATATAAAAATAGAAATAGTATTTTAGTTGAATATTAGACATTTAAAATATTCATAACTCATCACGTATTAGTTAAGATATTGCTACATATTCAACACGTTTTTTGTGTATTAATTAAAATGTTACATGTTATAACACGCCTTTTACATATTAATTTTTTATCTATAAAATTCATTTACCAATAATTATGCTAATAATCTCATTTCTATACCTTGGCTGATTTTTAATTTGCTCTTAACCCAAAATGAGCACTACAAGGATCACCAACAAGTTTTCCAACACAATCCAAGCTTCCAACAATCACCAACAAGCTCCAAACTCAGAATAATCAAACTATATATACATAAACCATCACAAATCAATCTAAGGCTCATCATAAAACAAAATTTCACAAGAGTTCAAGGTCTCTTACCTTTTCCAACAATTTTGATAGCCAAAATTCAATGCAAAGCAAGGATTAGAGTAAACCTAAACATCTAAAATCACAAAAACTCATTTAACCCAAAGTCCTAAAAAACCTGAAATTTTGGAGAGGAGAACTGGGAGGATTTCGAGCTTGCCATACCAGTTTTTTATATGGATTTTGTAGGGCTCTTCACAAGGAACGCGTAACCGTTGACGGCAGACAAATCGGAGCACCGTAGCTCGAGAGATCGCAAGTTGAAGTGAGGAGTGAATAGTGTCAATGGAGTTTTCTTCTTCTTCCCCCTCTCTTCTCAATTCTATTGTGTGTATGCTTAATGATGAATGGGTTCATTAATGAGCCCTTATATATGTTGGACTTGGGCCCGGTCCAACCCGTTCGCATTTTTAGCCCGTTTGGCCCAATTTTGGGCCAAACCTTTAATACTAATGCCCGGTTTTTGACTTCTACTATTTTTCTAAGAATTTCATCTATTTTCACTATTTCTCACACAGCACCAAGCAGACTTTGAACCGGTTCAACTGGTTCGACTGCCGATTCGTAATGTTTTATGGTTTTTTGCAAAAAACACATTTTTTTAACTCGGAAGGACCTATTGAGTCCAAAACTCATATTTAAATTCCCAAATTCTCATCTTAACTTTCCAGAATTTAATTTAGGCATTTAAATGATTTTATCTGTGAAAAATCCAATTCTTACATCCTCCCCTCCTTAAAAAGATTTTCGCCCTCAAAAATCCGAATCACACGATGTGATATATATATATATATATATATATATATATATATATATATATATATATATATATATATATATATATTCTCCAGGAAGCATCCTACTTACAATGTTGCCAACCCAACAAGTTGTCAAAGTATCTCGTCCACCATCATTCTACCGTGTCGATGTTCTCTCTCGCCAACTCCTCCAGGGAATAGTTCACTCAGATAGGTAGAAAATGAGTGGATTTGGTTAAGCGATCCATGATCACTGATGCGTGAGCATCTTGTCTATCTTCTCCTACTGAATTTGCATCTAATTTATTGAGTTTAATTAAGAATTAATTATATTTTAGCCACTATGGATGCTATTTTGATTTTTGTGCAATTTTATTTATTTTAGGTAGCATTCGGATGGATTTGATGAAGTTTCTGCAGAGAAAGAGAAGAAACCAAGGAGATGGCAGCGAGGAGCGACACGCACGCGTGCCTGATGCGTGCGCGTGATCTGGAAGTATCCATGGCGACGCGTACGCGTGATTTGAAGATTTGCTCAGCGACGTATCCGCGTGACCGACGCGTCTGCGTGACTCGCAGAAAAGACCATCGACGCGTCCGCGTGACTGACGCGTACGCATTACATGCGCCACGTGCAGAAAACGCAGAAAAATGCTGGGGGCAATTTCTGGACTGTTTTAACTCAATTTTCAGCCCAGAAAACACAGATTAAAAGCTGCAGAATGGACAAAACAAGTGGTCCCCACCCATCAACTGAAGACTTGTTAATTAATTCTAATTTAAATTCAAATCTTATCTTTTAGGAAAAGATATTATTTTATTTTTAGATAATAGAATTTTAAATTATTAGGATTAGTTACAAAAAGGGAATTCCATTAGGAACCTAGGACACACATTCCACCTCATCTCATCAGGGGGAACATAATTGACAATCCTAATTTTCTCTCTTTTCCATGAGCAACTAAACCTCCACTGTTAATGTTAGGAGCTCTGTCTATTTGTATGGATTGATTTTATTACTTTTTCTATTTTAATTTATGCATGAATTTAAATTTAAGAATTGTTTTCGCTCTTTATCTTATGAATTTGGGTGGAACGGAACTATGACCCTCTTTCTATTTGAGTTCTTATATAACTTGGAAAAGCTCTTTATTTGAACAACAGCTTGAAAACATATTCTCCTAAATTTTAATTATCTAGATTTAATAGGATACGTGACATATAATCCTTTTATTTTTGGGTAATTAGAGTTTTTGTGGTATATAAACTAGAATTTGATCATCACCCTCTAATTGGAATTAGTTGACTAAGGAATTGGCTGTTGATAAAATTTAGAGGAGACTATGAAGGTCTAAGGAATTAGGGTCTAGTCACAAATAGTTTGCCATAAATTAAATCCTACATAATTAAAATAGTTAGTAAGAAAAGTAAATCCGGAAAAATAGATAACTCTGAAGGCTTAACTGTTTTCTCCATATTTTATTCCCAAGCCATTTATTTTACTATTTTAGTTTCTATACGATTGTTTAATGCTCTTAGAACATCCAAACACTCTTTTCTGTTTGTCTAACTAAGCCTATCAAACACTATTGTTGCTTAATCCATCAATTCTCGTGGGATCGACCCTTACTCACGTAAGGTATTACTTGGTACGACCCAGTGCACTTGCCGGTTAGTAGTGTGGTTAGAAAATAACGCACCAAATTTTTGGCACCGTTGCCGGAGATTGATAGTGATTATCAACTATTAGTTGTTTGATTGCTTAAATTAGGCGTTTTATTTTTAATTTTATTTAAATTTTTCTTTAATTATTTTCGAATTTTTTTAATTTTAATTTTCTTTATTTTGCTATTTATTTTTTTTCTTTCTTTCGTTTTTTTTCGCTTTCGTTTCCCTGTTTCCTTTTTTTATTATTTTACTTCTTTTTAATTTTAAAAAAAACTTACGTCCTTTTTTTTTCTTTTTTTTCATTTCGTTTACTTCTCCCCTCCCCTTTACGCCGTATTCTTTTCAAAGAAGAACACAAGGGAGTGGAGCTTGCAAGACCTCTCCCAAAGGCATTACCATCCAATACAACATTCAAGTGGGTAAAATTCCTATCCTTAATCCTTACTTTCCCACTTGAATATGGGCTACTAGAGACGGATGGTCAACTTAGAGCTCTTTGTGGCATTGAGAATAAGAGGAAGATGGTTAGTGGCAAGAGTTGTCAAGCAAGGTTCAACATGGTTGCATACTCCAAATTGAAGTGCAAGGATTGGTGTATAGCTAATTTGAACGGGTCTAGAAGATTGTTTAGATATCTCTATGAGAATTCATATTGCTTGCCACCCGGTGGGAACAATGGTGATACACGAGAAGACGGGTGTAAAAGCAAGGTTTGGGACCCTAGAATTCATTCCTACAATCAACAGCCATTGGGCATTGTCACTTGCTTCAACTTGCTCAAAGGCGTTATGCGCCTAGTTTGGGATCCCGGTAGCCATTGGAATTGCAAACATTGGTGGAGATTCCTGGATCAGTACAAGCACAAGCCACCATGACAAGGAGCTCACCACATGTCCAACATAAGGACTTTAACTAAAAGTGTTTGGTGGGAGACAACCCACCATGGTATGATCGTTCCTTTTCGTATTCTTAGTTATTTTTTGTAGTAGTAGTTTTCTTACTTATTTGATTTTTATTAAGTTCTTACTAATTTTCTAATCATGCAGCTATTTTATCACAGGAACTGAACACCTCAAGCTAAAAAAAAGAGCACACGACGCGCAAGCGTCGCTGATGCATACGCGTCAGTCATATGTGCGGGAAAAATAAAATTTGACAGAGAGTTGTATGGGAATGGCACTGGAACCAAGCCTTTAGCACAAACAACCCACACGTATGCGTACCTGATGAGCGGATAATTTATACGCTTTTTGGCATTATTTTTAGTATGTTTTTAGTATGTTTTAGTTAGTTTTTAGTATATTTTTATTAGTTTTTAGTTAAAATTCACTTTTCTGGACTTTACTATGAGTTTGTGTGTTTTTCTGTGATTTCAGGTATTTTCTGGCTGAAATTGAGGGACCTGAGCAAAAATCTGATTCAGAGACTGAAAAGGACTGCAGATGCTGTTGGATTCTGACCTCCCTGCACTCGAAGTGGATTTTCTGGAGCTACAGAAGCCCAATTGGCGCGATCTTAATAGCGTTGGAAAGTAGACATCCTGGGCTTTCCAGAAATGTATAATAGTCCATACTTTTTCTGAGATTTGATGACCCAAACCGGCGTTCCAAATCAGCTCAAAACTGTCCGGTGTTAAACGCCGGAACTAGCACAAGAATGGGAGTTAAATGCCCAAACTGGCACAAAAGCTGGCGTTTAACTCCAAGAAAAGTCTCTACACATGAAAGCTTCAATGCTCAGCCCAAGCACGCACCAAGTGGGCCCGGAAGTGGATTTTTATGTCATTTACTCATTTCTGTAAACCCTAGGCTACTAGTTCTCTACATATAGGACCTTTTACTATTGTATTCTCATCAGGGTAGCTATCTTTGATCAGTTTTATGCTATCTTAGATCATTGGGAGGCTGGCCATTCGGCCATGCCTAGACCTTGTTCTTATGTATTTTCAACGGTGGAGTTTCTACACACCATAGATTAAGGTGTGGAGCTCTGCTACACCTCGAGTATTAATGCAATTACTATTGTTCTTCTATTCAATTCAGCTTGTTCTTGTTCTAAGATATCACTTGTTCCTCAACTTGATGAATGTGATGATCCGTGACACTCATCATCATTCTCACCTATGAATGTGTGCCTGACAACCACCTCCGTTCTACCTTAGATTGAGTGGATATCTCTTGGATCCCTTAATCGGAATCTTCGTGGTATAAGCTAGAATTGATGGCGGCATTCAAGAGAATCCGGAAGGTCTAAACCTTATCTGTGGTATTCTGAGTAGGATTCAATGATTGAATGACTATGACGAGCTTCAAACTCCTGAAGGCTGGGCGTTAGTGACAGACGCAAAAGAATCAATGGATTCTATTCCAACCTGATTGAGAACCGACAGATGATTAGCCGTGCTGTGACAGGGTGCGTTGAACATTTTCACTGAGAGGACGGGATTGTAGCCACTGACAATGGTGATGCCCAACATACAGCTTGCCATGGAAAGGAGTAAGAAGGATTGGATGAAGACAGTAGGAAAGCAGAGAGACGGAAGGGACAAAGCATCTCCATACGCTTATCTGAAATTCTCACCAATAAATTACATAAGTATCTCTATCCTTATTTTATGTTTTATTCATAAATCATCCATAACCATTTGAATCTGCCTGACTGAGATTTACAAGATGACCATAGCTTGCTTCATACCAATAATCTCCGTGTGATCGACCCTTACTCGCGTAAGGTTTATTACTTGGACGACCCAGTGCACTTGCTGGTCAGTTGTGCGAAGTTGTGAAATTATGTTTAGACCATGGTATTGAGCACCAAGTTTTTGGAGCCATTACCGGGGACTGTTTGAGTTGTGAAAAGAATGAATCACAATTTCGTGCACCAAGTTTGGCGCCGTTTCCAGGGATTGTTGAGTTTGGACAACTGGCGGTTCATCTTGTTGCTTAGATTAGGTATTTTTCAGAGTTCTTAAGAATGAATTCTAGTGTTTCAAGGTGATGTTCTTATCATCACCAAAGCTGATTGATTCTCATCAATTTAGCTCTTGAATGCAATGTCCTGTTGAAGCTTGGCTAGCCATGTCTAATTTCTTTAGACTGAAGCTTTAGACTAACATTGCATGATTCATGGAATTCTCATTAAGAATTTTGATACCTTTATTTTCTTTTCCACTTAATTTTTGAAAAATCCAAAAAAATTACAAAATCATAAAAACCAAAAATATTGTATGTTTCTTGTTGAGTCTAGAGTCTCATGTTAAGTTTGGTGTCAATTGCATGTTTCTGTTCTTCTTGCATTCATTCATGTGTCTTAAGTGATCTTCAAGATGTTCTTGATGATTTCCTTGCTCTGATCTTTGAATTCTCTTGACTTGAGTATTTTGTTGTTTCTCATATGCATTCTCATTTTGTTAGTGTCAGTAGTATACAAACTACTAAGTTTGGTGTCTTGCATGCATTGTTATTTGATTTTAGTTGCATTTTGATTATTCTTCATCATTAAAAATCCAAAATTTTTTTTATTTGTGTCTTTTCAAGTCAATAATACAGATAATTGAAGATTCAGAACATACAGCAGAGGAATTACATAGAAAAAGCTGGGCGTTCAAAACGCCCAGTGAGGAAGGCAAACTGGCGTTTAAACGCCAGCCAGGGTGCCTGGCTGGGCGTTTAATGCCCAAAAGGGTAGTGCTTTGGGCGTTAAACGCCAGAATGGATACCATTCTGGGCGTTTAACGCCAGGATGGCACAAGAAGGAAGATTTTGTTTTTATCTCAAATTTTTTCAGGTTTTCAAAATTTTTCAAAATCAAATCTTTTTCAAATCATATCTTTTCAAATCAAATCTTTTTCAAAATCAATTTCTTTCCATTTTCAAAGATACTTGCTAACAATTAATGATTTGATTCAACATTTCAAGTATGTTGCCTTTTCTGTTGAGAAAGGTTTAATGTTTGAATCATATCTTTTCTTGTTAGCCAAGTCATTAATTTTTTAAAATCAAATATTTTTAAATTATTTTTCAAATCATATCTTCTCAATCATATCTTTTTAAAAACCATAATTTTTCAATCATATCTCTTTAATCACATCTTTTTCAAAATAGTTTTCAAATCATATCTTTTTAATTTCCAATTTCAAAATCTTTTTCAAAAAAACACTTGATTTCTTTTCCACTCTTGGTTTTCGAAAATCAATTAGTGTTTTTCAAATTTTTTTAAAATCTTTTTAATTTATTTTCGAAAATTTCTTCTCCTCTTCTCACATCCTTCTATTTATGAACTAACACTACTCCTCAATGCACAATTCGAACTCCATCTTTCCTTGATAAGTTCGAATTTTCTACCTCTTCCTTCTATTTTTCTTTTCCTCTAACACCTCAAGGAATCTCTATACTGTGACATAGAGGATTCCATATTTTCTTGTTCTTTTCCCTTTCATATGAGCAGGAGCAAAGACAAAAGCATTCTTGTTGAGGCTGATCCTGAACCTGAAAAGACCTTGAAGCGAAAGCTAAGAGAAGCTAAGGCACAACTCTCTGTAGAGGACCTAACAGAAATCTTCAAAGAAGAAGAACCCATGGCAGCCGAAAACAACAACAATGCCAACAATGTAAGGAAGGTGTTGGGTGACTTTACTGCACCTACTCCCGACTTCTATGGGAGAAGCATCTCTATCCCTGCCATTGGAGCAAACAACTTTGAGCTTAAGCTTCAATTAGTTTCTCTAATGCAACAGAATTGCAAGTTTCATGGACTTCCATTGGAAGATCCTCATTAGTTTTTAGCTGAATTCTTGCAAATCTGTGACACTGTCAAGACTAATGGGGTTGACCCTGAGGTCTACAGACTTATGCTATTCCTTTTTGCTGTAAAAGATAGAGCTAGGATATGGTTGGACTCACAACCTAAAGAAAGCCTGAACTCTTGGGAAAAGCTAGTCAATGCCTTCTTGGCAAAGTTCTTTCCACCTCAAAAATTGAGTAAGCTTAGAGTGGAAGTCCAAACCTTCAGATAGAAGGAAGGTGAATCCCTCTATGAAGCTTGGGAAAGATACAAACAATTGATCAGAAAGTGTCCTTCTGACATGCTTTCTGAATGGAGCATCATAGGTATTTTCTATGATGGTCTGTTTGAACTGTCCAAGATGTAATTGGACAGCTCTGCTGGAGGATCTCTTCATCTGAAGAAGACGCCTGTAGAAGCTCAAGAACTAATTGAAATGGTTGCAAATAACCAATTCATGTACACTTCTGAAAGGAATCCTGTGAACAATGGGACAAATCAGAAGAAAGGAGTTCTTGAGATTGACACTCTGAATGCCATACTGGTACAGAACAAAATATTGACTCAGCAAGTCAATATAATTTCTCAAAGTCTGTCTGGAATGCAAGCTGCACCAGCCAGTACTAAGGATACTTCATCTGAAGAAGAAGCTTACGATCCTGAGAACCCTTCAATGGAAGAGGTGAATTACATGGGAGAACCCTATGGAAACACCTATAATTCTTCATGGAGAAATCATCCAAATCTCTCATGGAAGGATCAACAAAGACCTCAACAAGGTTTCAACAACAATAATGGTGGAAGAAACAGGTTTAGCAATGGCAAGCCTTTTCCATCATCTTTTCAGCAACAGACAGAGAATTCTAAGCGGAACCACTCTGACTTAGCAACCACGGTCTCTGATCTAATCAAAACCACTCAAAGTTTCATGACTGAAACAAGGTCCTCCATTAGGAATTTGGAGGCACAAGTGGGACAGCTGAGCAAGAAAATTACTGAACTCCCTCCTAGTACTCTTCCAAGCAATACAGAAGAGAATCCAAAAGGAGAGTGTAAGGCAATCAACATGGCCGAACTTGGAGAGGAGGAAGAGGCAGTAAACGCCACTGAGGAAGACCTCAATGGACGTCCACTGGCCTCCAATGAGTTCCCCAATGAGGAACCATGGGAATCTGAGGCTCACACTGAGACCATAGAGATTCCATTGGATTTACTTCTGCCATTCATGAGCTCTGATGAGTATTCTTCCTCTGAAGAGGATGAGTATGTCACTAAAGAGCAAGTTGCTAAATACCTTGGAGCAATCATGAAGCTAAATGACAAGTTATTTGGTAATGAGACTTGGGAAAACGAACCTCCTTTGCTCACCAAAGAACTGGATGACTTGTCTAGGCAGAAATTACCTCAAAAGAGACAAGATCTTGGGAAGTTTTCAATACCTTGTACCATAGGCACCATGACCTTTAAGAAGGCTCTGTGTGACCTAGGGTCAAGTGTAAACCTCATGCCTCTCTCTGTAATGGAGAAGCTAGGGATCTTTGAGGTACAAGCTGCAAGAATCTCACTAGAGATTGCAGACAATTCAAGAAAACAAGCTTATGGACTTGTAGAGGATGTTCTGGTAAAGATTGAAGACCATTACATCCCTGCTGATTTCATAGTCCTAGAGACTGGGAAGTGCATGGATGAATCCATCATCCTTGACAGACCCTTCCTAGCCACAGCAAATGCTGTGATTGATGTGGACAGAGGAGAATTGATCATTCAAGTGAATGAAGAATCCTTTGTGTTTAAGGCTCAAGGATATCTCTCTATCACCATGGAGAGGAAGCATAAAGAGCTTCTCTCAAAACAGAGTTAAACAGAGCCCCACAGTCAAACTCTAAGTTTGGTGTTGGGAGGCCACAACCAAATTCTAAGTTTGGTGTTGAACCCCCACATTCAAACTCTAAGTTTGGTGTTTGGAGGTTCCAACATTGCTCTGAGTATCTGTGAGGCTCCATGAGAGCCCTCTGTCAAGCTACTGACATTAAAGAAGCGCTTGTTGGGAGGCAACCCATTGTTATAATTATCTAATTTCCTTTGTTATTTTATGTTTTCTGTAGGTTGATGATCATGAGAAGTCACAAAATCAATTGAAAAAGCAAAAACAGAATGAAAAACAGAAAGAAAAACAGCACACCCTGGAGGAAGACCTTACTGGCGTTTAAACGCCAGTAAGGGCAGCAAATGGGCGTTTAACGCCCAGTCTGGCACCATTCTGGGCGTTTAACGCCAGAAAGGGGCACCAGAGTGGCGTTAAATGCCAGGAAAGGGCAAGAAGCTGGCGTTAAACGCCAGAAAGGGGCATCACCCCGGTGTTTAACGCCAGAATTGGCACAGAGAGCATTTTTGCTCGCCACTTGGTGCAGGGATGACTTTTTCTTGACACCTCAAGATCTGTGGACCCCACAGGATCCCCACCTACCCCACCACCCTCTCTCTTCTTCTTCACCCATTCACCAATCACCTCAACCACTCTTCCCCAAAAACCCCTCACCTATCAAATCCCATCTTTCTCTTCATCACTCACATACATCCTTCATAAAACTCCACCTACCTCACCATTCAAATTCAAACCACTTTCCCTCCCAAACCCACCCTCCCATAGCCGAACCCTACCCCTCTCTCCACCCCTATATAAACCCATCTTCACTCCTTCATTTTCACACACCCTAAACACTACTTCTCCCCCTTTGGCCGAACCACAAAGCCATCTCCATCTCATCTATTTCTTCTTTTTCTACTCTCTTCTTTCTTCTTTTGCTCGAGGACGAGCAAACCTTCTAAGTTTGGTGTGGTAAAAGCATTGCTTTTTGTTTTTCCATAACCATTTATGGCATCTAAGGCCGGAGAAACCTCTAGAAAGAGGAAAGGGAAGGCAAAAGCTTCCACCTCCGAGTCATGGAAGATGGAGAGATTCATCTCAAGGGTGCATCAAGACCACTTCTATGAAGTTGTGGCCTTGAAGAAGGTGATCCCCGAGCTCCCTTTCAAACTCAAAAAGAGTGAATATCCGGAGATCCGACATGAGATCCGAAGAAGAGGTTGGGAAGTTCTTACCAACCCTATTCAACAAGTCGGAATCTTAACGGTTCAAGAGTTCTATGCCAATGCATGGATCACCAAGAACCATGATCAAAGTGTGAACCCGGACCCAAAGAATTGGCTTACAATGGTTTGGGGGAAATACTTAGATTTTAGTTCGGAAAATGTAAGGTTGGCATTCAACTTGCCCATGATGCAAGGAGATGAACACCCTTACACTAGAAGGGTCAACTTTGATCAAAGGTTGGACCAAGTTCTCATAGACATTTGTGAAGAGGGCGCTCAATGGAAGAGAGATTCAAGAGGGAAGCCGGTTCAACTAAGAAGGCATGACCTCAAGCCCGTGGCTAGGGGATGGTTGGAGTTTATCCAACGCTCAATCATTCCCACTAGCAACCGGTCCGAAGTTACTATAGACCGGGCCATCATGATTCATAGCATCATGATTGGAGAGGAAGTAGAAGTTCATGAGGTTATAGTCCAAGAACTTTATAAGGTGGCGGACAAGTCCTCTACCTTGGCAAGGTTAGCCTTTCCTCATCTCATTTGTCACCTCTGTTATTCAGTTGGAATTGACATAGAGGGAGACATCCCCATTGATGAGGACAAGCCCATCACTAAGAAAAGGATGGAGCAAACAAGAGATCCCACTCATCATGAAATCCATGAGATGCCTCAAGGGATGCACTTTCTTCCACAAAACTATTGGGAGCAAATCAACACCTCCCTAGGAGAATTGAGTTCCAACATGGGACAACTAAGGGTGGAGCACCAAGAACATTCCATCCTCCTCTATGAAATTAGAGAAGATCAAAGAATCATGAGAGAGGAGCAACAAAGGCAAGGAAAAGACATTGAGGAGCTCAAGCACTCCATAAGATCTTCAAGAGGAAGAACAAGCCGCCATCACTAAGGTGGACCCGTTCTTTGATCTCCTTGTTCCTTATTTTCCTGTTTTCGAATTTTCATGCTTATGTTTATCTATGTTTGTGTCTTATGATCATTAGTATCTTAGTGTCTATGCCTTAAAGTTATGAATGTCCTATGAATGCATCACCTTTCTTAAATGAAAAATGTTCTTAATTGAAAAAGAGAAGAATTGCATGAATTTTAAATTTTATAACAGATTAATTATTTTGATGTGGTGGCAATACTTTTGTTTTCTGAATGTATGCTTAAACAGTGCATATGTCTTTTGAATTTGTTCATGAATGTTGGCTCTTGAAAGAATGATGAAAAAGGAGACATGTTATTGAGGATCTGAAAAATCATAAAAATGATTCTTGAAGCAAGAAAAAGCAGTGAATATTCAAAAAAAAAAGAGAGAAAAACGAAAAAAAAAAGAGAAAGAGAAAAAGAAAAAGAAAAAAATAAAGTTGTGATCCAAGGCAAAAAGAGCGTGCTTAAGAACCCTGGACACCTCTAATTGGGGACTCTAGCAAAGCTGAGTCACAATCTGAAAAGGTTCACCCAATTATGTGTCTGTGGCATGTATGTATCCGGTGGTAATACTGGAAGACAGAGTGCTTTGGGCCACGGCCAAGACTCATCAAGTAGCTGTGTTCAAGAATCATCATACTTAACTAGGAGAATCAATAACACTATCTGGATTCTGAGTTCCTATAGAAGCCAATCATTCTGAATTTCAAAGGATAAAGTGAGATGCCAAAACTGTTCAGAGGCAAAAAGCTAAAAGCCCCACTCATCTAATTAATACTGATCTTTATAGATGTTTTTGGTATTCATTGCATATTCTCTTATCTTTATCTTATTTGATTTTCAGTTTCTTGGGGACAAGCAACAATTTAAGTTTGGTGTTGTGATGAGCGGATAATTTATACGCTTTTTGGCATTATTTTTAGTATGTTTTTAGTATGTTTTAGTTAGTTTTTAGTATATTTTTATTAGTTTTAAGTTAAAATTCACTTTTCTGGACTTTACTATGAGTTTGTGTGTTTTTTTGTGATTTCAGGTATTTTCTGGCTGAAATTGAGGGACTTGAGCAAAAATCTGATCCAGAGATTGAAAAGGACTGCAGATGCTGTTGGATTCTGACCTCCCTGCACTCGAAGTGGATTTTCTGGAGCTACAGAAGCCCAATTGGCGCGCTCTCAATTGCGTTGGAAATTAGACATCTTGGGCTTTCCAGCAATGTATAATAGTCCATACTTTGCCCGAGATTTGATGGCCCAAACAGGCGTTCCAAGTCAGCTCAAAATTGCCCGGTGTTAAACGCCGGAACTGGCACAAGAATGGGAGTTAAACGCCCAAATTGGCACAAAAGCTGGCGTTTAACTCCAAGAAAAGTCTCTACACATGAAAGCTTCAATTCTCAGCCCAAGCACACACCAAGTGGGCCCGAAAGTGGATTTTTATGTCATTTACTCATTTCTGTAAACCCTAGGCTACTAGTTCTCTACATATAGGACCTTTTACTATTGTATTCTCATCGGGGTAGCTATCTTTGATCAGTTTTATGCTATCTTAGATCATTGGGAGGCTGGCCATTCGGCCATGCCTAGACCTTGTTCTTATGTATTTTCAACGGTGGAGTTTCTACACACCATAGATTAAGGTGTGGAGCTCTGCTACACCTCGAGTATTAATGCAATTACTATTGTTCTTCTATTCAATTCAGCTTGTTCTTGTTCTAAGATATCACTTGTTCCTCAACTTGATGAATGTGATGATCCCTGACACTCATCATCATTCTCACCTATGAACGTGTGCCTGACAACCACCTCCGTTCTACCTTAGATTGAGTGGATATCTCTTGGATCCCTTAATCGGAATCTTCGTGGTATAAGCTAGAATTGATGGCGGCATTCAAGAGAATCCGGAAGGTCTAAACCTTGTCTGTGGTATTCTGAGTAGGATTCAATGATTGAATGACTGTGACGAGCTTCAAACTCCTGAAGGTTGGGCGTTAGTGACAGACGCAAAAGAATCAATGGATTCTATTCCAACCTGATTGAGAATCGACAGATGATTAGCCGTGCCGTGACAGGGTGCGTTGAACATTTTCACTGGGAGGACGGGATTGTAGCCACTGACAACGGTGATGCCCAACATACAGCTTGCCATGGAAAGGAGTAAGAAGGATTGGATGAAGATAGTAGGAAAGCAGAGAGACGGAAGGGACAAAGCATCTCCATACGCTTATCTGAAATTCTCACCAATAAATTACATAAGTATCTCTATCCTTATTTTATGTTTTCTTCATAAATCATCCATAACCATTTGAATCTGCCTGACTGAGATTTACAAGATGACCATAGCTTGCTTCATACCAACAATCTCCGTGGGATCGACCCTTACTCGCGTAAGGTTTATTACTTGGATGACCCAGTTCACTTGCTGGTTAGTTGTGCGAAGTTGTGAAATTATGTTTAGACCATGGTATTGAGCACCAAGTTTTTGGAGCCATTACCGGGGACTGTTTGAGTTGTGAAAAGAATGAATCACAATTTCGTGCACTAGTACCCCACGCATGCGCGTCGTTTGTGATTTTCGCCATCCACGCGGGCGCGTCGTCGACGCGTACGCGTGACCTGAAAAATCGACGTAAAAGAGTGTTTAGGCAGAGAGTGATGCTGGCTTGGGGCAGGAAGTACGCTAAAAGCATAAAATTGGTCACGCGGACGCGTGACCGACGCGTCCACGTCAATTGCACATATGGCCATCCATGTGAGCGCGTGCATGACGCGCACGCGTCGTATGAAAATTTGATTCCCAAGCCATGCGAACAGAGAGTCGCACGGGCGCGCGGCTTACTTCGCACGAATCTCATTAAACCCAGGGCACGCGGACGCGTGCCTGACGCTAACGCGTCATTATGAAAAATTCGCGACCCACGCGTACGCGTCGCTTGTGCCGCACAACCACACTAGTTCGCCGCCCAGTTTTCTTTCTCTCTCTCTCTCCCAATCCTAATTCTCTCTTCTTCTTTTATCCTTTTTTTCTTTCATCATAATATTTGTCTCTTTCTATTTTCATTTCTTATTTGCTTGAGGACAAGCAAACCTTTAAGTTTGGTGTTGACGCTTCGCTTAAGGGTTTTCTGTTTATTCTGATGGCACCAAAAGGGAGGCGAATCATCTTCACTGAGGAGCACAACCTGAAAAATAAAGCGACCGCTAGAATAACGAAGGTGGTTGAGTTCCTTTCATTTTTATTCCTCCCCTCTTTTTCTATGTTATGTTCCGGCTTTCTGCTATTTTGCTTTGTTTGTTGCATGATCCTTTATTAGTTAGAATCCTAGGACTAGTTTAGTTTTCTTTTGATTGCTTTAATTCTGAAAAGATGTTTCATATACCACTCACTAAACTTGAATCTATAAAGAAAAAGAAAAGAAGTGATGTATTGCATGAGAAATTGAGTTAATTTTAAGAATAGTCTTATTTACTTAAATGTGGTGGTATTAATTGTAATTTTGAATGCATGACATGAACAGTGCATATTTAAATTTGAATAAAAGAATGTTGAGATACAAGGAACAGGAATTTAGAGAACTATTATGACTTCTCTGAAGTTAAGGAAAATTTAATCCTTGAAACAAAAGAAACAGCAAAAGAAAAAAATAATTATTAAATAAAAGCAAGGTCCAAGGCTCTGAGCATCAATGACTAGGGAGGCCAGACATGATTAAAAGCTCAAAGAGTTGTTTCCCTAGTTATATGCTTGTGGTGTGATTGTGTCAAGTAATCCTTGAGACAGAACACTTAGACTCGAGATCAATTGCATTTAACAGAGTATGCCAAAGGCTTTAAGCACCACTGTCTGGGAGTAACTGAAAGAAAAATCAGAACTCAAAGAGAGTTCCCCAGTTAAGTGCTTGTGGTGTTTCTGTGTCAAGTAACTCTTGAGACAAAACATTTAAAGTCACGGCTAGGCTCAAGGTGCAAAGCACCAAAGCAAAAAAAGAAAAAAAATAAACTAAAGTAAATTTTGCTGTGTTCAAGGATTAAATTGGAGTATAAAGATCAGAGAATTCATAATATTATCCGGATTCTAATTCCAAATCACAATAACATTCTTCTGATTCAAAGGAGAGTTAGATGCCAAACCTATTCAGGATTACAGTTATAAATCCCACTATAAGAAGAGACATGAGCTTAATCGAACTTTCATTCTCATGCAAATTCACATCCTAAGCCTATATTAGTTTTGGTTGATTGAGGACAAGCAACAATTTAAGTTTGGTATTGTGATGCATGAGCATCTTGTCTATCTTTTCCTAGTGAATTTGCATCTAATTTGTTGAGTTTAATTAAGAATTAATTATATTTTAGTCACTATAGATGCTATTTTGAGTTTTATGCAATTTTATTTATTTTAGGTAGCATTTGGATGGATTTGATGAAGTTTCTGCAGAGAAAGAGAAGAAACCAAGGAGATGGCAGCAAGGAGCGACGCGCACGCATGCCTAACGCGTGCGCGTGATCTGGAAGTATCCATGGCGACGTGTACGCGTGACTGACGCGTACGCGTGATTTGAAGATTTGCTTAGTGACGCGTCCGCGTGACCGACGCGTCCGCGTGACTCGCAGAAAAGACCATCGACGCGTCCGCGTGACTGACGCGTACGCGTGACATGCGCCACATGCAGAAAACGCAGAAAAACGCTGGAGGCGATTTCTAGGCTGTTTTAACTCAGTTTTCAGCCCAGAAAACACATATTAGAAGCTGCAGAATAGACAGAACAAGTGGTCCCCACCCATCAACTGAAGACTTGTTAATTAATTCTAATTTAAATTCAAATCTTATCTTTTAGGAAAAGATATTATTTTATTTTTAGATAATATAATTTTAAATCATTATGATTAGTTATAAAAAGGGGATTCCATTAGGGAACCTAGGACACACATTCCACCTCATCCCATCAGGGGGAACATAATTGACAATCCTAATTTTCTCTCTTTTTCATAAGTAACTAAACCTCCACTGTTAAGGTTAGGAGCTCTGTCTATTTGTATGGATTGATTTTATTACTTTTTCTATTTTAATTTATGCATGGATTTAAATTTAAGAATTGTTTTTTTTTCTTTATTTTATGAATTTGGGTGGAACGGAAGTATGACCCTCTTTCTATTTGAGTTCTTGTATAACTTGGAAACGCTCTTTACTTGAACAACAGCTTGAAAACATATTCTCCTAAATTTTAATTATCTAGATTTAATAGGATACGTGACATATAATCCTTTTATTTTTGGGTAATTAGAGTTTTGTGGCATATAAACTGGAATTTGATCATCACCCTCTAATTGGAATTAATTGACCAAGGAATTGGCTGTTGATAAATTTTAGAGGAGACTAGGAAGGTCTAAGAAATTAAGGTCTATTCACAAATAGTTTGCCATAAATTAAATCCTACATAATTAAAATAGTTAGTAAGAAAAGTAAATCCGGAAAAATAGATAACTCTGAAGCCTTAACTGTTTTCTCCATATTTTATTCCCAAACCATTTATTTTACTATTTTAGTTTCTGTATGATTGTTTAATGCTCTTTGAACATCCAAACACTCTTTTCTCTTTGTCTAACTAAGCCTATCAAACACTATTATTGCTTAATCCATCAATTCTCGTGGGATCGATCCTTACTCACGTAAGGTATTACTTGGTACGACCCGGTGCACTTGCCGGTTAGTAGTGTGGTTAGAAAATAACGCACCAATCACCCAAACCGCATTAAATCCCGTCCTAATCCTCGGCAAACCGGTCGCAAAATACATCACAATTTCTTCCCACTTCCACTGAGGAATCTCAAGAAGTTGTATCATTCCTGACGACTTCTGATGCTCTATCTTCGCCTTCTGACACGTCAAACACTTGGATACCACTGTAGCTGCATCAGCTTTCATCCCAGGCCATCAGAACATCTTCTTTAAGTCATAATACATCTTTGTACTTCTGAGATGAATATAAAATCCACTGTGATGAGCCTCTGACAACAAGTCTTGTCTTAAACTCCCGACATCCGGTATGCAAATTCCCCCTTATATTTCCACAATCCTTCACCATCCTTGGTGAATTCTCCAAGCCCCTTCTCACCAATTGGTTAGAACAATTTCTGAAGCTTCCGCTCATCGTGTTGAGCCCTTTGAATTTCCATCTTAAACGTACTTGAAATCTACAACTGGCTCAAACAAGCTCTTCCAGCAACCTCACCAGTGTCCATCTTAAGATCCACAAACTTATCCACTAGCTCCTCTTCTTTGATTCTCATCCAAGCAATTGTTAAAGATCTCTAACTCAATGCGTCTGCGACCACCTTCGCCTTTCCAGGGTGATAACTCATTTCAAAATCATAGGCCTTAAGTAACTCCATATATCTTCTCTGATGCATATTAAGCTCTTTCGGATCAAAGATGTATTTGAGACTCTTATGATCAGAAAAGACGCTAAACCTCACTCCATACAAGTGGTACTTCCAAATCTTTAGTGCAAACACAAATGCCGCTAATTCCAAGTCATGAGTTGGGTAGTTCACCTCATGTGGTCTCAGCGGATGCGATGCGTAAGCCCCCACATTCCGGTGTTGCATCAACACGCAACCTAAACCCTTCAGAGAAACATCACAGTATACTTCGAACGGTTCATACAGTTCTGGCAAGATTAGAACAAGTGCTGAAGTTAACATCTGCTTCAAGGTTTGGAAACTCTCTTCACACTCTGACGTCCACACAAAAGGCACTTCCTTTCTTGTCAACTTAGTTGTCGGTAGTGCAATCCAAAAAAGTCCTTCAATGAATCGATGGTAATATCTGGCTAAACCCAAGAAGCCTCTGATTTTTGTCACTGCTTCCACATTAGAAGGATCTACGGCTATTCCTCCATTGCTCACCACATGACCTATGAGCTTCACTTCTTCCTTCTAGAACTCACACTTCGACAACTTAGCGTACAACTTTCACTACGTCACTCTGAGTAACGTCATTAAGAATCTGAAAATTTTTCTCAAATAAAATATTGGTTTTGTAATATTTTTCAAAACCTTTAAAACAAGTTCAATCTAAATGAGTCCATTGTTAAAACCTTATCAAAAGAGTCAAAAACTTTATTTTATTTGTAAATCAATCATTTTAAGGCATGATTTTCCTAAATTCATTGAAACTCTTAAATCAAAACCTTTCAATTTGAATCCCTTTTGATAAGTTAAATTTACAACCAAAATCACAAGTCAACAAAATCTTAGGACTCACTTTCCTTTCAAAAATTGTATCATTGGATCAAAAGTTCTAGTTCTAGTTTTCAAATCCACAAGTTCCAAACCAAGTTTAAAAATCAATCTAAGCTTTAAAACTTTTTCAACGCAAACGAAGATAGTCTATACTATGAAGATAAGCTGAGGTATGGTCAACCCTGTTGTTGTGATCGATCCACCTCATGTGCTCCTTGGTGTGGGCAATCTCTAACCAAATGTCCCGGTGAGCCACACTTATAACATAGTTTCTTACCCAACTGGCATGGCCTATTCGGATAGTAGCTCCCACACTTCTGGCATTTTATATCAGGGGAGTAAGCTCTTGACCGCTTTCCTTCACCATATCTCTTAAGGTTTTGTCCCCTTGGTCCAAGGTAGTTATCGCGTTCCCTACTAGTGTTTCCTCTGTGAGTGTCCTTGGATGAGGCTACGGTCTTCGCGTATTCTTTAACCACTCTTGCCTTGTTCACCAGATCCGAGAAAATACGGATCTCCATAGGAGCCATAGCAGTCCTGATGTCGTCCTTCAAACCCCTTTGATACTTGACACATTTCCAGCTTTCATAGGTCTCCAATGCACCCTGACACGCTGGTGCACGAAATTGCAATCACACTTTTGCAATCCACACAACTAACCAACAAGTGCACTGGGTCGTCCAAGTAATACCTTACGTGAGTAAGGGTCGATCCCACGGAGATTGCCGGCTTGAAGCAAGCTATGGTTATCTTATTATTCTTAGTTAGGATATCAATTATGATTCTTAGTTTTAATTGCGAAAAATAAAAGAGCATGAAATAAATACTTGTTATGCAGTAATGGAGAATAGGTTGGAGTTTTGGAGATGCCCTGTCTTCTGAATCTCTGCTTTCCTACTGTCTTCTTCTTCTTCACGCACGCAAGGTTCCTTCTATGGCAAGCTGTATGTTGGTGGATCACCGTTGTCAATGGCTACCATCCGTCCTCTTAGTGAAAATGGTCCATGTACATGGCTAATCATCTGTCGGTTCTCACTTGTGTTAGAATAGGATCCGTTGATCCTTTTGCACACTGTCACTGCGCCCAACATTTATGAGTTTGAAGCTTGTCACAGTCATCCCTTCCCAGATCCTACTCAGAATACCACAGACAAGGTTTAGACTTTTCGGATCTCAGGAATGCTGCCAATTGATTCTAGCTTATACCACGAAGACTCTGGCCTCACAGATTTGAATGCTCTATTGTCAGGAGAGACAATTAAACTCATGAACCAGAAACCCAACAGATACGCATTCAATCTAAGGTAGAACGAAAGTGGGTGTCAGGCACGCGTTCATAGGTTGAGAATGGTGATGAGTGTCACAGATCATCACATTCATCATGTGGAAGTGCAAATGAATATCTTAGAATAGAAACAAGCATGATTGAATGAAAAATAGTAGTAATTGTATTAATCCATCGAGACACAGCAGAGCTCCTCACCCCCAACCATGGAGTTTAGAGACTCATGCCGTAGAAGATACAAAATTTAGATGTAAAATTTCATGAGGTACTGAATAAATCTCTAAAAGTAGTTTTTATACTCAACTAGTAACCTAGGTTTACAGAAAATGAGTAAGCTAAGATAGATACTGCAGAAATTCACTTCCAGGACCCACTTGGTGTGTGTTTGGGCTGAGCAATGAAGCTTTCACGTGCATAGGCTATTCCTGGCATTTAACTCCAGCTTTTGTGTTAGTTTGGGTGTTTAACTCCAGCTTTTAGCCCAGTTCTGGCGTTTAACGCCAGAATATGGTGGAAAGTTAGCGTTAAAATGCCAGTTTGCGTCATCAAAACTTGGGCAAAGTATGGACTATTATATATTTCTGGAAAGCCCAGGATGTTTACTTTCCAATGCAATTGAGAGCGCGCCAATTGGGCTTCTATAGCTCCAGAAAATTCATTTCGAGTGTAGGAAGGTCTGAATCTAACAGCATCTGCAGTCCTTTTTCAGCCTCTGAATCAGATTTTTGCTCAGGTCCCTCAATTTCAGCCAAAAAATACCTGAAATCACAGAAAAACACATGAACTCATAGTAAAGTCTAGAAATGTGATTTTTGCATAAAAACTAATAAAAATATATTAAAAAGTAACTAAAGTATACTAAAAACTACATAAAAATACCCCCAAAAAGCGTATAAAATATCCGCTTATCACACGCCCTAGAGAACCTACAAAATTCCTCAAATTTGCTTGTATAGTCTGCCACAGACAAAGAACCTTGCTCCAGCTGCATCAGTTCTATCTCTTTTGCTTCCCTTGTAGACTCAAGAAAATACTTCTTATAGAAGGCCATCTGAAATACATCCCAAGGAACATCGGCGTTCTAAAGCTGTAGTAAGCGGCATTATGCTTGCCACTAATGATGGGCATCTTCCTAAAGCCGATAGGTAGCAAATTTCACATATTGGTTATTCAGAAGATGCTATGCTTGCAGTGCGCGCTCCATAGCTTGGAACTAGTTATCCGCTTCTGTGGGATTTGTTGATCCTCTGAAACTTGGCGGATGAACCTTGAGAAAAGTCGCCAAGGTCTTTGGAGCACCTCCCATATTATCATCGTTCCCTTTGGCATTGTCATTTGCGTCTCCTTCACCATTTCTATCTCTATTTCCTACCGGTTGACCTAACCTCTGCACAGCTTGCAGAGTTGCAGCAGCATTCGCCTCCATGGTGTTCGCAAGATTCGCCATTGCTGCCATGAACTCGGCATGGTTATTAGCTGGTCACTCATTCCTACTCTCTCTTCGTGAACGTGTACGACCTCATCCGCGAGTAGCCATTAGGGTTCCTTTCTACACCAAACAATTGATATCAAGGTGATCAGTCTCAATATCAAAAGCCTAGTGCTTCAATTATCGCAAACAGGCACTCACAAACAAGCATGCTATACAATATCAAGTAGATAACCTAATAGCATGAAAGAAAAATGACCCAGAATATGCAATGAAGCACAATCGGTCCATCCCCCGGGCTCACGAGGACGAATCGCTCTGATACCACTATATGTAACACCCTAATTAGCCTAAGCTTTACTTCGCGTTGTAAAGTAAGGGTTAATCAAGGGTTACGACAGTTCTAAAGCTGATACATAAGATATATATAGAAGAAATAATATAATCTAGAAGCCTGATAAAGGATGTAGCTTAAAAATAGGATTTAGGAGCGCAAAACGAACTAATGAAGTGTCAAACTTAAAGCACAAGAGACAGATGTGATATAAACAAAGATAATAGTATAATGGTGTAATATCATAAATAACTAGCCACAATTTGCGGAGTTTAAGCCGGCTAGCCAAATATACATACAAAAGGAAACTGAAGTTTAAAATGGCTTATACAAGTTTTGTTCTCTCAATACATGACTCTAGGAAAAACAAAATACAAAAGAGAGAGATATAGACACAAAATAAACCAAAAAGACTCCAAAAGGTATCCAGATCTTCTGCTTCTATCACCAACCAAACAACTCACCGAAGTGGGTTGCAACCTGCATCTGAAAAACACAACAAAAATATGGTATAAGAACCGGAGATTCTTAGTATGGTAACAGTGCCCAGTGATGTAGGATATAAGACCCTGGGACGCCAAAGGTAGTCCTAGACTCCATATCCATCACAAGAAATTCAAACTTAAAGCTTTATAAAACAATAAAACATATATATAACTCTTAACATAATAACAGGATAATAACTTAGGGGATTACTAGTTAATCTAGTCACTGATATCCCACAGCCTTTGCCAACCTACCCTCAGTGTGATCCCATTGCCACTGCCTACCTAACCTCCTCAAAACCAGACAAACACAGATAATACAAGCAAGGAAACCACAGGTAATATTCAAATATATACCAAGTAATTCAAGAAGCAAGTAGGCATATTATACAAGTAGGCAAACTCAAATAGTCAAAGCAAGCAAACACATATAAGATGCATATAATGAATGTCTGTTCTATTGGCTATGACATCACATGTCGGTATTGTGCCAAACCCGACGGCAAATCCGGTCGACAACTCTCAGATTAGTCTCTCTATTGCACACAAGGAGGAATAATTCCGAGGGAGAGTGCCACACCACCTTCTCCTTTCAGAGGAAAAATATTCCGAGGGAGCGTGCCCTACCACCTTCCTCTGATTGTCACATGATTCCGTGGGTTAGTGCCCTACCACCTTGCAATCAGAGAGAAACCCATCCTCAAGAGGAAACTTTTGAGGGAGAGTACCCTACCACCTTCTCCTTTCAGAGGGAGCGTGCCCTACCACCTTCCTCTGGAGCAATCAAAATGAGTGAGAGCTTAACGTCAAGCCTCACATCCGAACGTAGGTGAGATACTGCCACAGCCCCTACGACAGATAGCAGTGCATATTATAATTACGTAATCAAGCTCAGAGGCCACTCCTCATAGCACACTTCCACTCATTCTCACTCCATCAACCATAATCATCCATTTCCGAATTTCCAACTCATCACAACCATCATCTATCCATGACTTTCTATTCCGAACTCACTAGTTCATCAATTTCTCAATTCTTATACCATTCTTCTTCCACACTCCCCCAAACCCATCCTCAGTACTAGAAACCTAAGCCTCCGTTATCTAACCTTTCAAACTCATACCAATTCAAATTTCCTAGGACATTTCTCACATTTTAAAACCCAAAGATAAGCCCAAGAGTCTTAAAATGGTGTTATAGAAGCTTACAACCTTGTTGAGAAGGTGAAAGAATGGAAAACAAAGTTTAAATTTGTAAAACAGGGCGTGTGTGTTGGTGGACGAAATTGTGATTCATACTTAAATTGTTGTTCGAAATTGATTCCCAGGTAATGGCCCCAAAAACTTGGTGCTCAATACCATGGTCTAAACATAATTTCACAACTTCGCTCAACTAACCAGCAAGTGTACTGGGTCGTCCAAGTAATAAACCTTACGTGAGTAAGGGTTGATCCCACAGAGATTGTTGGTATAAAAGCAAGCTATGGTCATCTTGTAAATCTCAGTCATGCGGATAATGAATGGTTATAAGTTTTCGAATAATAATAATAAATAAACAGAAAATAAAGATAGAAATACTTATGTAGATCATCGATGGGAATTTCAGATAGGTGTATGAAGATGTTTTGCTCCTTCTGAATCTCTACTTTCCTACTGCCTTCATCCAATCCTTCTTACTCCTTTCCATGGCAAGCTGTATGTAGGGCATCACCGTTGTCAATGGCTACATCCCATCCTCTCAGTGAAAAAGGTCTAAATGCTCTGTCACGGCACAGCTAATCATCTGTCGGTTCTCGATCATGTTGAAATACAATCCCTTGATTCTTTTGCGTTTGTCATCACGCCCAACAATCGCGAGTTTGAAGCTCGTCACAGTCATTCAATCCTGGAATCCTACTCAGAATACCGCAGATAAGGTTTAGACTTTCCGGATTCTCATGAATGCCGCCATCAATTCTAGCTTATACCACGAAGACTCTGATCTCAGAGAATGGAAGGCTCGGTTGTCAGGCGAGTGCAACCATGCGTCGTGCATCAGGAATCCAAGAGATACACACTTTAGCTTTCGCTTGTAGAACGGAAGTGGTTGTCAGGCACGCGTTCATAGGGACGGATGATGATGAGTGTCACGGATCATCACATCCATCAGGTTGAAGTACGAGTAGTATCTTAGAACATAAATAAGATTGAATTTGAATAAAAGATAGTAGTAATTGCATTAAAACTCGAGGTACAGCAGAGCTCCACACCCTTAATCTATGGTGTGTAGAAACTCCACCGTTGAAAATACATAAGTGATGAAGGTTCAGACATGGCCGAATGGCCAGCCCCCAAAATGTGATCAATAGTCTCCTAAGATGAATAATGGAATAAAACCGAGACCAAAGATGTAACGTGGTCAAAAGACGTCTAATACAATAGTAAAATGTCCTATTTATACTAGACTAGCTACTAGGGTTTACAGAAGTAAGTAATTGATGCTGAAATCCACTTTCGGGGCCCACTTGCTGTGTGCTTGGGCTGAGCTTGAGCTTTCCACATGTAGAGGCTTCTTTTGGAGTTAAACACCAAGTTGTAACATGTTTTTGGCGTTCAACTCTGGTTCGTGACGTGTTTCTGGCGTTTGACTCTAGAATGCAACATGGAACTGGCGTTGAGCGCCAGTTTACGTCATCTAATCTCGAATAAAGTATGAACTATTATTTATTGTTGGAAAGCTCTAGATGTCTACTTTCTAACGCCGTTGAGAGCGTGCCATTTGGAGTTCTGTAGCTCCAGAAAATCCATTTCGAGTGCAGGGAGGTCAGAATCCAACAGCATCAGCAGTCCTTTGTCAGCCTTTTATTAGAGTTTTCCTCAGGTCCCTCAATTTCAGCCAGAAATTACCTGAAATCACAGAAAAACACACAAACTCATATTAAAGTCTAGAAATATGAATTTATCATAAAAACTAATGAAAATATCCCTAAAAGTAGCTAGATTATACTAAAAACTATCTAAAAACAATGCCAAAAAGCGTATAAATTATCCGCTCATCACAACACCAAACTTAAATTGTTGCTTGTCCCCAAGAAATTGAAAATCAATTAGGATAAAAAGAAGAGAATATACTATAAATTCCAGAATATCAATGAATATTAGTCCTAATTAGATGAGTGGGACTTGTAGCTTTTTGCCTCTGAACAGTTTTGGCATCTCACTTTTTCCTTTGAAGTTTAGAATGATTGGCATCTATTGGAACTTAGAATTTCAGATAGTGTTATTGATTCTCCTAGTTAAGTATGTTGATTCTTGAACACAGCTACTTTTATGAGTCTTGGCCATGGCCCTAAGCACTTTGTTTTCCAGTATTACCACCGGATACATAAATGCCACAGACACATAGCTGGGTGAACCTTTTCAGATTGTGACTCAGCTTTGCTAAAGTCCCCAGTTAGAGGTGTCCAGAGCTCTTAAGCACACTCTTTTTGCTTTGGATCACGACTTTAACCACTCAGTCTCAAGCTTTTCACTTGGACCTGCATGCCACAAGCACATGGTTAGGGACAGCTTGATTTAGCCGCTTAGGCCTGGATTTTATTTCCTTGGGCCCTCCTATCCATTGATGCTCAAAGCCTTGGATCCTTTTTACCATTGCCTTTAGGTTTTAAGGGCTATTGGCTTTTTTTGCTTTCTTTTTCTTTTTCTTTCTATTATTTTTTTCGCAAGCTTTTGCTTTTTCACTGCTTTTTCTTGCTTCAAGAATCAATTTTCATGATTTTTCAGATTGTCAATAACATTCTCTTTGTTCATCATTCTTTCAAGAGCCAACAATTTTAACATTCATAAACAACAAGATCAAAATTATGCACTGTTCAAGCATTCATTCAGAGAACAAAAAGTATTGTCACCACATCAATATAATTATACTAAATTCAAGGATAATTTCGAAATTCATGTACTTCTTGTTCTTTTGAATTAGAAACATTTTTCCATTTAAGAGAGGTAAAGGATTTATGGAATTATTCATAGCTTTAAGACATAGTTACTCAATACTAATGATCATGAGGTAGAGACACAAAACATAAACACACATATAGCATAAAAATTAAAAAACAGAAAAATAAGAACAAGGAATGAGTCCACCTTAGTGATGGTGGCGTCTTCTTCTTGAAGGACTAATGATGTCCTTGAGCTCTTCTATGTCTCTTCCTTGCCTCTGTTGCTTGATCCCTAGTGATTTTGGTGCTCCTATCCTTAGTTGCTCCCAATAATTGTGTGGAGGAAAATGTATCTCCTGAGGTATCTCAGGGATCTCTTGATTTGCAATCAAATGCTCTTCTAATGAGCTATGGACCCTTGAGATGGAAAATTTTTTTTTGTCTTCCCTTTTCTATCTCTTTTTTTCTTAGGTTTCTCTAGCCTTAGGTGCCATCAATGGTTATGGAAAAACAAAAAAGCTATACTTTTACCACACCAAACTTAGAATATTGCTCGCCCTCGAGTAAGAGAAGAATGAAAAGAAGAAGAAGAAGAAAAAACATGGATGAGAGGGAGAGATGTGTATGTTTCGGCCATATGGGTGGGATTGGATGGGGAAGAGATGGATGGATGTGAGTGGTGAAGAGGTGATAGGGAAGAGAGATTGAGGTGATTGGTGAAGAAGAAAGAAGGTGAGTTGAAGTAGGTGGGGATCCTGTGGGGTCCACAGATCCTGAGATGATCCTGTGGGGTCCACAGATCCTGAGGTATCAAGGATTTACATCCCTACACCAATTAGGCATTTAAAATGCCTTTGTATACAATTCTGGCATTTAAACGCCAGAGTGATGCTTGTTTTGGGCGTTCAACGCCCAATTGCAGCATGTTTCTGGCGTTGAACGCCAGTTCCATGCTTATTTCTGGCGTTCAGCGCCAGCTCTCCTCAGGGTATATTCCTGGCGTTCAAACGCCAGGATGCTGCTTGTTTCTGGCGTTCAATGCCAGATCCATGCTCTGTTCTGGCGTTGAACGCCAGCAAGATGCTCCTTTTCTGGCGTTTGAACGCTAGTAAGTCCTTCCTCTAGGGTGTGATTTTTCTTCTGCTGTTTTTGATTCTGTTTTTAATTTTAGTATTTTTTTCGTGACTCCACATGATCATGAACCTAATAAAATATAAAAGAACAATAAAAGAAAAATAAAATTAGATAAATAAAAATTGGGTTGCCTCCCAATAAGCGCTTCTTTAATGTCAATAGCTTGATAGTGGGCTCTCATAGAGCCACACAGGTGATCAGGTCAATGTTGTAGACTCCCAACACCAAACTTAGAGTTTGGATGTGGGGAGTCAACACCAAACTTAGAGTTTGGCTGTGGCCTCTCAACACCAAACTTAGAATTTGATTGTGGGGGCTTTGTTTGACTCTGTACTGAGAGAAGCTTTTCATGCTTCCTCTCCATTGTTAAAGAAGAGCACCCTTGGGTCTTAAACACAAGGTAGTCCCCATTCAATTGAAGGATTAATCTCCTTTGTTAACATCTATCACAGCTCCTGCTGTGGCTAGGAAAGGTCTTCCAAGGATGATTCATTCATCCTCCTCCATCCTAGTGTCTAAGATTATGAAATCAGCAGGGATGTAAAGGCCTTCAACCTTTACTAACATGTCCTCTACTAATCCATATGCCTGTCTTACTGACTTATCTGCCATTTGTAATGAAAATATGGCAGGTTGTACCTCAATGATCCCTAGCTTCTCCATTACATAGAGTGGCATAAGATTTATGCTTGACCCCAGGTCACACAGAGCCTTTTCAAAGGTCATGGTGCCTATGGTACAGGGTATTAAGAATTTGCCAAGATCTTGTCTCTTTTGAGGTAAGGTTTGTTGAACCCATGTATCTAGTTCACTGATGAGCAAGGGAGGTTCACCTTCCCAAGTCTCATTACCAAATAACTTGGCATTCAGTTTTATGATAGCTCCTAGATATTGAGCAACTTGCTCTCCAGTTACATCTTCATCCTCTTCAGAGGAAGAATAGTTCTCAGAGCTCATGAATGGCAGAAGGAGGTTCAGTGGAATCTCTATGGTCTCTATATGAGCCTCAGATTCCTTTGGGCCCTCAATAGGGAACTCCTTCTTGCTTGAGAGACATCCCATGAGGTATTCCTCATTGGGATTCACGTCCTCTCCTTCCTCTCTAGGTTCGGCCATGTTGATTATATCAATGGCCTTGTACTCTCTTTTTGGATTCTCTTCAGTATAGCTTGGGAGAGTACTAGGAGGAGTTTCAGTGATTTTCTTACTCAGCTGGCCACTTGTGCTTGCAATTTTCTGATGGAGGACCTTGTCTCACTCATGAAACTTAAAGTGGCCTTAGACAAATTAGAGACTAAATTTGCTAAGTTAGAGGTGCTCTGTTCAGAATTCTCTGTCTGTTGCTGAGAAGATGATGGATAAGGCTTGATATTACTGAGCCTATTTCTTCCACCATTATTAAAGCCTTGTTGAGGCTTTTGTTGATCCTTCCATGAGAAATTTGGATAATTTCTCCATGATTAATTATAGGTGTTTCCATAAGGTTCACCCATGTAATTTACCTCTGCCATAGCAGGGTTCTCAGGATCATAAGCTTCTTCTTCAGAAGATGCCTCTTTAGTACTGTTGGATGCATTTTACCATCCATTCAGACTTTGAGAAATATGTTGACTTGCTGAGTCAATATTTTGTTCTGAGCCAATATGGCATTCAGAGCATCAATTTCAAGAACTCCCTTCCTGTGAGGCGTCCCATTATTCACGGAATTCCTCTCAGAAGTGTACATGAATTGGTTATTTGCAACCATTTCAATAAGTTCCTGAGCTTCTGCAGGTGTTTTCTTTAGGTGAATGGATCCACCTGCAGAGAGGTCCAGTGACATCTTAGAGAACTCAGACAGACCATAATAGAATATATCTATCATGGTCCATTCTGAAAATATGTCAGAAGGACACTTTTTGTCATCTGCTTGTATCTTTCCCAAGCTTCATAGAGGGATTCACCATCTTTTTGCTTGAAGGTCTGAACATCCATTCTAAGCTTGCTCAGCTTTTGAGGAGGAACGAACTTAGCCAAGAAGGTCGTGACCAGCTTATCCCAAGAGTCCAGGCTATCCTTAGGTTGTGAGTCCAACCATGTTCTAGCTCTGTCTCTTACGGCAAAAGGGAAAAGCATGAACCTGTAGACTTCAGGATCTACTCCATTAGTCTTAATAGTTTCTCAGATCTACAAAAACTCAGTTAAAAACTGGTAGGGATCTTCTGATGGAAGTCCATGAAACATGCAGTTCTGTTGCATTAGATAAACTAATTGAGTTTTCAGCTCAAAATTGTTTGCTCCAATGGCAGGAATTGAGATGCTTCTTCCATCAAACTTGGATGTAGGTGCAGTATAGTCACCAAGCATCCTTCTTGCATTATTGTTGTTGGGTTCGGCTACCATCTTCTTTTCTTGTTCGAAAATCTCAGCAAGGTTGTCTCTGGATTGTTGTAATTTAGCTTCTCTTAGTTTCCTCTTCAGAGTCCTTTCAGGTTCTAGATTAGCTTCAACAAGAATGCCTTTTTCCTTATTCCTGCTCATATGAGAAAGAAGAGAACAGAAAAGGAAGAGGAATCCTCTATGTCATAGTATAGAGATTCCTTTATGTTAGTAAAAGAAGAAAGGGAATAAGAGTGAAGAAGAATGAATAATCCAAACACAATGGTGAGGATAGGGGCAGTGATTTGAGATGAAGAGAAGTGTTAGTAAATGAATAAATAAATAGAATAAGATGAGAGACAGAAGTTTTCGAAAATAATTTTGAAAAGGAGTTAATGATTTTCGAAAATTAAGATAAGAAATAAAATTAAAATTAAAATGTAAAACAATTAATCAATTAAAAAGAATTTTGAAAAAGAGGTGAGGTATTTTCAAAAATTAGAGAGAGAAAAGTTGTTAGGTGGTTTTGAAAAATATAAAAAATAAACAACAGTTAATTGGTTAGTTTGAAAAAGATTTGAAAATTAAATTTGAAAAGATAAGAAGATAAGAAGATATTTTGAAGTCAAATTTTTGAAAAAGATAAAATTTTGAAAAAGATATGATAAAAAGATATGATAAAAAGATATGATAAAAAGATATGGTTGGAAAAGATTTAATTTTTAAAATTAAAATTAATTACTTGACTTAACAAGAAACTAAAAGATATGATTTTAGAATTTAAAGATTGAACATTTCTTAACAAGAAAGTAACAAACTTTAAATTTTTGAATCAATCATATTAATTGTTAGCATAATTTTCGAAAATAAAGATGAAACTAAGAAAAAGATTTTTGAAAAATATTTTAAAGGATTTTCGTAAATTAATAAGAAAAATGAAAAAGATTTAATTTTTGAAAAAGTTTTAAAAAGATAAGATTTTTAAAATTTGAAATTTTGACTTGGCTTACAAGAAACAACTAATTTTAAAATTTTTTGACTAAGTCAATCCAAATTTTCAAAATTTTGAGAGAAAAAAGGAAAAGATATTTTTTATTTTTGAATTTTTAATTATGAGAGAGAAAAACATAAAAAATGACTCACAACATGAAAATTATGAATCATAACACATGATGCATGCAAGAACACTATGAATGTCAAGATGAACACCAAGAACACTTTGAAGATCATGATGAATATCAAGAACATATTTTTGAATAATTTTTTTATGCAAAGAAAACATGCAAGACACCAAACTTAGAAATCTTTCATGTTTAGACACTATGAATGCAAAAATGCACATGAAAAACATCATACAACACAAAACAAGAAAATTTAAAGATCAAACAAGAAGACTTACCAAGAACAACTTGAAGATCATGAAGAACACTATGAATGCATGAATTTTTGAAAAATGCAAGAACAAGATGAATATGCAATTGACACCAAACTTAAAATATGACACAAGACTCAAACAAGAAACTCAAAATATTTTTTATTTTTATGATTTTATTATTTTTTTGTATTTTATTTTATATTTTTCGAAAAATATATAGGAAAAAGGAAGTAATGAATTCAAAGTCCTCAATCAAAATCCTATGAATTAGACATGGCTTAATAGCCAGCCAAGCTAAAACATGTTTCATGAATCTCTAGAATTCATTCTTAATTCGAACTCGAACCGTTAGTTGTCCAAACTCGAACAATCTCCGGCAACAGCGCCAAAAACTTGGTCGACGAAATTGTGATTCATACTTAAATTGTTGTTCGAAATTGATTCCCAGGTAATGGCCCCAAAAACTTGGTGCTCAATACCATGGTCTAAACATAATTTCACAGCTTCGCTCAACTAACCAGCAAGTGTACTGGGTCGTCCAAGTAATAAACCTTACGTGAGTAAGGGTCGATCCCACAGAGATTGTTGGTATGAAGCAAGCTATGGTCATCTTGTAAATCTCAGTCAGGCGGATAATAAATGGTTATAAGTTTTCGAATAATAATAATAAATAAACAGAAAATAAAGATAGAAATACTTATGTAGATCATCGATGGGAATTTCAGATAGGCGTATGAAGATGCTGTGCTCCTTCTGAATCTCTGCTTTCCTACTACCTTCATCCAATCCTTCTTACTCCTTTCCATGGCAAGCTGTATGTAGGGCATCACCGTTGTCAATGGCTACATCCCATCCTCTCAGTGAAAAAGGTCCAAATGCTCTGTCATGGCACAGCTAATCATCTGTCGGTTCTCGATCATGTTGGAATACAATCCCTTGATTCTTTTACGTTTGTCATCACGCCCAACAATCGCGAGTTTGAAGCACGTCACAGTCATTCAATCCCGGAATCCTACTCAGAATACCACAGACAAGGTTTAGACTTTCCGGATTCTCATGAATGCTGCCATCAATTCTAGCTTATACCACGAAGACTCTGATCTCACGGAATGGAAGGCTCGGTTGTCAGGCGAGGGCAACCATGCGTCGTGCATCAGGAATCCAAGAGATACACACTTTAGCTTTCGCTTGTAGAACGGAAGTGGTTGTCAGGCACGCGTTCATAGGGACGGATAATGATGAGTGTCACGGATCATCACATCCATCAGGTTGAAGTATGAGTAGTATCTTAGAATAGAAATAAGATTGAATTTGAATAAAAGATAGTAGTAATTGCATTAAAACTCGAGGTACAGCAGAGCTCCACACCCTTAATCTATGGTGTGTAGAAACTCCACCGTTGAAAATACATAAGTGATGAAGGTTCAGGCATGGCCGAATGGCCAGTCCCCAAAACATGATCAGTAGTCTCCTAAGATGAATGATGGAATAAAACTGAGACCAAAGATGTAACGTGGTCAAAAGACGTCTAATACAATAGTAAAATGTCCTATTTATACTAGACTAGCTACTAGGGTTTACAGAAGTAAGTAATTGATGTAGAAATCCACTTCCGGGGCCCACTTGGTGTGTACTTGGGCTGAGCTTGAGCTTTCCACGTGCAGAGGCTTCTTTTGGAGTTGAACGCCAAGTTGTAACATGTTTTTGGCGTTCAACTCTGGTTCGTGACGTGTTTCTGGCGTTTGACTCTAGAATGCAACATGGAACTGGCGTTGAGCACCAGTTTACGTCGTCTAATCTCGAATAAAGTATGAACTATTATATATTGCTGGAAAGCTCTGGATGTCTACTTTCCAACGCCATTGAGAGCGCGCCATTTGAAATTCTGTAGCTCCAGAAAATCCATTTCGAATGCAGGGAGGTCAGAATCTATCAGCATCAGCAGTCCTTTGTCAGCCTTTTATTAGAGTTTTGCTCAGGTCCTTTAATTTCAGCCAGAAATTACATGAAATCACAGAAAAACACACAAACTCATAGTAAAGTCCAGAAATATGAATTTATCATAAAAACTAATGAAAACATCCCTAAAAGTAGCTAGATTATACTAAAAACTATCTAAAAACAATGCCAAAAAGCGTATAAATTATCCGCTCATCATGTGTATGCACAGGGGTGTGCTTGCACACACCCAAGAATATTTTGAAAGTGTGTGTATGCATAGGGCTGTGCGTACGCATAGGTACTAAAATTTACAAGCCTGTTCACTCGCACAAGCTGTGCGGGCGCCCCTAACAGACGACCTTTCCCGACCTGTGCGTGCGCACAGGTCGTAATTCATCATTGATTTGCACGCACACAAGCTGTGCTAGCGCTGCAAGTAGAGAGCCTTTTCCTACCTGTGCGTATGCACAGGTCTGTGCATCCGCATAGAATAAGATTTTCGCAGGGTTGTGCATGCGCACAAGGATGTGCGTGCGCACATATCAGAAAATCCTGAAATTCTGCAGCTTTACAGAATTTTAGATTTTTAACAGCAACTTTGATTGATCATAACTTCCTCTACAAAATTCCAAAATTTTCAAACTTTTATCGTTTTGAAGAGTTTTCAATAAAATTTAATTCTAAACCAGTTCCAACCAATTTTGAAAACCGAGGTAAAAGTTATGATCAGACAAAGTTCACCAAAAACCAACTTTTACCCAAAATCACAATTTCCACAATTTCTTTGTAAAACACAACCAAAACCAACCCAACCCAATCCAAACTCCACTTTTCATCAAAATCAACCCTCTATATCATATTACACCAAGCTTACCACATTTTTCCTTCATCTTTCCTCATCCACAACATCAACATCAATATATTACATAAATCAAACCTCATTAACAATTTCCAACTACATTACCAATTCATCAACATCAATATCATATATATCAACACAATTCACTTCTCAACTTCACAAGTCATTCATTCGCATCATATCCTTATTAGTCATTATAATCAAACACAACAATCCTCAAATCACCATAAATCATCATATACCATCATTCAACAATTCAACAACCATTCAAATCCAAACCTATTCTATGGGTCACTAGCCTATGTGTCCGTGAATATTATATACAACATAGAGGAAACCAAAATCATACTTGGCCGATTTCCAATTTGCTCTTAACCCAAAATGAGCACTACAAGGATCACCAACAAGCTTTCCAACACAATCCAAGCTTCCAACAATCACCAACAAGCTCCAAACTCACAATAATCAAACTATATATGCATAAACCATCACAAATCAACCTAGGCCTCATCATAAAAAAAAATTCACAAGAGTTCAAGGTCTCTGACCTTTTCCAACAGTTTTGATAGCCAAAATCCAATGCTAAGTAAGGATTAGAGCAAACCTAAACATCCAAAATCACAAAAACTCATTTAACCCAAAGCCCTAAAAAAACCCAAAATTTTGGAGAGGAGAACTGAGAGGATTTCGAGCTTGCCATACCAATTTCTTATATGGATTTTGTAGAGCTCTTCACAAGGAACGCGTAGCCGCTGACGACATGCAAATCGGAGCACCGTAGCTTGAGATATCACAAGTTGAAGTGAGGAGTGAATAGTGTCAATGGGGGTTTTCTTCTTCTTCCCCCCTCTCTTCTCAATTATGTTGTGTGTATGTTTAATGATGAATGGGTTCATTAATGAGCCCTTATATATGTTGGACTTGGGCCCAACTTGGGCCTGGTCTAACCCGTTAGCGTTTTTAGCCCGTTTGGCCCAACTTTGGGCCAAACCTTTAACACTAACGCCCGATTTTTTACTACTACTATTTTTCTAAGATTTTCAGCTATTTTCACTGTTTCTCGCGTAGCATCGAGCAGACTTGAGCCGGTTCTACTATCGATTAGCAGTTTTTCGCAGAAAACACATTTTCTGACTCGGAAGGACCTACTGAGTCCAAAAATTATATTTAAATCCCCAAATACTCATCCTAACTTTCTGGAATTTAATTTAGGCATTTAAATGATTTTATCCATGAAAAATCCGGTTCTTACAAGGTCTCCCCATAAAAAATTTAATTCATAATTATAAATATTTTTTAACTATTAATCGATGACTTTAGCAAATGTACTTGGGTTGTTTTATTAAAAATAAAGAGTGAGGCCCCACCACATGTTAAAAAATTTATTGACTTAGTGAAAATTCAATTTAATTCTAAAGTTAAATTTATCCATTCTTATAATGGACCAAAATTTCTTTCACCTGGTTTTTTTCCTGCTAAAAGGATCATTCATCAATATAGTTGTATTCTATGATGCACAGACACTAACACGGACATGAGACACTACATGACACGGAACACGTGGACACACAAATTTAAAATTCTTATAAGACATGGGTACTCGGCATATATATAAAATATAAAGTATTTTTGTATAAATTGTAATGATATTTTGATATTTTATTAATATTAAGATATAAATTAATTTTTAGTTATTTTTAAAAGTTTTTTAATTAAATAATATATACTATTTCTAAACTCATTTCAAGAATATATATGTTAAGAATAAGGCTGGACACGCTGATACGTGATGGTATTTAGGTGTGTCCAAATGTGTCCGGAGAAGAATTTTTTATTTTTTATTAAGACATGATTGGACACAGAAGACATGCGTGTTAGACGAGTGTTAATGAGTGTCGTGTCTGAAATGTGTTCGATACGCGGACACGACAACTCAAGAAAGTGTTCGTGCTTCATAGGTTGCATTAAAACTCCTCAACAAAAAGGAAGGATAGAACAAAAATTTTAACATATTTTAAATGTTGCACTTGCACTCATTTTTCAATCAAATGACTTTCTTAGTTTTTGGTCATATGCCATTAATCATGTTGTATATTTGATAAATAGAGATCCATATTCTATTATTAATTTCAAAACCTCATTTGAAATTTGTTCAAAAAATCACTAACTTATGATGATTTGAAAGTCTTTGGTTGTTTATGTTATGCTCTAACTCTAAGTTTGAACCTCGTACACACAAAGCTATTTTTTGTTATCAACAATGTTTTAAAGGGTATGTTGTTTATATCTTACATGACAAAAAAATCAGTGTCCAAAAGTATCATTTCTCAGAATTTTTTTTGTCAAGCACCATCAACCCACTACACCATTTATGTTGTTACCCACTCAAAATCTTTTTAGTACACAAACCTATAATTAATCATCACAAGCCCAGACTCAACCATCACTTTCAATTGGGCTTTCATTTTTTTCTAGTGAACCAATATCTAACCCAATTCTCAAAAATATTTTTTTCCAAAGATCCACCACACCTTATAAACCCTCCCACCATACACACTTAGGCCTTTTTCCTTCTCATTGGCTCCATCATTCTCTTTTCTAGCAGATTTAACATCATTCATCACACCCTCTTCCTCTTCATCACCTTCTCACACACCAGTGTCACCCCTACATTAGCCGTTATTCAATAATCTTTCACTCTTCTGTCACCACCACTGAACTCAATCAACACATAACCTCCATCTACCTCATTTTGTCGATGGACATCCCTCTCCTCTGACAGAGCAACCACACTACCTGCCCCCAGCCACCTTCGAGATTACTTATGCACCTCTTCTCTTATAGATGCTACCCTTGTCACCTCAATCTATTGGTATCCCCTCTGTTATGTTCTTTCTCTTTTCATTTTCTTCATCTCACCGTAGGTATATATCATCCTTATATGCTGAACTTCAGCTTCAATCATTTTGGCAAGTCAATATACATCTTTACTGGCATAATGCTATGATAGCTGAATTTGCTACTGTTCATACCCTGGGTCGAGCTATCCGACCCGGGATGATTAGAGATAAAGCGATCGACCTCTTCAGGTCAGACTATTCGATCTCTTCTTAAAGAGCTCGGCCAAATCGACAGAAGAGCCCAGTAAAGGGCCCAAATAGAGGAGCACGACCCAAATCCTAAGGCGGCCTAAGGCTATAGAGATAAAGGTGGTTCCATTGAAAGATACGCTGACCTCAACTCAAAGCTAAAGATAAGATAAGATAGCTAACTTATCTTATTCACAGAAGGTCACATCTCACCATTATAAATACACTGGAGCATCCAGGTATAACTCATACTTTGATTCTACTCAATACCTGTTTAATACCCTTGCTAACTTAAGCATCGGAGTCCCTTGGGGGTACCCCCACCCTTCGGTGACAAAGGATCAGCGGCACCTTCAGTCCAATAAGTCGGACGCGCTAGCTCCGACCGTTATTCACCAGCCGGACACATCAGGTTCCGACCAGCACAGAAGGTCTCATCCGATATCGACCTACAGTTTCAGGTAACCCTCGAAACATTGGCGCCGTTGCCGGGGAACCTGGAAGTCATTTCATCACCATGGCGGACGACCATGACAACGACCACGATTCAGGTCTGGAGGATCGGACACCGCACAAAAACGTGGATGTCACGCTACAAAACACTCCGGAAACCAACAAAGACAAAGACTCACCAAATTCAGGGGCAATAGAAGCGCTCCTGGATCGCCTAAAACAACTGGAAAAAGAAACCCAACAACAATGAAAAATTGGAAGAGATCTCCAAAGAGAGGTGCGGCGACGTCGGGAATTGGAAGAAAAACTACAGCAATTGGAAGTCGATCTCAAATCAAAACCCCCCGGGCTAATCTCGAGGAAAATTCACGCAAAGAGCAAGACCCGTTCACCAGGGAAATCATGAAAACCAAAATTCCAAAAGACTTCAAACTCCCGGATATGACCCTGTATGATGGCACCACGGATCCCAACCACCACCTCAGCAACTTCAGAAGTAGAATGTACCTCACTGACGCCCCAGATGCTATTCGCTGCAAGGCTTTTCCAACAACTCTCACAAAGACAGTGATCCGATGGTTCGACAACCTACCCCCGAAGTCCATCTCAAGCTTTGATGAGTTAGCTAAAAAATTCCTAGCCAGATTCTCCATTCAGAAAGATAAAGCCAAGCACGCCCCCAGTTTACTAGGGATCAAACAAGGAGATCGGGAGAGCCTCCGTAACTACATGGAGAGATTCAACAAAACATGCATGGACATACAAAGTTTACCAACGGAGGCTGCCATCATGGGACTCATCAATGGCCTACAAGAGGGACCTTTCAGCCAATCTATATCAAAAAAGTACCCGACCTCCTTAGACGAAGTGCAGGAGCGGGCAGAAAAGTATATCAACATGGAGGAAAACACTCGGTTAGGAGAAACCTCAAAATCGGGGGCCTCCTATCGAGACAAAGACAAGGAATCCAAAAGAAAAGAAGATCGACAAGGGGAGAAAATAAAAAAATACCATAACTACAGCCCTCTCAAAGCATCCCTGGTCGAGATATACAAAGAAGTCTGCCATACAGAAAAAATCCCCCCAGCACAGCCACTCAAAAGCAAAAGGGAAGGAGGAAACCGAAAGGAATATTGTGAATATCATCAAGTTCGAGGACACTCCACAAACGAATGCTTCGACCTAAAAAACATCATAGAAAAATTGGTGAGAGAAGGAAAATTAGATCGATTCCTGGCCACCCGAGAGGATGATCAAAGAAAGAGACGAAGGGATGAAGATATCGAACGAACAGAACGATCACCTCGGACACCAGAAAGGCATGTCCACATGATACACGGCGGATTCACAGCAGGTGGGATCTCTAAATCCTCTCGCAAAAGATATCTCAAAGAAGTATATCATGTCGAAGGAGAGGAGAAAGCACTCAACATGCCGGCAATTACATTCACTAAAGAGGACGTATCTGGCATCATCACAGGACACGATGATCCTATGGTTATCACCGTCATATTGGCAAATGCCAACCTACACCGCACCTTAATAGACCAAGGGAGTTCTGCCGACATCTTATTCAAAACAGCCTTTGATAAACTCGGCTTGGAAGAAAAAGAACTTAAAGCATATCCAAACAGCCTGTTTGGGCTAGGAGATACCCCCGTTCGACCACTCGGATACATACCACTATATACAACCTTCGGAAAAGGGGACCAATCCAGGACCCTCAAAATAGACTACATCGTAGTCGACGTAAGTTCAGCTTACAACGCTCTCATAGGACAGACAACACTCAACCAACTCGATGCAATAGTCTCGACCCCACACCTATGTATGAAGTTCCCGACCCCAAAAGGGATAGCCACGATAAAAGCAGACCAGAAAATGGCACGTCGCTGTTATAACGAAAGCCTAAACCTCAGAGGCAAAGGAGAAGAGTTCCACACAATCGAGCTGGGCGGAGTTCACCAACGAGAAGAACCTCATCCCCAGCCAGAAGGCGAGTTAGAAAAGATTCAGATCGGGGACACCTCGGAAAAAAAACCAATATTGGCACAATTCTAAAAGGAGATTTAAAAGAATTACTAATACAATTCTTGCGAGATAACGTCGATCTCTTCACGTGGAAAGCTGCAGACATGCCAGGCCATACTCAACATGAAGAGCCCAACCTACGTCAAAGAAGTACAGCAACTCAACGGGAGATTGGCCGCCCTATCCTGATTCTTAGCAGGAGCCGCGATAAGATCCCTCCCCTTCTATGCTACTTTAAGAAAGGAAAAACGGTTCGAATGGACGACAGAATGCGAACAAGCCTTCCAAGACTTTAAGAAGTTCTTAGGACAGCCACCTATCCTATCCCGACCACGAGAAGGAGAACCACTCATATTATATCTCGCAGTAGGAAGCAGGGCAGTAGCGTCAGCACTAGTCAGAGAAGACAAAAACGGACAACAACCCGTCTACTTCATTAGTAAAGCACTACAGGGATCTGAGCTGAACTATCAGAGAATAGAAAAATTTGCCTATACTCTCGTTCTAACATCTCGACGACTCCGCCCTTACTTCCAGGCTCACACTATTAAAGTTCGAACTAACCAGCCTTTAAAAGGAATATTGCAGAAAACAGATTTAGCAGGTAGAATTCTACAATGGGCAGTCGAGCTATCAGAGTTCGACCTCCAATATAAAGCTCGGACGGCCATCAAATCACAATACCTGGCCGACTTTATCGTAAAATTCACAGATGCCCTGTAAACCCCCATAGAGTGGAATCTCTATGTGGACGGTTTTTCAAATAAAACCGGAAGCGGCGCAGGAGTGATAATAGAAAGCAACCAGGAAACCCAAGTTGAGCTCTCCCTCAAGTTCGGATTCCCAGCTTCAAATAACCAGGTGGAATACGAAGCATTGCTAGCTGGTTTGAAACTGGCCGAAGAGATGGGAGCTCGAAAACTTAACATTTACAGCGATTCGCAAGTGGTCACATCACAAATAACAGGGAGCTACCAAGCCAAAGACCCCACCATGAAAAAGTATTTGGATAAGACCAAGGAACAGCTCGGACAAATCGGGGACTACAAGATCTACCACATACCCCGTGAGAAAAATGCTCGAGCTGATGCACTCTCAAAACTAGCCAGCACCAAACCAGGGGGCAACAATAGAAGCCTCATCCAAGAAATGTTACAGAACCCATCAATCTCGGAAGCAGAAAAAGTCCTAACCATAACAGGCCAGGACCAAGGATGGATGATCTCCATAATCAACTACCTCAAAACAGGAACGCTCCCCACAGAAGAAAAGGAAGCAAAGAGGCTAAAAAGGGAGGCACATTACTACACCATCATAAACAACATCCTGTACAAAAGAGGGATCTTGGTACCATTACTAAAATGCGTGCCGACCTTCCACACCAAGGAAATGTTAGAAGAGGTACACGGTGGCATTTGTGGTAATCATCTCGGAGCACGCGCTCTTGCCAAAAAGATACTTCGGGCAGGGTTTTATTGGCCAACCTTACAGAAAGAATCTACAAAATTTGTAAAGACATGTCCACCATGTCAGAAACATGCCAACTTCCACATCGCCCCGCCAGAAGAACTCATTAGCGTGACTTTGCCTTGGCCGTTCGCAAAATGGGGACTCGACCTTCTTGGTCCCTTTCCCCAGGGATCAGGGCAAGTTAAATTCCTCATAGTAGGAGTAGATTACTTTACAAAATGGATCGAGGCAGAACCCCTAGCCAATGCCACCGCCCAAAGAAGCTGAAAATTCTTATATAGAAACATTGTCACGAGGTTCAGAGTCCCATACTCAATAACCACAGACAATGGCACCCAATTCACAGACACAGGCTTCAGAAAATTAGTAGCCGACTTGAATATAAAGCACCAGTACACCTCTGTCGAACATCCATAAGCCAATAGACAGGCCAAAGCCGCCAACAAAGTCATATTGGCAGGGTTAAAACGAAGACTGCAAGATGCAAAGGGAGCTTGGGCAGAGGAGCTTCCACAGGTTCTATGGGCATACCGAACGACGCCACATTCCACCACAAAGGAATCCCCTTTCCGGTTAGCATACGGAATGGAGGCAATGATTCCAGTAGAAATTGAAGAACGATCGCATAGAGTAGTCCATTATAATGAGGGAGCAAACTCCCAACTTTAGAGGGAAGAACTCGACCTACTACCTGAAATCCAAGAAAGAGCTCGGATCAGAGAAGAAGCTCTAAAACGTCGAATGGCTTCCAGATATAATCAAAGGGTAGTACCAAGAAGTTTTGATAAGAATGATCTCATCTTAATCCGAAACGACATTGGAACAACTCAGCCCGGAGAAGGGAAGCTGGCAGCAAACTGGAAAGGACCCTACCGAGTCATAGAAGTACTTGGGAAGGGCTAATACCGACTGTCCGAACTCGATGGATGAGAGCTTCCCAGATCATGGCACGCCTGCAACCTAAGAAGGTACTACAGCTAGAAAAGGTAACAGATCTCACTAGTGGATGTGCTCTTTTTCCTGAAAAGGTTTTTTAATGAGGCACCATGTTGAGATCTAGGTCATGCCCGACTTAAAGGGATAAGAAAATTCCCACATGTATATATTTGCATTTTTTCTCTGAATAAAGTTTATTTAAATATTCTACAAAGAATCCAAGACGCATTAATCTGAAGTATTCATTGTCCGATTATAAAGTGACAGGTCGGCAGAAAGTGAAAAACAATTTCACTGCACGACCACGATAAAGATAAATCGTCCGATAAAGGTGTAAATGTGATTCACCCAAAGGACGATCTAAAGATGCCAACCACTTTCTACAAATTGGCGAAGGTGAACACAGAATAATGTAAGAAGTTATCGAAAGCAATCCAAAAAAGAACCTGACGAGGTCTTACAAATCGCTAAAATAATAACTTAAGGACTGGTCGAACGTTAAGAAGTCGAACGAAGTCAACCCAAGTTATAAGTAAACCCTGGAAAGAGGTCTGGCCAACCCTATTAAAGAGGATTATTTTAACTTAGAAGGGCCTGACATAACAAAGTCAGCCCAAAACAAAAAGTTATACAAGTTGTCCCTGAAAGAGATCTGACAAAGATCCAAGAAAGAGGACTACAAAAATAACTTAAAGGAGACCGACATAACCAAGTCGGACTCCTACCACTAAAAAGTTATACAAGTAGTCCCTGAAAGAGATCTGACAAAGATCCAAGAAAGAGGACTACAAAAAATAACTTAAAGGAGACCGACATAACCAAGTCGGACTCCTATCACTAAAAAGTTATACAAGTATTCCCTGAAAGAGATCTAACAAAGATCCAAGAAAGAGGACTACAAAAAATAACTTAAAGGAGACCAACATAACCAAGTTGGACTCCTACCACTAAAAAGTTATACAAGTAGTCCCTGAAAGAGATCTGACAAAGATCCAAGAAAGAGGACTACAAAAAAAAACTTAAAGGAGACCGACATAACCAAGTCAGACTCCTACCACTAAAAAGTTATCAAAGTAATCCCTGAAAGAAACCTGACAAAGGTCCAAAAAAGAGGATTACAAAAATAACTTAGAAGAGGACCAACGCAAAGGAATCGGACGCAAATACAGAAAACCGAGAAACAAGTTGGACTTATACAATCACAGCCTCAAAGGATCCGAGATACAAGCAATAAAACAAAATAATTCAAGGAGGTCGAGCTGCAAGATTTCAACATCAGTAGAAAACAGAAGAAAATGCCAAGTCAAAAAACTACTTCTTTTTCTACAGAGTTATAAAGGCCTTGAAAGGACCACCAAAACCTACTATCAAAAAGATAGCAAGCTATTGTTTGTCTTTCAAAATAAAAATTTGCTAGATAAAGCAACTAAGAAATGTCAGCAATTAAATAAAAAGTTTTGAAAAGCCACAAGCCGGGCCAACTACATCCAGCAAAAGATCAACAAGCATCAGGAGCCTTCTTGGCATCATCAGGACAAGGAGAAGGAGTACGAGTCTGAATAGGCACGGCATCTATAGTTCCATCCTCCCGGTTCAAAACCTGGCAATCCAAATCAGGTGCAACCGGAGGAGCAGAAGAAGTCGACACTTTGGCAGAGGACACAGGAGGAGGATCAGCATCATCATCACCATCGTCATCAGGGACAATCTTGCCATCCCTGACAACATTGTCCAGGCTGAAAGAGGTGAGATGGCCTCGGGAGCAATAACCCGAACTTGCTCCTTCAAGTTCTCAAAAGCAGCAATCACGCTGCCAACGAGATGACCTTGGAGCTCAGAATAATCTTCCCGGGCATTGTTCAATTCCTCCCTCAGGCGAATCACCTCCCGATACGTCATAACGTAACTCTCTTTATGCATCAAGGCTGTGTCCTCGGCCAACCTCAAAGAAGCCACCAGTGAAAGAGAACTTGCCTTCTCATTCTCTAGATCCTTCTCCAACTTGGTCACCTTTAATTCAAGCTCCTCCTTCAGCCCCTTCATCTGGTCAAACTCCTGCTTTGCCTCCTCCATAAATGCCTTGGTAGCATGGAGAGGAAGATTTTGAGCTGTCCGGTATATAGCAGCCGACATATATGCCATCCTTACATGATTTCGGGCCATAAACTCCAGATGATGGAGAATGGACACATCGTCCATGGAGATGGTACCATAGGGCCTGATTTGTTGATCTACAAACTCAATGGCATTGAAATCAGGGGCATTGAGGTCGAAGGGCTCAGCCGTCTTTTGCTTCTTACTTGGAGGAGCAGTAGATGGAGCGGCAGAAGTAGGGTGAGGATCCACCAAGTGGACCCGAGGTGTTGGGATCACCTTCCTCAACCCAGGGGAACTCGGCACTGATGGCTTCTCGCGCACTTGGGAGGACCCCTCCCCAGCTGCCTTGGCAGCAATATTTCTGGCAGCAGTCGCCTTCTGCGCCCTCTTAAAAGCTTTCATAGATTCGTTATTCTTCATTGCCTCTGCAAAGGAAACAGAAAGTTAAGCTACAAGTCGGACAAGTCGGAAAGACAGCTACAAGCAACATAAACAGATAATAAAGGAAACACAAGATACCCAGTTCAGTTTGAAGAAGAGAAGGATTGGTTAGAAATTTCTTTGTATCAAGATGGCGAGGTTGACCCCGGCGTTCTTCCAAAATAGTAACAAAGGCTCGCTCAGCCTCATCCAACATGTCCCAAGAATACCTGGAGACCCTCACGTCTTTTTGCCATTCCAAGGGAAAGGCAGGCTCATCATTTTCATCCAAAAAAAAGGGCCGAGTTCCTTCAACAGCTCGGACTTTGAAAAAGTAGTTTTTAAAATCGCGGAATGACTCGTCAAACATGGAAAAGACCTTCTTTCCCTGGGTGGAACGAAAGGAGACCCAAGCTGCCTTCTTTTTCACTACTCCGGGCTTAGTCAAGACAAACAAGTAGAAAAAGAGAGATTGGGAAGCAGGAATACCAAAACCATTGCACAACAATTGGAAAATTTTTATGAAACCCCAGGAATTGGGGTGAAGTTGAGAGGGGGCAACATTACAAGACCATAACAGGTCGGTTTCAAATTGAGTAAAAGGAAGGGTAATACCCAGCTGACCAAAGAAAAAATCATAAGCATAAAAGAAAGGGCGACCATCAACAACCCGAGTTGAAAAGCAGACTCTCTCGTCAGAAGATGGAGGGACAAGTTCATAATTCTTCTCATCACCAGACTTACTACAGACACTATGAAACTGCCTAAGCTGAGCACAAAACTCAGAATCAACCAGCGAGACACACATGAGAACCATGGAGTCCACCCAATCGGCCATACCCGCAAGAACCTGGGAAGGCATCTCTACAACGTTATTTCGGGAAGACATGAGGTCAACTAAATCCTACAAAAAGAAGAGAAGAATGGATTACTTAAAAACATCCCGGACGAGGAGCAAAACATCTCGACAAACAGAAAGGGAAAACCCCAAGACTCAAGATAAGAAAGTCTGGAGGCATCCCTTGGAGGCAGTAAATAGGCAAGGTTTTCAAGTTGTTTCTACAGCCTACATCCCGGCACTCATCAAAAAGAAAATAAAATCCCGAAAGAAACAAAAGAAGCAAAAAACGCAAAAACACCACCCTTCTACAGTTTATCAGAAAAAGCATTGCTCTTACAGTTTATCAGTGAAAAACACTACTGCTACAGTTTATCAGAACACCAAAAGGACCAAGAAGAAAAATAGCAAAGGCACAAACTTTTTTGAAATCAAGTAAAAAATCATCAGCAAAAGCACAGGCAGAAATGGCGATTCAAGCAAACAAAGAAGAGATTCGCACCAAAAAAGGGAAAAATCCAGAGCATGCAACAAGTCAAGCATGATAAAAACAGAAAGATCCAAACTTTCTCCAAAAGGAAGATCAAAAGGAAAACTCCATCGCAAAGTCAAAAATAAACGAGGAAACACGAAATGGGACTAACCTGGAGAATAGAAGAAAACCTCGAAGAAAAGCTGAAGAGCAAAAGCAACAAAGCCACCCCCCCAAAGTGGAAGAATGCAAAGACAGAAGGAGAATCAGCCCTCTTTCGAAAACGTAGTAGCAGAACAGACGTCGCAAAGAAAAAACTACAAACTCTGGGCAAGAAACAGAAAATGAGAGAGTAAAGGGAGGAGTTACGGAGAAGAAGTAAAGAAGAGAAACCGTTTTTTGATTGAGAGATTCAAAATAAAAGCCAAGAGAGAATGGGGCAATTAATGCCAATTAAATGCGGATGTTAAAACCGCTTGCGTTCCCAGAAAAGCACTAATACAAAAGCGCGCGCTTTTAGAGAAAAACGTTCTACATTCAAAAAAGACTCTACAAAGAAAGGAATCGACAAAATGCTTGAGTTCGACTTCACTTAAGAAGGACCGAAGTCAAGGACTCGACCTCCAAAGGAAGAACCGAGCTCAAGCAGGGGCACTGTTCATACCCTGGGTCAAGCTATCCGACCCGGGATGATTAGAGATAAAGCGATCGACCTCTTCAGGTCAGACTATCCGATCTCTTCTTAAAGAGCTCGGCCAAATCGACAGAAGAGCCCAGTAAAGGGCCCAAATAGAGGAGCACGACCCAAATCCTAAGGCGGCCTAAGGCTATAGAGATAAAGGCGGTTCCATTGAAAGGTACGCTGACCTCAACTCAAGGCTAAAGATAAGATAAGATAACTAACTTATCTTATCCACAGAAGGTCACATCTCACCATTATAAATACACTGGAGCATCCAGGTATAACTCATACTCTGATTCTACTCAATACCTGTTTAATACCCTTGCTAACTTAAGCATCGGAGTCCCTTGCAGGTACCCCCCACCCTTCGGTGACAAAGGATCAGCGGCACCTTCAGTCCAACAAGTCAGACGCGCCAGCTCCGGCCGCTATTCACCAGCCGGACACATCAGGTTCCGACCAGCACAGAAGGTCTCGTCCGATATCGACCTACAGTTTCAGGTAACCCTCGGAACAGCTGCCTTGGAGTAGAACAAGACTTGGTCTTTGGTTGAATGTCCTAACACTATAAAACTAATTGGATGTCATTGGGTTTATAAAATCAAACGCTGGTTAAATGGGTCGATTGAGCAATATAAGACTTGTTTAATTATGAAGGATTTTACTCAGATTGTGGGGTTGATTTCTTAGAGACTTTTTCTTCAATAGTTAATTTAGTAACTGATAAACCTCATTTTTAGGGATTATCTTGTGCTTAATTTAGTGGATTTATCCATTATTCTCACACTTATTCATAGAAATCGCATGTTTTACATTTTCCTTCCAGATAATGTGCTATTATTGAAAACATGCTTCTTTGGCCTTTAAATTACTAATTGTAATCCTCTCTTATTACCATTCGATGTCATGATATGTTTGTTAAGTGTTTTTAGAGTTTATAGGGAAGGAATGGCTTAGAGGATGGAAAGAAAGCATGCAAAAGTGGAAAGAATACAGGAAATTGAAGGAATTGCTAAGTTGTCAATCCTGACCTCTTCATACTAAATCGATCATAACTTAAGCTACAAAAGGTCCGAATGAGACGGTTTTAGATGCGTTGGAAAGTTAACATCCGGGGCTTTGGAATGATATGCAATTTGCCATAGTTGCCTTGCAGTTAGGAGACACGCACGCGTGGTATGACGTGTACGCGTGACTAGTGCGGAAGACAAGTGACGCGTACACATGGGCGACGCGTATGCGTGACCAAAAAATTTAACAGCGACACATACGCATGAGCAACGCGTACACGTGACAGAGCGTCACGTGCTGCACGTATCAAAAATCGCTGGGGGCGATTTCTGGGCTATTTTTGGCCCAGTTTCAGGGTCAAAAATGAAGATTAGATACTGCAGAGTGGGACGAATTGGAGGAATTAATCATTCGTTCATTTTACACATTAGTTAGTGTTCCGAGGGTTACCTGAAACTAGGAAGTCGATCTCGGACGAGATCTTCTGGACTGGCCAAGACTGTTGCGTCTTACTTGTTGGAGTAAGAGGCGCTGCTGGACCTCGTACACCGGAGGGGAGTGGTACCTGCAAGAGACTCCGATGCTTAAGTTAGCACGGACTTTAGGTAGGTTTTTAGTAGAATTGGGGTATGAGTTATACTTGGGTGCTCTAGTATATTTATAGTAGTGTGGAGTGACCTCCCTTGAGATAAGTTTGTTATCTTATCTTTGGGTGAGATCACCTATTTTTCGGCCAGCCATCTTTAGGTGTGTTGTGATCCTCTGCTTTGGGCATGTTTTGGCCTCTATGGTGATTTGGTCGAGCCCTTTATGAGGAGGTCGGTGGTGAGCCAGCCTTATAAGAGGTCGGTTGTTTTGTCATTATCCAACCCAGTCCTTATAACTCGGTCCTGGGTATGAACAGTGCTCCTACTTGAGCTTCGATCTTCCTCGTGAGGTCGTGCTTATAGGCTTCGATCCCTTGGAGGAAGTCGTGTTCATGCATCTTGTCTGGTCTGCTCCTTCTTCTATAAGTTTTGCGTTATTAAATGCTATTTTAAAAATGCGAAGCGTTTTTGCCTTTCGCCCCTTTATTGCTGCGTTCATTTCTTGAGAGCGTTGTTTCCTTGGGAGTATATAAGTGCCTTTAAAGCCTATTAATTTGGAATTTTATCCCTCTGGCCGTTTCTTCTTCCCTCTTTCTTATTTTGACTTTTATCACTCTTTGTTTGTTCTTCATCTTTTGCTCTTCTTCAACGAAAAGAATTTCTTTTCTTTGGTTCTTTCTCTTTGATTTTTTGTCCCAAGCTTCCTACTTTCTTTGATCTTTTCGAAGCGTCCGTTAGTGTGGATCGTTCGTGTCTCTGCTGTACCTTCATTGCAATCACTCCCTCTTCATCGCAGGTTGGTATTCTGCTTTGTATCCTTTTGCTTTTTATGCACTTTTTAATTGTAGTTCTCCTATGTGCTTCGTTGCTGTATGTTTTTTTGATATGACGACTGCGATCCTTCTTTGTTTGTAGCCTCTAGAGTTGTTGCATGTTCTCATTTTTCTGAACAAGTTTTGATCTTTGTCATCTCTGTTGCTTCGTTTTGGAGAAATGTAGGAGCTTAGGTTTCTGTCGTTTCCTCTCGACGTGTACTTTTTTGTTTGACAGGTCTAGGGTTTTGGTTTTTATCATATTTCTTTTTCTGTATTCTGTATTGTTGCCTCCAAAGGGTGCCCCTAGGCTTTTGGTGATGGTTCTTTTGTTCTTGTAGACCCTGGGGTGCCCTTTTGCTGCTATGCTTGTTGCTTGTTGGTTATTTCCTCACTTTCTGTTTCTTGTTCGAGTTGTTTTGGTAGTGACCCCTTTTCTTTTTTCTTACTGTAGGAATAGTTATTCTATGTCTTCACATAAAAACATTGTCGAGATGTCTACAAAGGTTCCCTCTGGTATGGAGGACTGGTTAGATTCTATAGTATTGATGTGTGTCACTGTGGCCGATTCGGAGTACTGTGAGAGACTTAGGAGGTTCCATAGGATCTGTAGTAATAGGGATGACGAGAAGAATTACGAGCTAGTGTCGCCCGACCCTGAGGAGAGGGTTAGTTTCCTACCCTTAACTCGGGCAAAGCATCCTTTTTTCTATGCCTATGACTACTTCTTTAGCCAGCTAGGTATTAACCTTCCTTTCACTGCTTTTGAAATCGAGCTCTTGTGGACATGTAATGTGGCCCCTTCACAGCTTCATCCAAACTCTTGGGCTTTCATGAAAATCTTTCAGTTATTATGCCAAGAGATGGGTGTCTGACCTACAATATCCCTTTTCCTTTACCTGTTTGTGTTGACCAAACCTGGGGTGGTCAAGAAGAAGGCTTCTTGGATCTCCTTCCGAGCTACCCAGGGGAAAAAAGGTGTTTTCGATGTTCGACAACTCATTTCACGACTTTAAGAACTACTATTTTAAAGTCCGAGCTGTTGAGGTTGTTTGTCCTTTCTTTTTGGATGAAAATAATGAGCCTACCTTTCCTTTATGGTGGCAAAAAGAACCAGTAGCCCCCAAGTATTCTTGGGAGAGTTTAGATGAGGTAGAATAGACCTTTGTGAGTGTTTTAGAGGAACATTGGGGGGAGCCTCCTCATCTAGATACAAAGAGATTTATAGGAGATCCTTCTCTTCTTCATTTCGAGCTAGGTAGAATCCGAGCTCTGCCTTTATAGAAAGTCTTCTTTTATTAGTTGTGATTATATCCTTATCTGCTATGTGATTGGTTTTCTGGCTTTTTGCAGAGATGGTGTCATCTTCCACTTCGATGAAAGCTTTTTGCAAGGCAAAAAAGGCAGTGGCTGCCCAGAATCTGTCAAAGAAAACTTTGGGGGAGGGTTCTTCGGGACAGTTGCCTCCGAAGAACCCAGTGACTGAGTCCCATGGCTCGAGGAAGGTTATCCTGACCTTGCGAGTTCGGGCGGCTTCCTCCGAGCCACTTCAGACGACTTTTAGCGCTTCCTCTTTTCCTACCTTTGCTGGTCCTCCTCCTAAAAAGCAAAAAAATGTTGGAACTTATGATCTGAACAACAAGGAATTTGATGGTGTGGCCTTTGCCACGGAGGTGATTGCTCCTCATGGAAAATTTCCTCTAGATGACGTGTCGATCCTTCATGATCCTAACTTTGTTGCAAGTAATAGTATTCGGATAGCCAACATTGGTGCTGCTTTATCCTAGGTTATCAGGGAGTCTCCAGTTCATGCCACCAGGGCCTTTATGGAGGAAGCCAAGGCTGAATTCGATAGGGTGAAGAGTTTGAAGGATAAGTTGGATGCCAAGGTTGCAAAACTGGAGCTTGATGTGAAAAGGGAGAAGGCTCGAGCTACTGCTACTGAGTGACTGCCAATCTGGCCGAGGAGATGGCCAAAAAATCCAAGGAGAGCTATACTCGTACCTACGACGAACTATTGGACACCAAGGAGAGGCTTTAGTCGGCTCAGGACGATTATGCTGAGCTTCAGGGACATATGGTGAGTAGTATGACCGACATGTATGAGAACCTGAAGTCCCAGGTCCGGATTCTTGCTCCCGATGTCGACCTTTCTTTATTCAGCATGGACAATGTGGTGGAGGATTGCAAGATTGTGCATGCCCCAGATGACGATGATGACGGTCCTCCCCTTGAGCCGCCAGCTAAGGTTTCGACAGATTCAACTGCTGCAGCCCCTTCAGCCGAGGTGGTCCCTCCTGGTCCCGAAACTGATCTAGACTCTCAGTAGTGTGATCCTCTTTTCTCCTGGACTCTTTATCCATGTCCCGAGGTGGGTAGGGGAATCCGATTTTTGAAGTCTCCCCTAATCGGGAGTTTTTCTCCATATTGATGTATTTTTTCGCCCGTTCTTGTACTTCATTCAGAGATGTTGGGTGTTTCTTGGATATGGAATGGCTGAAGGATCCTTCTCGCAGACCATTGATGAGTCCCATAATTGCTGCTTCAGTAGGAAGGTTTTGTATGTCAAGGCATGCTTTATTGAATCTTTCCATGTAACTGTGAAAGCTTTCTCGATCTCCTTGCTTAATCCCTGGCAGGCTTGGAGCATGCTTGGTTTTGTCCTTCCGGATAGAGAACTTGCCTAGGAACTTCTTGGTGAGATCATCGAAGCTTGTGATTGACCTTGGTGGTAAGCTATCGAACCACTTTATCGTCATTTTGGTCAGGGTGGTCGGGAAAGCTTTGCAATGGGTCGCATCTGAAGCATCTGTGAGGTACATACGGCTCCTAAAGTTACTAAGGTGATGGCTTGGGTCAGACATACCATCATATGGGGTCATATCAGGGGCTTTGAAGTCTTTCGAGACTTTGGCCTTCATGATTTCTTTCATGAACAAGTCTTGATCCTTGTGAGGGCTGTGCTCGCGGTGAGAGGTCTTAGTTTTGAGGTCGGCTTCGAGCTTTAGGAGCTTGTCTTCTAACTCTCAACGTCACTTTGTTTCTCTCCAGAGATCTCGCTCAGCGTCTCGCTAGCATTTGGCTTCTTGTTCGAGCTGTTTGAGGAGATCCTGCTGTTCACAGATGGCGTCTATGATTTCAGTGTTTTGAGGTTGCTTATCTCCCTTGGACTGATGTGCTTCCTTTGGGGAGGTTGGTGTGGCACCCGTGTTCTTAAGTGGCCTTCCTTCTTCCAATTCGACGTTAAGGTCGTTGGTAGGGTTACTTGCCATAGTGATTGGATGACTTCCAGGGTCCCCGGCAACGGCGCCAATGTTCCGAGGATTACCTGAAACTAGGAAGTCAATCTCGAACGAGATCTTCTGAACTGGCCAAGACTGTTGCGTCCGACTTGTTGGAGTAGGAAGCGTTGCTGGTCCTCGTGCACCAGAGGGGGTGGTACCTGCAAGAGACTTAGATGCTTTAGTTAGCACGAGCTTTAGGCAAGTTTTTAGTAGAATTGGAGTATGAGTTATACTTGGGTGCTCCAGTGTATTTATAGTAGTGTGGAGTGACTTCCCTTGAGATAAGTTTGTTATCTTATCTTATCTTTTGTGGGTGAGATCACCTATCTTTTGGCTAGTCATCTTCAGGTGGGTTGTGATCCTCTGCTTTGGGCTTGTTTGAGCCTCTATGGTGATTTGGCCGAGCTCTTTATGAAGAGGTTGGTGGCGAGCCAACCTTATAAGAGGTCGGTCGTTTTGTCGTTATCCAACCCAGTCCTTATACCTCGGTCCAGGGTATGAACAGTTAGGTTTAGATGTAGGTTTCTAGAGAGAGACTCTCTCCTCTCTCTAGGTTTTAGGGTTCTTAGCTTTATTTCTTCTCCAATTTAGATTTTATCTCACTTTAATTTATGTTTTATTCTACATTCTCTTATTCTAGCATCTTAGTTTATTTTCTCTTGTTGATTTCTCTATTTTCCCAATTTAGTTTGTGAACTCTTCATGTTAGATTCAATTTTCTTTTAATGCAATTTGAGGTATTTCATGTTTATTGCTTCTTTCTTCATTTATTAGTCATTAACTCTTGCAATTGGTTGTTTAGAATTACTTTCTTTGTTAGTTTTCTATGCTTTTATTTTGTGCTTACCAAGTGTTTGATAAAAATGCTTGGTTGGATTTTAAATTATAATTTTGTACTCTTAGCTTGGATTGAGTAATTTGGAGACTTTTGAATTGTCAAAGTCTCTTGTTAGATGATAATTGAAAGTTGCTAGTTGGCTTGAGCTTCACTAACTCTAGTCTTTGATTAGGACTTGTGAACTCAAATTGAATTGCTTACTTGACTTACCTTCAATTGTTAGAGGTTAACTAAGTGAGAGCAATTTGCAATTACCACCCTGATTGACAATGACAATGAGGATAGGAATTCCAATTCTTAACCCTTGCTAGGATTTTCTTAATTGTTATTTTATTTTTTTGTTATTTACATTCCTTGCTTATTGATGAACGAATTCTTGCGAGGTCTAGAATTCACAAATAAGTTCTCGTTGAAAGTATAGCTTCTAAACCAACAAAGAATCCTTTCATACAAAAACTTGGTTGTCACAAGTAACAAACCCCTAAAATAATAACCGAAATATTCAAACCTCAGGTCGTCTCTCAAGGAATTGCAGGGAGGTGTATTTATTATTGGTTATGAGTTTTCTAAGAAATTTTGGAATGAGGAGTGGAAAAATAAATGATTATAAATTAAAGTAATGAAAATTAACAAGAGGTTTTATGTAATTAAAATAAAAAGCCTTGGCTAGGAGAAGATTAGTCGGAAGTTCTATCATTACTGGATTTCCCAAGATTAATAGTAATACGTTGTTATTTCTACTTAGTTAACCCTTACCGAATAAAGAAAAGTCAAGTAATTAAGCCAACTTCTATTCACAAGTCCTAATCATCTCCTTTGGGAAGGATTAGCGTTAGTGACTAGAGAGCCAGCCAACAACTTCTAATTACAATTTAACTCTTGAGTCTTTCCAACTCAAGGGCCTCCTATTAATCAACTCCAAAGTCAAGTGGAAAGCTTACTCCATTGACATGGATGCCACTTTCGCATACATGCAAAGGGAGTAGCAAGAAGACATGGTTATTGGAATTGAGTCGAGATAATCAAGCAAATAAAGAAATTACATAGAAAAATACTCTTTTCATTAAGAAATTAACAAGAGAAGAAGACAAACTAAAGTAATAGAATAAATAAAAGTAGAAGAAAACTAAGTTAAAGGAAGATTGAACTTGAACCAAAGGGAAAATTGAAAGAAGAAATCCTAAATCCTAAAACCTAGAGAGAGGAGAGAGCCTCTCTCTCTCTAGAATCTACATCTAAAACCTAAAATTATGTGAATGAGAAGTGTCTCCCTGATTCCTCCACACTGCAGCCTCTAATCTGTATTTTCTGGGCCGAAAACTGGGTCAAAAATAGCCCAGAAATCGCCCCCAGCGATTTCTGACTCGCTGAATTTTCGCAGATGCACGCATGCACATCGCCTAACTACATGGAAACTATGACAAATTATATATCATTTTGAAGTCCCAGATGTTAGCTTTCCAACGCAACTAAAACCACCTCATTCGGACCTCTGTAGCTCAAGTTATGATCGATTGAATGCGAAAAGGTCAGGCTTGACAGCTTTGCGATTCCTTCAATTTCCTGTATTCCTTCCACTTTTGCATGCTTCCTTTGCATCCTCTAAGCCATTCCTGCCCTGTAAACCCTGAAAACACTTAACACAGATATCACGGCATCGAATGGTAATAAGAGAGGGTTAAAGCTAGCAAATTTAAGGCCAGAGAAGCACATTTTCAATCATAGCACAAAATCAGGAAGGAAAATGTAAAACATGCGATTTCTATGAATAAGTGTGAAAATAATGGATAAAATCTACTAAATTAAGCACAAGATAAACCGTAAAATATCGGTTTATCACTTATTAAACTCAAAACCCAAAAATACTTTTTTCATAACCAATAATACATACACTTATTCGCCAAGGACAAAGAGAGCTTCAAACCACACTTACCTCTGCTATCACTAGTCTCACCTCTACTCTCCAAGCTCTTATATCCGGTGTGGATCCATCAATCCAAGAGCAACATGATCCCAATTATGCTAGTGACATGGAACAAGAGAGTAGGGATCATCTTAGGAATTTAATGGATCGGATTCACGCATCCATACTTCAAGAGAAGCATGAGGAGGCCCAAAAGGTGAAAGTAGAAATTGAAGAAAGTTGTCAAGAGATAGAAGACATCAAGGAGGAGTTTGATTTTATATTAGAGCAAGTGGAGAAAGCCGAAATTATCGAAAAATGGAATTGGTTGAAGACTTAAGAGATGCGGAACCTCCATGGGAAACTCAAGTCATAGAGCCTCCTTCCAAGATGTTTGAATTTGATGTTGAGGAAGGTGTACAACCTCCAAAGCATATCATGGTTGAAGACTTTGAGGGGGTTGATCATGAGATAGATTCAATAATTGATGAATTTTTATCTACAATTGAATCTTCTCCCATTGGACTTGAAGAAGAGGTTAATGTTGGAGAAGCTTGCCAAGAGGTGGAAGTAGTCAAGGAAGAATACAAGGGAGTGGAGCTTGCAAGATCACTGAAAACACCTCCTCCCAAGACATTACCATCCAACACAACATTCAAGTGGGTAAAATTCTTATCCTTGAACTTTACCTTCCCACTTGAATATGGTTTGCTTGAGACGGATGGACAACTTCGAGCTCTTTGTGGTTTTAAGAGTAAAAGGGAGATGGTTAGTGGTTGGCAACACAATCCTAGGTTTGTTATGGTTGGATGTTCAAGGTCTAAGTGCAATGGATGGTATAGTTCTCAATTGAATTGGTCTAGGAAGTTGTTTGGATGTCTCAGTGAGAATTTCGATTGCTTGCCACCCGATTGGAAAAATGATGATCAACAAGAAAACGGGTGTAAAAGCAAGGTTTGGGACCCTGGAATTCATTCCAACAATCAACACTCTTGGGGCCTTGTCACTTGCTTTAACTTGCTTGAAGGCTTTATGCACCTAGTTTGGGATCCCGGAGGCTATTGGAATTACAAACATTGGTGGGGATTCAAGGAAGAGTTCAAGCATAAGCCACCCTGACAAGGAGCTCACTAAATGTCCATCTTAAGGACTTTAACTAAAAGTGCTAGGTGGGAGACACCCCACCATGGTATGTTCTTCCTTTTTACAATTTTCTTTTATTTATTGGCTTATCTTTGTTTCATTAGGTGTCTGTGTTACTTTTCAATATGCATGTTTACCTTTATTCTGATTTAAAAACAAAAAACAAAAAAAGATGCGACGCGTATGCGTGGCCGACGCGTACGCGTCGATGCGAAATTTTGCTTCTTCTTTGATGACTCTTACATTCTTTGTACATTGACATGAACTTATATTGTCTTTCATAACCCATTCTTCCTTACTTACTATTTGCACTTTGTGCCACACACACAAGATTAGTACTTTAGTCCTTTCTAACGGTTTATTCTTAGTTTTCGTGCTTCATTTTCATTGAGTTACGATGGGACCCACTACTCTCATGCTTATCACTAATCTTGTTTGTGTCAATTCTATGTTTGAACTTGATGCTTCCGAGTATTCTTTTCATTTACTTTAGCTTTGACTTTCCTCTTACATCAAGTGTTAATTGATATACCATGCGCTTGTATTATTTTCTCACTTGCATGTTGTAGCTACCATGTAGTTGAGAACCTCATTATTATTTGGCATTAGCCCACCTAGATTTTATTTATTTGCATATCTTTGTTTGTGGATTATTGTTTTTCCTTTTTCTCTTCTTTCAGGATGGCCACCGAGGAAGGAAAAGGAAAAGATTTCGAATAGGGCTACAAACAAGTTCTTCCGCACAATCTTTTAAAGAAAGTTAATCAGTTGTAGGAACCCGTCCACTTGCACATCTTTGCATGCACCAAGGATGATGCAATCTTTAAGTGTGGGGAGGTCGATACCGACTTTCGTGGGTAACTACTTTCTTTCCAACACCAGTGTTTAACTTTTTTTTTTGTTAGATTAGTTGTTGCATTGCATAATCAATTGCATGTGTAGTTAGTTGCTTGCATTTAAGTACTACTTGGTTGAAGTGATGAATTCTTTTCCAAAAAACTGCTTTAGGGTATTTCACTAATTTGAATAACCATTTTGTTAAACTTGTTTGAAGAAATTTACTTTTGGACATGGTTTAGAGCTCGAACACACAAAACCAGTGAGATTTTGAACCTATTTGATTGGTTGCATCTTATCAACCAATGTTTTTGATGAGCGGATAATTTATACACTTTTTGGCATTGTTTTTAGTATGTTTTTGGTATGATATAGTTAGTTTTTAGTATATTTTTATTAGTTTTTAGTTGAAATTCACTTTTCTGGACTTTACTATGAGTTTGTGTGTTTTTCTGTGATTTCAGGTATTTTCTGGCTGAAATTGAGGGACCTGAGCAAAAATCTGATTCAGAGACTAAAAAGGACTGCAGATGCTGTTGGATTCTGACCTCCCTGCACTCGAAGTGGATTTTCTGGAGCTACAGAAGCCCAATTGGCGCGCTCTCAACGGCGTTGGAAAGTAGACATCCTGGGCTTTCCAGCAATATATGATAGTCCATACTTTGCCCAAGATTTGATGGCCCAAACCGGCGTACAAAGTCACCCTCAGGAATCCCAGCGTTAAACGCCGGAACTGGCACCCAAATGAGAGTTAAACGCCCAAACTGGCACTAAAGCTGGCGTTTAACTCCAAGAAGAGTCTCTACACGAAAATGCTTCATTGCTCAGCCCAAGCACACACCAAGTGGGCCCGGAAGTAGATTTTTATGTCATTTACTCATCTCTGTACACCCTAGGCTACTAGTTTTCTATATATAGGACCTTTTACTATTGTATTTGAATCTTTTGATCTTTGGAACCTTTTTCTTTAGATCTTTTGATCACTTTGGGAGGCTGGCCATTCGGCCATGCCTAGACCTTGTTCTTATGTATTTTCAACAGTGGAGCTTCTACACACCATAGATTAAGGTGTGGAGCTCTGCTGTACCTCGAGTATTAATGCAATTACTATTGTTCTTCCATTCAATTCCGCTTGTTCTTGTTCTAAGATATCACTTGTTCTTCAACTTGATGAATGTGATGATCCGTGACACTCATCATCATTCTCACTTATGAACGTGTGACTGACAACCACCTCCGTTCTACCTTCGATTGGGTGAATATCTCTTGGATTCCTGATAGCACGATGCATGGTTGATCGCCTGACAACCGAGTGCTCGCCTGACAAACGAGCCAACCATTCCGTGAGATCAGAGTCTTCGTGGTATAGGCAAGAACTGATGGCGGCATTCAAGAGAATCCGGAAGGTCTAACCTTGTCTGTGGTATTCTGAGTAGGATTCAATGACTGAATGGCCGTGACGTGCTTCAAACTCCTAGCAGGCGGGGCGTTAGTGACAGACGCAAAAGAATCGATGGATTCTATTCCGGCCTGACCGAGAATCGACAGCTGAATTCCGCGTGCTGTGACAGAGCATATGCAATCGTTTTCACTGAGAGGATGGGAGGTAGCCATTGACAACGGTGAAACCCTACACGAGCTTGCCATGGAAAGGAATAAGAAGGATTGGATGAAGACAGTAGGAAAGCAGAGAGACGGAAGGGAAGGCATCTTCATGCGCTTATCTGAAGTTCCTACCAATGAATTACATAAGTATCTCTATCTTTACCTTTGTGTTATTTTCGTTCATCACCATATCCATTTGAGTTTGCCTGACTAAGATTTACAAGATGACCATAGCTTGCTTCAATACTAACAATCTCCGTGGGATCGACCCTTACTCGCGTAAGGTTTATTACTTGGATGACCCAGTGCACTTGCTGGTTAGTTGTGCGAAGTTGTGTAATGCCATGGTATTGAGCTACCAAGTTTTTGGGGTTCATGACCGGGGATTATGAGAGTTGTGAAAAAGTATTGTTCACAATTTCGCGCACCAGTTTTATTTTGGTGTGTGTTATTCTCTCTAAAATTATGATATTTGTCTTGCTTGATTCTATATTTCCATTGTTTGATGTATGCATGCACTTACGTGATCGAGGCCTTGTTTCACTATAGCTCACATACCCATATGGCCTTATCCTTTTTCATTATCCTTTGCAAACTAATGTTTAGCCTTTTAACCCCATTTGCTCTTTACTTTAGCACATAACAACTCTAAGCAAAAAAACAATAATGTACTTAATTTGAATCCTTGGTTAGCTTAGACTAGTGAGAGTGCTCATGAATTAAGTGTGGAAAAATTGGGTTTGGAAACGTTTGGTTTGGGAATTGGGTTCTGTATATTTTTGGTGAATTTATGAAAAAAATAGTTAAGCATATATTATTGCATTCAATATCTTAATCATATTCATTGAAAAAAAATAAAAACAAAAAAAATAAAAGAGAAAAAATAGAAAATAACTAAAAAGGGGACAAAATGTCCCAAAGTAAATGGTGATAGTAATGCATATATACTGTACTCAAAATTGGGATGCATGAATATGAGGAAAACATAGTTAATGGGTAGTTAGATTTTATATTCTGATTACATGGATTGTCTTAGGTTAGGTGGGAAGTTTGGGTTAATCAAGGATTCAGATTTTAGTCCACTTAACTAAATACAATCCTACCTTGACCCTAACCTCATTACAACCCTTAAAAGACCCCTTGATATGTGTATTTTTGCATTAAAATTTTGTTGATTGGTAGAAGAAGAGCAAGTCTTAAAAAGCAAGATTAGTAGAGAATTGAGAGAATCTAACCTTAAACACTTGAGTGATTAGAGTGTATACACTTCCGGTGAGGGTTCGATGCTCGATTCTTTGTTCCCGGCTTTCACGAGCTTTCTTCTTGCAAGTTTACTTGTACTTTATTGTGTGATTTGAATTAGTGGAATCCAGTTTATATTTGTTCTTAAAAGATTTATTTACTTTTAACCAAGTAGGTAAAAGCATTTTGCATTTAGTTGCATTCATATAGATAGGTTGCATTTCATAAATCCTACCATTCTTCTTCACTTTTTTAGTTCTCTTGAGCTTAGCGTGAGGACATGCTAACGTTTAAGTGTGGAGAGATTGAAAAACCCCATTTTTAGGGTTTATCTTGTGCTTAATTTAGTGGATTTTATCCATTATTCTTACACTTATTCATAGAAGTCGCATGTTTTACATTTTCCTTCCTGATTTTGTGCTATGATTGAAAACATGCTTCCTTGACCTTAAATTTGCTAATTTTAATCCTCTCTTATACCATTTGATGCCGTGATATGTTTGTTAAGTATTTTCAGGGTTTATAGGGCAGGAATGGCTTAGAGGATGGAAAGGAAGCATGCAAAAGTGGAAGGAATACAAGAAATTGAAGGAATTGTTAAGCTGTCAATCCTGACCTCTTCATACTAAATTGATCATAAGTTGAGCTACAGAGGTGCGAATGAGGGGTTTCTAGTTACGTTGGAAAGCTACATCCGGGGTTTTGAAATGATATGCAATTTGCCATAGTTGCCTTGTAGTTGGGCGACGTGCACGCGTTGTATGACGCGTACGTGTGACTGGTGTGGCAAACAACCGACGCATACACGTGGGCAACGCGTATGCGTGACCAGAAAATTGCGCAGCTACGCGTATGCGTGGGCGACGCATACGCATGACAGAGTGTCGCGTGCTGCACGTATTAAAAATCGCTTGGGGGAATTTTCTGGGCTATTTTTGGCCCTGTTTCAAGCTCGAAATGAAGATTAGAGGCTGCAGAGTGGGATAAATTGGAGGAATTAATCATTTATTCATTTTACACATTAGTTAGGTTTAGATGTAGATTTCTAGAGAGAGAGAGGCTCTCTCCTCTATCTAGGTTTTAGGGTTCTTAGCTTTATTTCTTCTCCAATTCAAATTTCTATCTCACTTTAATTTAGTTTTTATTCTACATTCTCTTATTCTAACTTCTTAGTTTATTTTCTCTTTTTGATTTCTCTATTTTCCAAATTTATTTTGTGAACTCTTCATGTTAAATTCAATTTTCTTTTAATACAATTTGAGGTATTTCATGTTTATTGCTTCTTTCTTCATTTATTAGTCATTAATGCTTGTAATTGGTTGTTTAGAATTACTTTCCTTGTTAGTTTTCTATGCTTTTATTTTGTACCTACCAAGTGTTTGATAAAATGCTTAGTTGGATTTTAAATTAGAATTTTGTACTCTTAGCTTGGATCGAGTAATTTGGAAACTCTTGAATTGTCAAAGTCTCTTGTTGGATGATAATTGAAAGTTGCTAGTTGGCTTGACCTTCACTAACTCTAGTCTTTGATTAGGACTTGTGAACTCAAGTTAAATTGCTCACTTTACTTACCTTCAATGGTTAGAGGTTAACTAAGTGAGAGCAATTTGCAATTACCACCATGATTGACAATGACAATGAAGATAGGAATTCCGATTCTCAACCCTTGTTAGGATTTTCTTAATTGTTATTTTATTTTCTTATTATTTACATTCCTTGCTTATTAAACTCAAAACCCAAAAATACTTTTTCATAACCAATAATATATACACTTTTCTGCAATTCCTTGAGAGACGACCCGAGGTTTAAATACTTCGATTAATTTTATTGGGTTTGCTTAAGTGACAAACAATTTAAATTTGATTGAGGTTTAATTGTCAGTTTAAAACTATACTTACAATGCGATAATTTTGTGAAATTCTTTACCGATGATTTTCCCACATCAGTAACCATTCGCATTATAGTGACCCTAGCTTAGATCAAGAACTAGCCAATTCATCAGTTTGATGTCAATAATACTTTTCTTCATGATGATATCAAAGAAGTGTATATGGTCCTTTCTCTTGGCCTTACTCAGAGCAGACCAAATTAGTGATGCTGCTTATTAAAATCTCTTTATGACATGCGCCAATCTAGCAAGATAGGGTATGAGAAACTATCTCTTCTTCTTTTATCTTGTGAGTATTAGTAGACCAATGAGGTATCTATATTGCTAATTATGTCAATGATATTATTCATACTGGGATATTATCTTTTTGAAATGGCATTATTAAAAGAACTCTGAATGCTCATTTCTAGATCAAAGATCTTGGTACCTAAAAGTATGTTTTAGGTATTGAGATTGCTCATTCTGCTGAAGACATCTCTTTATCACATCATAATTATTACTTGGATCTTTTGGATGATGCTGCTCTCTTGGGTTGTAAGATGACTATTATTCTAGTAGATAGTACTGTGTCTTTACCAGGATGATAGTCCCTTTTTTCGGATCTCTTTATTTATATGTATCTTGTTGGTCAGTTAATTTATCTAAACACAACTCGGCCTGGCATTATTTCTGCGACATAACAACTTAGCGAATTTATGGTTACACATACTGAGATGCATTACAAAGCTGCTCTTTGGTATTTAAAAAACAATATTGGTCATGGTTTTTTCTTTCCCAGGACTTCTACTTTGCACATATCTACTTTTAGTGATTCTGATTAGGCAGGTTGTCCAGATACTACATATTCTTTAACTGGATATTTCTTCTTCTTCCACGCGAGTTATTGTGAATTTTGAACTTGCTAAAATTTTTGCACATTTATTGTGAGCGTCCTCCGATTTTATTTTGTGATATTCAATGCACCTTGCATATTGCTGTGAATCCTGTCTTTCATGAACGTCTCAAATATTTGGAGGTTGATTGTCATCTTGTCCACCAAAAATCTCAAGCAGAGGTGCTGAAGTTACTTCCAGTTCTATCCTCCGAACAATTGACCAACATCTTTACCAAATCCTTACCATCTTAGTCGTTTCACATAAATTTATCCAAGTTGAGAATTCTTAATCTCTTTCGTCTTCTAGCTTACAATGGCATATTGAAGCAATCATCTCACTTGACTCATAACACAAATTCTTCTAATGATGTATATATCCAAGATAAATGATCATACACATACACTTCTTCTCTTCCGATTTTTCTACTGTTTATATTTTGTTCATTTTTTTATTCTAGAAATAATGAATTATCATCTAAAATATAATTCTATTATAATATGAATCTTCATAAATTTTATAGTTTTAATGAAAAATATTTATATTATTTTTTTTCTCATCCTCTTCTGCCTCTTTATCAAAAAATATACATATTAGTTTTAGAGAGAAATATACACACTATTACACTAGTTTTCCTAAGATTGAAATATTCTCTTAAATTTCCTTCCTTCAAAAGTAACCATAAACAAAAGGAGACAATAATATGAACCTTTGGCTACTAACACTACACCAAATTAGATGAATAGCTACATTTATTTTATGACCCTTATTTAAACAGTCGTTATTAAATAAAATAGTGACATTTATTTATATAATTTTTTCAGTGTCAGTAGCAATTTATTCCTTTCTCTCTTTTTTCTTTTTTTATTTTCTATTTCTGATAACCATTTCTATATTTTAAAATGAAATTGGATGGTGTTTGTTAAACGGCATCGTTTTGGTTTTTTTCCCCAACGTTCAGCCCTCACTCACCCCCTTCCCCCAACACCCCCTGTTCATGAATCACTATCTCTGAACTCAAGCAAAGTTCAAAATCACCCAGCCAAAACCCTAAGTTCTCTTTGCAACGATTCTGAGACAGTGTCACCGCCGTCCGTACTGTCGGCGCCTCCGCGTCCTCTCTTGTAGCCCAGGCCCTCTCTTGTAGCTCAGTGTCCTCCTTCCCACTGTCCGCGTCCTCCATGTCTTCTCTGTTCGAGGTTGGAGTAGCTCACCGCCGTGTCGCCGCCGTGTCGCCGCCGGTCTCCGTTCGTGTCTTCATCGAAGGTTAGTCGCACTACTTTCACTTCTTCGGTTCTTCTCTTCCTTTTATGCTTTGTTTGCTAATTTTTTAATGTGAAATCGTGAATGGATTAATGTAAATCAAATAACCTATACATGATTGTTATTCTTTGGTACTGTTACTTGTTATTTTAAATTTTTCATTGATTCTTCGTCTGAGAGATCATGCTTTGTATCTTATTATATGGAGGATTATTTTGTTGGAAGCTTTAAATTTTGTTTGTTTTAAAATTCATTTTGATTTTACTTGCACACAACCTGTTCGATGAAATGTTTCAACTAAAATTATGGCTGACTTGATACATTTCTAATTAGAAGGATAGATAATATAAAATTGATGCACTGATATGGTAGACCTCTCCTCGTCATCTCTCTCTGTTTCAAGGCTTAAGCTCTCTCTTCGACAAGTAGCACTCCTCCACTATAATAATATCCCCGTTTAGAGTGATTTTAATTTCATTTCTATTGTGTTTCGCAGTGGATTACAAGATTTTTACTCGCTTTAATTCCTCACTTCAGAAAGGTATGTGTGCTTTATCCTTATTGAGTTATGGTAATGCTTCAATAATTTCTTTCTTTGCCTTTTTAAATAGAAATTTATTGTGTGCTTTAATTATATGATTAATTTTTGAAGCATGAATTTGTGATTATGGTATGTAAGCATAATGCATTGTTGCCTTTAACTTTTGTGCAGATTTTGTTGTCGGCTTTTGAGTATCCTCATTGTGGTGAAAGGTGAGTTACTCTTTATTGTGAACTGTGTTTATTGGCTGCAATGTGATTGCTTGCTCTAATTTCATTTGATTTTTAATTAGAAAACAAAATAAGATAAGGCATAATGGAAATTACATAGCAAATGAAGAAAAAGACTAAGACAAATTACATGGCAATGATGCATGATGCATTAGTCAAACCAAGACTAAGAGAAACCAAAAGAGGATATGCATGGATACATAGCAATTGATGTTCCTGCATATTTGTTACATTTGTGATGAATCTATGTGACTTAATTAACATTTTTAATTTGTTAAGAACTTAGTAAAACTAGTAAATAATGCCAAAGTTATGACCAAATTCAGGCATTGTAAGTTCCTAGTAAACTTCATTGTTTGCTTGAAATTATCAAATTCATAGCACTTGATTAAAAAGCTGAGAGAACTAATTGTCTAACAAATGTTAAAAATCTTGACATTTTAACATGGATAGATTTAATTTCCCTGTTATGACATGTTAAAAAAATAAAAAAATAAAAAGCCAAGCAAATGTCTAATGTGAAAAATTTTGTCCCTTAATTTGATTAATTCTTTAATAGCATCGAGTTAGTCATTAACATGAAAGAAATAAGGTTAATTATTTTTGCGAGTTTTTTTTTCTCTTCTTTTTTAATAGGTTAATGCAAGTGGTTCAGTTCAGAACAAAGGTTGGACCCTTGAAACTGTCGACCATAAGGATTCCAAGGAGCTTATTGGAGATGATTAACTGTTTCTGTATTTCACAGATTTTGTCTTGTCTTGGTCAGTGTTCTTCAAATCTTATAAGTATGTCAAATGATTCTACTTTCTTTTAGTTTCTGAGCTTCTGTTATATTAAGGCTAATCTTTCCTTCTTCTCAATGCTAACCAACTTCTACAATCTAATAATGTAGCTATTGTGAGTTTTGGTAATGTTTCGACCGTGAAAAAGAGTGAATGTTTTCATTTTTCATTGTTCTGAATTAGTGTCTTGTGTTGTGCACTTGTGCTTGAAGAATGCAGGTTAGGTCATCTTAACTAGTAGAGCTTTAAGATCAGCGTCTTCCTCGTTTTTCTTCTTTTGTCCCCGCGACATCCCAAATCTGGTTACTCTCTTTTCACCTTTATATATATGAAATTTGGTTAATATGCTTTATTATGGTATGTGAGTATCTGATTTCTTTGCATACTTACAAGGGAGTAAAGGGAAATCAGCTCAGCCTAGCTTAAACAATCATAAGGTATGCATTTGTAGCTAAGTGAATTAGTGAAGTGCTTTATTGCTGTGGATTCTGTTATTACATAGAAGTAGAACCCTTAATTAGTTTAATGTTGTTAGTGACTTAGTGGTCACTGTCATTTTGTTATTAATTTTCTTTCGTATGAAGAACAAAAGCCTCTGGGTTTATTAACTAAGAACATTATAGATCCAGGTGAAACCAATTGAATGTTCTAGATGTCTTGGCTTTAATTTTTTATGCAATTATTAATAAGCTAAGCTTGTTTAAGATTTTGTGTCATTTGAAGGAATTTCCAGAAGAGGCATAATGTAATAGCTAAATCCCACTTTATTGCCGTGCAATTGTATAAATAAAAATTAGTGTTTAACCTTTTCTTTCTTTAGTTTAATTTTTTATTTTGTATTTATTGTTTTTTAGCAACTTTGAAATTGAGGAAAATTATGAATTGTGGAACTTGAACTTTTGGGTGGGGTTCTTCTTAACCAGGATTATTGAGTGGAACTGTAATTTTTGATCCTATGCTTCACCTACTGAATTATAGTTCCCGCTTTGATCTCCAAAGGAGAACTATCATCTTTGTATGTCATAGTGTGAGCAGAACTTAGTATGATAAGATGAAAGTATTCTTTCCATAAGCTTAATTACACCGACAATAGTGAAATAGTTTGAATGAGCATGAATGTTGAAGCATATGTTGCAAACGGAAAGGATTAAAATTACTTTTAAATAAAAAGAAATAGTTGATTTACTTTTCCCCAAAGGTAATTTTACAGGGGAAATGGGTGTGTTTTCAATCACAATTTTGTGAGCTCTTTAAACACACTTTATTTATCGTTATCTACTTTTTAGAGCATTTTGTATACTCTGTTACATCCAGGCACCAATGTCATACACTAAATCTAAAGTCTCAATGCATAACAAGAGAACAGATTGTTGGATAATTTCCAATGTCATACATGATGACTACAACAATAATTGTGGATAAAAAACATGAGCCGGGAACCTTTTAGCTTCGTGATACACCCTCAGTTAGTCTATCAGATTTAAGTTTAGCTCCCTTCCTCTTCATACCAGATATGTACGTCCAAATTTTATCTTTAACATGCCTTATAAACCTACCAATATGGTCATAACCTATAATTAAATAAGCTTAGGGAATTTTATAGGCTACCATTATTTGTATTTTCTAGCAAAGAATTTTGGTTTTAGCCCTAGGACGTGAATATATATTGTTATGGCTCATACATAGTACTATTAGTTATAGTTCTATGTCCAAGTTCTGACATACATAAATCATATGGTAGCTTTAAAAGTAGGCCGTAATGGGTGAATACTTTTTCGCCATGCTTATCTCCTGCTTGATTCTTTCTCTTTTGTTATTTGGTCAAAATACTTGTTTTGGCAGTGAAGGCAATAAACATTTATTCTTTCTAAAATATCTTCTCTCATCACCCTCCAATGACAAGCCACATCATGCAACTCGAGTGTTTGACATGATTGATGACTTTTACATTGCAGATTTATGTGCTATTGGAATTTGGTTGTATCTAGTTGCTTGTAGTATGCAAGTCACATTTCCTTTAATAGCTTCACTAATTGTTACTTGATAATTCTCGTTATTTCTAATAGTCTGTTTTCACTGGTTATCAGGCAATGTTGATTCATCCCGACAAAAATATGGGTAATGAAAAGGCTGCAGAAGCTTTCAAGGAACTTCAGAATGCATACGAGGTATAATCTGTTCATGGTAGAAAAATCATAGGCTATAAAGTGCGGTGGATGACCATCAATTATCCTTCCTTGATCGATTTTGGTATGCTATCGTTCATTGTACATCGTTTTAAATGGTTTGCTATGTTGTTGCTGGGACTAAATCCAAACATGTGCAATTTATCCGGTGTTGCTTTCAGGCTCGATGATGCAAACTCTGACCCATTTCATTTTGAACCAGTTGAGCAACACCAGTAAGTTAGTTGTTTTCCATTATTACCCTTAGATATTTTTGTTTCTATCTTGTAAATCTAGTATTTATGTGATGATCTTACTTTGTCAGAGGTATTTTTCATAGAGGAAAAACCACTGAAATTGAAGTTGAATTTGAGAAGCTCTTGCACAAGAGGTTTTATGCAATCTGCTACTACAAGTGGACCATCAAGAACCGAATACCATATATTTATTTAGCACTTAGATATATGAATTATGTTACAGGGTTGATACTTTTATGTGTATGGTAGTATTTACTCTTTATAGATACATGAATTTTGAATCAAATGAACAATGAATTAGATCTATGATTGTATAAATATTTTGGTGTAGAAAATTTTATTAAGAAGGAAACTTTTGATGTTGTAGTATTTATATACATATAAATTATTATTTATAATAGAAATAATTTTTGTAATAATTAATAAAAGAAAGCTTTGATGTTGGAGAGATTATGACAGTTTAAAACAGTCACTAAATACAGAAAAAACTATCACAGGAATTAGTAACTTAGTGACGGTTTTAATTCAAAAAACTGTCACTAAAAATATTGCGACAGTTTAAATAGTCACTAAATATACCTAAGAACCGTCATAAAGACAAGTAACTTAGTGACGGTTTTAAATTGTTGCTAAATATTGTGACTGTTTAAAACAGTCACAAAGATATAAGAAAAAACTGTTAGGATTTAGTAATTTAATGACAGTTTTAAAATGTCGCGAAATATAATATAAAAAACACCTTTACAAGTGTTACAAATTAGTGATGGTTTTATACTTTAAAAACTGTCACAAATAATTTAGCGACACTCCTTACCAACGGTGGTCCAAAACCGTGACTATGCCAGCTGGCGACGCTCAAATCTGTGACGCTTTTTTTAGCCGTCGCAAAAATATTTAGTGACAGTTAAAACCGTCACCAAGCATTAAAAAAACCGTCGTCAAAATGCTGTTTTGTTGTAGTGTAAATGAACTAATCGAAACGTATCTAATATCTTTCTCATCAAAATTTTTTCACAGTATTTATTGCACTAGGTGAATTTACTATCAACATAATCTAGGTCCACTAATCTAACTGCTTTGATAAACTTGTTGAAAACCTAAACTTGACAAATTTTACAGAATCACTTGAAATGGATTAAAAAATTATCATGATGTAAAACAATAAAATTCAAAATATCTATGCATCAATGCATGTTAACACTCTTTTCTAACCTTTTGAATTCACACAATAAATTTTTTTTATGTCTATTTTACAATATTGAGACTTAACAAATGAGATGATAATTTTTGTCTCAAATAAAAAAAATTACCACAAAAAATAAGATCTAAAAATTTGTAATATGTTGTTAACTTTAAGATCATCTTCATAAATCATTTAGTATTATTTGTACAGCGACACCTTTTTTCATTTTAACGGAATCAATTTCTTCTTGCCAATTTATCCTTTAGAATTTTTTTCTTTGTCCCTGTAACAGTAGAAAAAATGTTTTAACCAAGTCTTTCAAATTTAATTTTTAATTAAAATATAATTATAAAATATTTTATAAAATTAACTAATAAAATTTGTCTCTTTAAATGATAAGACATGCAACAAATTTAAAAATTATTTATTTTTTATTGACATAATAATATACACACGTATCTGAAAAAAGAGTATATTTACTACTCCTATATAATAATATTGGACAATAAAATTACTCTTTAATCGCAATTTTACTAGATTGAAATGCTCTTAATATTTTTATTACTTTTTATAACCTGAAATAATTTTAGTAATATTATATGACTAAATTATTTTAGTAACAATCTCAATTGAGTTGGTCCAATAACTTAATTACAAATATATCTTATTCAACTAATATATCGTATTCTCTAAATATTTTTTGAGTAATTACTCAAATCAGTTTCTAAGAATTTTAAAAACAGACATTTTAGTCTTCAAAAAATTTTTACACAGATCAATTCTCAAAATTTTATTCTAGCAGACAAATCAGTTCCCAATTTATTTTTCGTCAAAGTAATTATCCAGATCAGTCCTAAGAATTTTAAAAACGGACATTTTAGTTCCCAAAAAAATTAATATACAGATCAATCTTCAATATTTTTTCCCGTCAGACATAACAATCTTCCATCCAAAAAAATTAATATTATTATTATTATTATTATTATTATTATTATTAATTATACAATAGTATTGTACCATAATTTTTTGTATTTTTAAGACAAAAATAATAATAAATTTATTCATTAAACTTTTATGTATATATTTCTAATAATAAAAAGTATATATATAGTCACTCAATAATAATAATAATAATAATTGTTCATACCCTGACCCAATGATAAGGTCCAGGACCCAATGAAAGGTCCAATCCAAAGGATTGAGCCTCACCCTACACCGACCTTCAATCTACGAAGTCGGTGCCTACCACGACTTGCTTTAAAGAAGTCGGGAACGAGGGATTAGCTAGCAGATAAACCCTCACTCAAGAGGATAATTGCCCCTAAAATCTCTCTAACCACTTCCAGGAGCAATATCTCAACTTTCTTAAGATAAAGGGACAGTTATTCCCGTTAAAAGACGAAACTACTCCAACGGTGGTTATGGGTTCGCCACTATAAATACACTGACATCCCTCAGGTATCTCTAAGCCCAATACTCTCTAGACCTGCTTACACCCTTGCTGACTTAGGCATTGAAGTGTCTTTGCAGGTATCACCCCCCATTCTTTCACATACACAACTCGGAGGCGACTCCCAGACGTAAACCAAGTCGGAGACCACATTCCTCTAGCGCTTGGGCCTCACAAACAAGCTCAACCACCGTCCGGTTCTAGGTAAGCCCCCGGAACATTGGCATCGTTGCCGGGGACCTGAGAGATCAACCAGTAATGGCGGACAACTCACCAGAAGATGGACATACAGTGTTTGATTCCGAGCAAGAAAATCCAGATACTGGAAACAATGACGCAGACCTGACCCTTCATCAAGGAACCAGCGACCAGCATAAAGAAGGCACCTCTGGGCTCAAAAACCCAAAGGCAAATTCCTTGGAAGGATGAGAGTCCGAAAAGGAAGGGCCACCCCATGCAACCGAGCTAATGGGGCTGGTCCACGGCCACCAAGGTCATTTGGAGCAACTGGAATAGGAACTAGAACAACAACGAGAGGCAGAGCGAAACCTCAGGGAGGAAATAGAACGACGAAAAGAGTTGGAAGAAAAACTCACAAAGCTTGAATCCTCCCTTAAAGCCCGAGACTCCCGCGGCAACCGAGAAGAGTCACCCTTGGAAGGAGAGGACCCGTTCAGCGAGGACATAATGAGGGCGAAGGTTCTAAGAAAATTCAAAGGCCCTGAGATGAACCTCTATGACGGAACCACAGACCCAAAGCATCATTTAAGCAACTTCAAAAGTCGGATGTATCTGGCTGATGCTTCTGATGCAACACGCTGCAAGGCTTTTTCGACCACCCTGTCAAAAGCAGCGATGAAGTGGTTCGATAGCCTCCCTCTAAGGTTGGTTACCAGCTTTGAGGACCTCTCAAGAAAATTCCTGATGCGATTCTCCATCCAGAAGGATAAGTAAAACACGCACCGAGCCTCCTGGAGTTAAACAGGAGGTCGGGGAACCTCTGCGTGATTACATGGAAAGGTTCAACAAAGTGTGTTTGGAAATTCAAGATCTGCCCACAGAGGCAGTTATCATGGGATTAGTAAATGGACTTAGGGAAGGACCCTTCTCACAGTCCATATCAAAAAGGCACCCGACCTCTTTGAGTGATGTACAGGAGAGAGCGGAAAAGTACATCAACATAGAGGAAAATGCCAGACTGAGAGAGTCGAGTTGGCAATCTGGGCACCCTCCCTCGATAAAAGAAAGGGAGAGGGAGTCCAAGAAGAAAGAAGACCTCGGTCTCGACAGACCCAGGAAATATCACTCTTATACTCCTCTAAAGGTTTCTATAGTGGACGTATACAGAGAAATTTGCAATACTGAAAGGCTGCCGCCTCCTAGGCCCATTAAAAATAAAAAGGGGGGAGTCACAACGATTACTGCGAGTACCATAAAATATATGGTCACTCAACAAACGACTGTTACGACCTCAAAAATGTGATAGAAAAACTGGCCAGAGAAGGCCGACTTGATAAATATCTCATGGAAAAGTCGGACAATCATGGGAAGAGAAAGCGAGATGACGCAGATAGAAGAGACCCACCACTGCGGACTCCAGAGAGACATATACATATGATCTCAGGTAGATTCGCGGGAGGGGAACTCACCAAGTCCTCTCGCAAGAGACACCTCAAGCGAGTCTACCAGGTCGGGAGCGAATCGTCCGACCTTCCTACCATCTCATTTACAAAGGAGGATGGGCAAGGAGTAATCCCTGAACACGACGATCCAGTGGTGATAACCATGATCCTGGCCAATGCCCATCTCCACAGAACTCTAATAGATCAAGGAAGCTCGGCGGACATCCTTTTTAAACCTGCGTTTGACAAGCTAGGGTTGGACGAGAGGGAGCTAAGAGCCTACCCCGACACCTTATACGGGCTAGGCGACACGCCAATAAAGCCACTGGGATTTTTACCCCTTCATACTACCTTTGGAAAGGGGGAAAAATCCAAAACTCTGAGTATAGACTTCATAGTCATCGACGTAGGGTCAGCATATAATGCCCTAATCGGAAGAGCTACCCTAAATTGACTCGGAGCGGTGGTATCCACCCCCCATCTCTGCATGAAATTCTCGACAACAGCGGGGGTAGCAACGGTGCGGGGAGACCAGAAATTGGCAAGAAAGTGCTACAATGAAAGCTTGAACCTGAGAGAAAAAAGCAAAGAGGTTCACACCATAGAGCTCGGCGGTGCAAGGGCCAAAGAAGAGTTGCGACCACAACCAGGAGGAAAAACTGAGGAAATACAGGTCGGCAAAGAGGAGGGGAAAATTCCAACATAGGAGCCAACCTAGGGGAAACCCTGAAGCAAGGGTTAACTAAGCTCTTAAGAGACAATTCTGACCTCTTTGCCTGGAAAGCCTTCGACATGCCTGGGATAGATCCCGAGCTTATGTCCCACAAGCTCTCGGTGTATCCAGGATCCCGACCTGTACAATAGCGAAGGCGCAAGCTCGGCCCAGAACGAGCCCTAGTGGTGGAGGAGCAAATACAGGCACTCCTAGAAGCCGGCTTCATCAGAGAAGTTAAATATCCAACATGGCTAGCAAATGTAGTACTAGTCAAGAAGCAAAACGGCCAATGGAGGATGTGTGTCGATTACACTGACTTAAATAAGGCGTGTCCCAAGGACCCTTATCCACTCCCAAGTATTGATACTCTAGTAGACTCTAGCTCGGGGTATCAATACTTGTCGTTCATGGATGCCTACTCGGGATATAATCAAATCCCTATGTATGAGCCAGACCAAGAGAAAACATTGTTCATCACGCCCCGAACAAATTTCTGCTACATGGTCATGCCATTTGGACTAAAAAATGCAGGGGCCACATACCAAAGGCTGATGAACAAGGTGTTCGCTCCCCACCTCGGGAGCTTAATGGAAGTCTACGTAGACGACATGCTAGTGAAAACTAAGGAAGAAGCTGATCTCTTGACAGACCTCTCGCAAGTCTTTGACACCATAAGGTTGCACGGGATGAAGCTAAATCCCGCAAAGTGTACCTTCGCAGTGGAGGCCGGAAAATTCCTAGGGTTTATGCTGACGCAAAGAAGGATTGAAGCCAATCCCGATAAGTGTCAAGTTATACTGGAAATGAAGAGCCCGACTTACATAAGGGAGGTTCAACAACTAAATGGCCGACTTGCAGCCCTCTCTAGGATCTTGGCAGGATCAGCATTAAAATCCCTTCCACTATTTTCTTTATTAAGAAAGGAAAGCTAGTTTGAATGGACTCCAGAATGCGAGAGAGCGTTCCAGGAGTTCAAAAGGTTCTTGAGCCAACCTCCAATCCTGACCCGACCTCTAGTTGGGGAAGATCTCATCCTATATCTGTCCGTAGTGGACAAAGCCGTCGCATCAGCCCTGATAAGGGAGGACGAGGTCGGACAACATCCACTATACTTCATCAGCAAAGTTCTACAAGGCCCCGAACTAAGGTACCACAAATTGGAGAAATTTGTTTACTCCTTAGTAATAGCCTCACGGAGGCTACGGCCTTACTTTCAAGCTCATACGATAAGAGTCCGAACGAACCAACCCATGAAGCAAATCCTCCAAAAAACGGATGTTGCAGGGAGAATGGTTCAATGGGCAATAGAGCTCTCCGAGTTTGACTTAAAGTATGAAACTCGGATAGCAATCAAAGCCCAATGCCTCACCGACTTCATAGCAGAATACGTGGGAGATCAAGAGAAGCCAACTGCATGGGAACTTTATGTAGATGGATCCTCAAACAAGACAGGAAGCGGTGCAGGCATAATACTGGCCGACGAAAGGGGAACTTAAATAGAGGTATCCCTCAAATTTGAATTCCCAGCATCAAATAATCAGGCAGAATATGAAGCCCTGATTGCAGGATTGAAGCTGGCAGAAGAAGTCGGTGCAATAAAAGTGATGATATACAGTGACTCTCAAGTGGTGACCTCCCAGATAAATGGAGAGTATCAGGCTAAAGACCCGGACATGAAAAGATACGTGGAAAGAACTCTGGAGCACCTCGGGCACTTTGCGGAAACCGAGGTTAAGCACATAACCCGGGATCTCAATAGTAGAGCAGACGCCCTATCCAAGTTAGCAAGTACCAAGCCAGGAGGGAATAATAGAAGCTTGATCCAGAAAACTCTCCAAGAACCCTCTGTGGTAAAAGTAGAGGACAAACGAGATGTCCTAAAGGTAACTGGGCTAAACCTCGGATGGATGAATCCCTTAGTCGAATACCTAAAATTTGACATCCTCCCCAAAGAGGAAAAAGAGATTAAGAAAATCCGCAGGGAAGCACAACATTACACTCTGGTGAAAAATATCCTTTATAAAAGAGGAATATCAACGCCATTATTGAAGTGCATACCGACCTCAAGGACCACTGAAGTACTAGAGGAGGTTCATAATGGGATCTGCGAAAACCATCTCGGAGTCAGGTCGCTAGCTAGGAAAGTAATCCAAGCTGGATTCTACTGGCCGACCTTGCAGAAAGATGCCACAGAATTTGTGAAAAAGTGCCAACCATGCAAAATGCATGCAAATTTCCACGTGGCTCCCCCTGAGGAGCTAATCAGTATAACTTCTCCATGGCCCTTTGCAAAATGGGGGATGGATCTGTTAGGTCCTTTTCCCCAGGCCCCAGGACAAGTCAAATACTTGATTGTGGGAATAGACTACTTCAAAAAGTAGATAGAAGCAGAACCATTAGCCACCATCACAGCCCAGAGAAGTCGGAGATTCCTCTACAAAAATATCATCACAAGGTATGGAATACCATATTCCATTACCACAGATAATGGAACCCAGTTCACCGACTCTACCTTCAGAAGCCTGGTGGCCAGTATGAAGATCAAACACCAGTTTACCTCGGTGGAACATCCACAAGCAAATGGACAAGTCGAGGCAGCCAACAAAGTTATATTGGCAGGTGTTCCGAGGGTTACCTGAAACTGTAGGCCGATCTTGGATGAGATCTTCTGTGTTGGTCGGAGCCGACGTGTCCGGCAGGTGTGCGGCGGCCGGAGTTGATGTGTCCGACATGTTGGACTTGGTAGTGGTGCTGATCCTTCGTCCCTGGAGGGTGGGGGGTACCTGCAAGGGACTCCGATGCTTAAGTTAGCAAGGGTATTAAGCAGGTATTGAGTAGAATCAGAGTATGAGTTATACCTGGGTGCTCCAGTGTATTTATAATGGTGAGATGTGGCCTTCTGTGGATAAGATAAGTTAGTTATCTTATCTTATCTTATCTTTAAGTGAGGTCATCTTATCATATCTTTAAGGGAACCGCCCTTCTCTCTGTAGGCTTGGGCCGCCTTAGGATTTGGGGCGTGTTCCTCTATTTGGGCCCTTTGTTTGGGCTTTCCTGTGATTTTGGCCGAGCTCTTTGAGAAGAGGTCGGGTTGTCCTGACCAGAAGAGGTCGGTCGCTTTGCCTGTAGAACATCCCGGGTCGGACAGCTCGACCCAGGGTATGAACAGTGCCCCTGCTTGAGCTCGGTCTTCTCTTTTTGAGGCTGAGTCCTTGACTTCGGTCCTTCTTCGGTGAAGCCGAACTCAAGCATTTTGTCGATTCCTTTGCAGCAGCTTTTGAATGTAGAACGTTTCCTCTAAAGGCGTGCGCTTTTATATCGGCATTTTGGGAACGTGCGAGGGTTTAATGCTTTCCTTAATTTTAGCATTAATTGCCCTGTTTCCTTTTGGCTCTTTATTTTGATTTTTGAAAGCCCAGAAACAGTTTCTCTTCTTTTGCCCTTTTCAAAACTTCTCTTCTACGTTCTCTCCGCTCTTCTATTTTCTTGTTTTGCGCCTCTCCTTTTTTCTGTGTTCGCATCATCGTTTTGGCGTTTCTGGAGCTTCTGTTTTCGCCTGGAGTTTTACGTTTCTCCCTGCGACATTGCTCTTTGTTCGCGTTCTTTGTGAGAAGGTGTTCCCAGATTTCCATCTTCAGTTTCTTTGAAGCTTGCTGCCCTTTCCAGGTTGGTACTAGCTTTCTTGCTTCTTTCGTAGCTTCGTCTTTAGTTTTTTGGTGAAGTTCTGTTTTCGCATGTTTGAAAGCTTTGAACCTTTTTGTGATCTTTGCTTTTGTTTCCTTTGCTGTAAACGTGTTTTGCTTTCTTTCATGCTCTTTTTGGCATTTTTGTCGAGGCTTTTCTAGGGTTTTGTTGCTTCTGACAGAGAATCTGCATCTGTTCCCTGTTTTTGGAGGTTTGCTTTTTGCCTGATCTTTGAAAAAAGGTTGCATCTTTAATAGTCTCTGCTTGTCGTGTTTGATGTTTGGGATTGCTTGGCAGGCTTGTAATGATTTGCTGTGTTTTTCTTTGGTGAAAAGCGTTTGTTGTTTTGAATCCTTTTTGAGAAATGCTAGGATGTAAGCTGTAGAGTATTTCTGGAAACCTTGCTTTGTTACTGCCTCCAAAGGATGCCCCAAGACTTTTGGTTTGAGTCCTGGGGTTTTCCTTTTCGCTGTTTTATCTACTGACCGAGCTGTTTTCTCCCTTTGTCCGAGATGTTTGTAGTAACCCTTATCTTCTTTTCTTACTTTGTAGGATTAGTTGGCCTCATGTCTTCTCGCAATAACATTGTAGAGATGTCTTCCAGAGTTCCCGAGGGGATGTCTGATTGGCTGGACTCCCTTGTTTTGTTGTGTGTTTCTGTTGTGGATGCTGAATTTTGCACAGAGCTGAGGAAGTGCCATAGGATTTGTGATAACATTGCCCGTGAGGAGGATTACGAGCTTGTTGCCCCTGATTCTGACGAGAGAGTGTGCTTTCCGACTTCTTTTGAGGGAGAACGCCCCTTCTTTTATGCTTATGAATACTTTTTTAGCCAGTTGAACGTTTCTTTTCTTTTTACTGCTTTTGAGACTGATCTGTTGTGGTCGTGTAATATTGCTCCATCCCAGCTTCACCCCAATTCCTGGGGTTTTATTAAAATTTTCCAACTTCTCTGTAGTGAACTAGATGTAACACCTTCCCAGACTCTTTTTCTTTACTTGTTTGTTTCTGCCAAGCCTGGCGGTTCTTCAAAAAAGAAAGCTTCTTGGGTTTCTTTCCGGTCCGCCCAGGGCCATAAAGTGTTTGCAATGTATGATGAGTCCTTTAAGGACTTCAAGAACTACTTTTTTAAAGTTCGAGCTGTTGAGGGGGCCGCCCCTTTTTTCTTGATGAAAATGATGAGCCTGCTTTTCCTCTAGAGTGGCAAAAGAATGTAAGAGTGCCACGTTACACATGGGAAATGCTTAGTGAGGTTGAGCGGGCTTTTGTAGTTATTCTTTAAGATTTGTGGGGGAAGCCTCCCCATCTGGATACGAAGAGATTTCTAAATGATCCGTCCTTGGTTCGGCCTGCTTTGGGTATTTGTTTGTCTATTGGCCCGACTTGCCTCTATATTTATTTCCTTTTTTGTTCCTCTTTTGTAACTCTTTGTCGTGGTTGTTTCGTGTTTGCAGAGATGTCTAAGAACAATGACTCCATGAAGGCCTTCAAGAAGGCGAAGAAGGCAACTGCTGCTTTAAACATTTCGGCCAAAGTGGTCGGTGAGGTGTCTTCCCAGGCTCCAGTTAAACCTCCTATTCCGAGTTCTCCTGGGCCGAGGAAGGTAATTCCTATTCCTCGGGTTCGTCTGGTCGATCCTCCACAATCTTCTACAGCAGCTCCTGGTGCCCCTCCTAGCAAGAAGCAAAAAACATCCGAGCCTTTTAACTTGGATGCCCCGGATTTTGATGCCATTGAGTTTGTTGACCAGCAAATTGCCCCTTATGGTGGGCTTTCCATGGACGATGTGTCTCTTCTAAAGCATTTGTATTTTATTACCCAAAATAGTGTGAAGATGGCCCATATGGGTGCGGCTATTTTTCGAACAATTCAGGGGATTCCGGTTCATGCTACCAAATCTTTTATGGAGGAGGCCAAGTCAGAGTTTGATCGAATCAAGGGTCTGAAGGAGGAGTTGGAGGTGAAGTTGGCCAAGGTGGAGAAGGAACTGGAGGGTGAGAAGGCCAGCTCTATTGCCCTTGCCGCTTTTCTGAAGCTGGCCGAAGACATGGCTTTGAAACATAAGGATAGCTATGTCTCGGCTTATAGGGAATTGATGCGTCTTCGGGAGGAGTTAGAAACAGCTCGGGTTAATTATAGAGAGCTTCAAGGTCACCTTGTGGGTAGCGTAACTGCTGCCTCCGAGAACCTGATGGAGCAATTCCGGGTTGTTGCTCCTGATGCCGACTTGACTCTCATTAGCCTGGATAATGTCGTGAGAGATGGTAAGATTGTCCCTGATGACCAGGATGATGAAGAGACTGATCCTCCCCCAGTGCCTTCTCTTAAGGTATCGTCCTCCTCTGTTCCTCCCGTTACATCTGATCCGGATTGCCAGATTCTGAACCGGGATGATGGAACCGTAGATGTCGTGCCCCTTCAGACTCGTCCGCCTTCTCCTCATACTAATGCTGCCGAGAAAGCTCCCGATCTTTAGCTGATCTTTTTCTGGATATTTTGTGTAAATAGCCCGGTTTGTGGGCTTTTGAACTTTGTTTTGTTTTGACGCTTCTAGTTTGTCTGTCTTGCAACTCTTTTTGAAAAACAAAAGTAGTTTCTGAGGTTGGTTTTGTGGTGACCTCTTGAAGCTTTTGCCGTATTATGCATGATATCTGTTGAAATTTTGCTGTTCTGGCCTCTTTAGGTTGTTTGCGTGCTTTATCGTTTGTAGCTTGGATCCTTTTGAGGCCGTGCTTGTGGGGGGTCCGACTTGTTTCTCGGTTTCCTCGCTTTTTGTTTGTATTTTTAGCGCCTTATGACCGATTTCTTTATGTAGGTCTTCCTCAAAAGTTATTTTTGTGATCCCCTTTTCTGGGCCTTTACTCGGTCTTTTTCAGGGATTATGTTGATAACTTTTTTAATGGTAGGAGTCCGACTTGGTTATGTCGGTCTCCTTTAAGTTATTTTTCATAGTCCTCTTTTTTGGATCTTTGTCAGATCTCTTTCAGGGACTACTTGTATAACTTTTTTAATGGTAGGAGTCCGACTTGGTTATGTCGGTCTCCTTTAAGTTATTTTTCGTAGTCCTCTTTTTTGGATCTTTGTCAGATCTCTTTCAGGGACTACTTGTATAACTTTTTTAATGGTAGGAGTCCGACTTGGTTATGTCGGTCTCCTTTAAGTTATTTTTCGTAGTCCTCTTTTTTGGATCTTTGTCAGATCTCTTTCAGGAACTACTTGTATAACTTTTTTAATGGTAGGAGTCCGACTTGGTTCTGTCGGTCTCCTTTAAGTTATTTTTCGTAGTCCTCTTTTTTGGATCTTTGTCAGATATCTTTCAGGAACTACTTGTATAACTTTTTAGTTTTGGGCTGACTTTGTTATGTCAGGCCCTTCTAAGTTAAAGTAATCCTCTTTAATAGGGTTGGCCAGACCTCTTTCCAGGGTTTACTTATAACTTGGGTTGACTTGGTCCGATTTCTGAACGTCGGCCAGTCTTTTAAGTTATTATATTAGCTATCCGTAAGACCTCGTCAGGTTCTTTTTTGGATTGCTTTCGATAACTTCTTACATTATTCTGTGTTCATCTTTGCCGATTTGTAGAAAATGGTTGGCGTCTTTAGATCATCTTTTGGGTGAATCGCGTTTTCACCTTTATCGGACGATTGTCTTTATCGTGGTCGCGCAGTGAATTTGTTTTTCACTTTCTACCGACATGTTGCTTTATAATCGGACGATGAATACTTCAGATTAATGCGTCTTGGAATCTTGTAGAATATCTAAATAAACTTTATTCAAAGAAAAAATGCAAATATATACATGTGGGAATTTCCTTGTCCCTTTAAGTCGGGTATGATCTAGGTCTCGATATGGTGCTTATTAAAAAACCTTTTCAGGAAAAAGAGCGCATCCATTTAGTGAGATCTTTTACCTTTTCTAACTGTAGTACCTTCTTAGGTTGCAGGCGTGCCATGATCGGGGAAGCTCTCGTCCATCAAGCTCGGACAGTCTGTAGTAACCCTTCCCCAGTACTTCAATGACTCGGTAGGGTCCTTTCCAGTTTGCTGCCAGCTTTCCTTCTCCGGGTCGAGTTGTTCCAATGTCATTTCTGATTAGGATGAGATCATTCTCTGCAAAACTTCTCGGCACTACCTTTTGATTATATCTGGAAGCCATTCGTCACTTTAGGGCTTCTTCCCTGATCCGAGCTCTTTCTTGGATTTCGGGTAACAAGTCGAGCTCTTCTCTCTAAAGTTGGGAGTTTGCTCGCTCATTGTAGTGGACTACTCGGGGAGATCCTTCTTTGATTTCTATTGGAATCATTACCTCCGTTCCGTATGCTAGTCGGAATGGTGATTCGTTTGTAGTGGAATGGGGGGTTGTTCGATATGCCCATAGGACCTGTGGAAGTTCCTCGGCCCAAGCTCCCTTTGCTTCTTGTAGCCTCCGCTTTAACCCGGCCAATATGACTTTGTTGGCTGCTTCGGCTTGTCCATTGGCTTGGGGATGTTCGACGGAGGTGAACTGGTGTTTTATGTTCAAGTCGGCCACCAGTTTTCTGAAGCCTGCCTCTGTAAATTGGGTACCGTTGTCTGTGGTGATGGAGTATAGTACCCCGAACCTCGTAATAATGTTCCTATATAGGAATTTTTGACTTTTTTGAGCGGTGGCGTTGGCTAGGGGTTCTGCCTCGATCCATTTTGTGAAATAATCTACTCCTACTATGAGGAATTTTACTTGTCCCGATCCCTGTGGGAAGGGTCCGAGAAGGTCGAGTCCCCATTTTGCAAATGGCCAGGGTGAGGTCACGCTGATGAGCTTTTCTGGTGGGGCAATGTGAAAGTTGGCATGCTTCTGGCATGGTGGACATGTCCTTACAAATTCTGTAGCCTCCTTTTGTAGAGTTGGCCAATAGAATCCCGTCCGGAGTATCTTTTTGGTGAGAGCTTGCGCTCCGAGATGATTACCACAAATGCCGCTGTGTACTTCCTCCAAGACTTCCTTTGTGTTGGAAGTTGGTACGCATTTTAGTAAAGGTGTTGATATCCCTTTTTTGTACAGCGTGTTGTTTATGATAGTGTAGTACTGTGCCTCCCTTTTCAGCCTCTTTGCCTCCTTTTTATTTGTAGGGAGTTCTTCTGTTTTGAGGTAGTTTATTATGGGGGTCATCCATCCTTGATCCCGACCTATTATGGCTAGGATTCTTTCTTCTTCTGCTATTGATGGGTTCTGTAATACCTCCTGGATGAGGCTTCTGTTGTTGCCCCCTGGTTTGGTGCTGGCTAATTTTGAAAGGGCGTTAGCTCGGGCATTTTGTTCACGAGGTATGTGGTGGATCCTATATTCCCCGAGTTGTCCGAGCTGTTCTTTAGTTTTATCCAAATATTTTTTCATGGTCGGATCTTTAGCTTGGTAGCTTCCTGTTATTTGTGAGGTGATGACTTGTGAGTCACTGTAAATGTTGAGTTTCCGAGCTCCAACTTCCCTAGCCAGCTTCAAACCAGCTAATAGTGCTTCGTATTCTGCCTGGTTGTTTGAGGCCGAAAATCCGAATTTAAGGGAGAGCTCAAGTTGAGTTCCTTGGTTGTTTTTAAGTATCACACCCGCACCGCTTCCTGTTTTATTCGAGGATCCGTCTACGTATATGTTCCATTCTATGGGGATTTCCGAGATGTCTGTAAATTCTGCGATGAAGTCGGCCAGGTGTTGCGATTTGATTGCTGTACGCGCCTCGTATTGGAGGTCGAATTCGGACAACTCGATTGCCCATTGTAGGATTCTTCCTGCTAGATCTATTTTCTGCAATATCCCTTTTATGGGTTGGTTGGTTCGAACTTTGATGGTATGCGCTTGGAAATATGGGCGAAGCCGCCGGGATATAAGGATCAGGGCGTAGGCAAACTTTTCTATTTTCTGGTAGTTCAGCTCGGATCCCTGTAGTGCTTTGCTAACAAAGTAGACGGGTTTTTGCCCATGTTCGTCTTCTCTGACTAGTGCTGAGGCTATTGCCCGGCTCCCTACTGCGAGGTATAATATGAGCAGTTCTCTTTCTCGTGGTCGAGATAGGATAGGTGGCCGTCCTAAGAACTCCTTGAAGTCTAGGAAGGCTTGCTCACATTCTGTCATCCATTCGAACTGTTTTCCCTTTTTTAAAGTAGCATAGAAGGGAAGAGATCTTATCGCAGCTCCTGCTAAGAATCGGGATAGAGCGGCCAACCTCTCATTGAGTTGTTGTACTTCTTTGATACAGGTTGGGCTCTTCATGTTGAGTATGGCTCGACACTTGACTGGATTTGCTTCAATCCCCCTTTGTGTGAGCATGAAGCCCAAGAATTTGCCGGCTTCTACTACGAAGGTGCATTTTGTGGGATTGAGCCGCATGTTATGTTTCCTGATAGTGTAAAACACTTGAGTCAGGTCGGATAACAATGTATCTTTGCTTTGTGTCTTTATCAACATATCGTCTACATAAACTTCCATAATTTTTCCGATGTGATCTGAGAAAACTTTATTCATTAGCCTTTGATAAGTAGCTCCTGCGTTCTTGAGACCAAAAGGCATCACTATGTAACAGTAGTTTGCTTTCGGTGTTAGGAACGATGTTTTTTCTTGATCTGGTGGATACATGGGGATTTGATTGTACCCTGAATATGCATCCATGAATGAGAGATACTTATATCCTGATGAAGCATCCACTAGAGCGTCGATGCTTGGGAGTGGGTAGGGGTCTTTTGGGCAGGCTTTGTTGAGGTCGGTGTAGTCGGTGCACATTCGCCACTTCCCATTTGACTTTTTCACTAAGACGACATTTGCTAGCCATAGTGGATATTTGACTTCCCTTATGAACCCGGCCTCAAGTAGCGCTTGTACTTGTTCTTCTACAGCCTGAGCTCGTTTTGGTCCAAGTTTTCTTCGTCTTTGTTGTACCGGCCGGGATCCCGGATAGACTGCCAATTTGTGGCTCATTAGTTCGGGATCAATACTTGGCATGTCGGCGGCTTTCCATGCGAAGAGATCGACATTATCTCGTAGGAACCGTATTAGTGATTCCTTTATGTATCCTTTTAGGATCGTGCCAATATTAGTTGTTTTATCCGAGGTGTCTCCGATCTGGATTCTTTCTACTTCTCCTTCGGGTTGTGGTCGGAGTTCTTCTCGCCTCTGAACTCCACCGAGCTCGATTGTGTGGAACTCTCCTCCTTCACCTCGGAGGTTTAGGCTTTCGTTATAACAGCGACGTGCCATCTTTTGATCTGCCTTTATTGTAGCTATCCCTTCCGCAATTGGGAATTTCATACATAGATGTGGAGTTGAAACTATTGCCCCGAGTTGATTTAACGTTGTCCGACCTATTAAGGCATTGTAGGCTGAGCTTACGTTGACCACGATGTAGTCTATCTTGAGTGTTCTAGATTGGTTCCCCTTTCTGAAGGTTGTATGCAGCAATACATATCCCAGCGGTTGAACTGGGGTATCTCCTAGTCCGAATAGGCTGTTCGGGTACGCTCTTAGCTCTTTTTCTTCTAGACTGAGTTTGTCAAAGGCAGTTTTGAATAAGATGTCGGCAGAGCTTCCCTGGTCAATTAGTGTACGGTGAAGGTTGGCGTTTGCCAGTATGATCGTAATGACCATGGGGTCGTCATGTCTCGAGATGATTCCGGATGCGTCTTCCTTGGTAAACGTGATTGCTGGGATGTCTGGGGCTTCCTTTTTTCCTTCGACGTGGTATACCTCTTTGAGGTGTCGCTTGCGAGATGATTTGGAGATTCCTCCCCCAGCGAATCCGCCGTGTATCACGTGGACATGTCTTTCTGGTGAGCGAGGTGATCGTTCAGATCGTCCGACGTCCTCATCCCTCCTTCTTTTCCTTGGTTCTTCGTCCTGGTTGGCCAAGAACCGATCTAATTTTCCTTCTCGTACTAATTTTTCTATGACGTTTTTCAAATCGAAGCATTCATTGGTAGAATGCCCTCGAAGTCGGTGATATTCACAGTATTCATTCCGATTTCCTCCTCCTCTTTTACCTTTAAGTGGCCGAGCTGGATGGATTTTCTCTGTATGGCAGACTTCTTTGTAAACATCTACCAAGGATACCCTAAGAGGAGTATAGTTATGATATTTCTTGATTTTCTCTCCGGAGCGATCTTCCTTTTTCTTGGATTCTTTATCTTGGTAGGCAGAACCGAACCTTGAGGTTTCGCTAAGTCGAGAGTTTTCTTCCATATTGATGTATTTTTGTGCCCGTTCTTGTACTTCGTCTAAGGAGGTCGGGTATCTCTTTGATATAGATTGGCTAAATGGTCCTTCTCGTAGGCCATTTATGAGTCCCATAATGGCAGCTTCTGTTGGAAGATTTTGTATGTCCATGCATGTTTTGTTGAATCTTTCCATGTAGTTGTGAAGGCTCTCCTGATCTCCTTACTTGATCCCTAGTAGGCTAGGTGCGTGTTTGGTTTTATCCTTTTGTATGGAGAATCGGGCCAGGAACTTCTTGGCCAGGTCGTCGAAACTCGAGATGGATTTCGGAGGTAGGTTGTCGAACCATTTGATGGCTGTCTTGGTTAGAGTTGTTGGAAAGGCTTTGCAGCGAACTGCATCTGAGGCATCAGTGAGGTACATTCTACTTCTGAAGTTGCTGAGATGATGGTTGGGATCCGAGGTGTCGTCATATAGAGTCATATCCGGAAGCTTGAAATCTTTTGGAATTTTGGTTTTCATGATTTCTCTGGTGAATGGATCTTGATCTTTCTGAGAGCTATCCTCTGTGGATGGTCGAGTAGCTTTAGTTTTGAGATCAGCTTCGAGTTTTATAAGCTTATCTTCTAATTCTCGGCGCCGCCTTATTTCCCGGCATAGATCTTCTTCTTTTTCTCGTCGATGTTGGGCTTCTTTCTCAAGTTGCTCCAATCTATTTTGAAGTACTTCTATTACTCCTGGATTTGATGAATTTTTATCTCCGTTGGTTTTTGGAGTATCTTTGAGTATCGTGTCCGCGTTTTTATGCGGTGTTCTGTCTTCCAAACCTGAATCGTGGTCGTTGTCATGGTCATCCGCCATGTTAATGGGATGACTTCCAGGTTCTCCGGCAACGGCGCCAATGTTTCGAGGGTTACCTGAAACTGTAGGCCGATCTTGGATGAGATCTTCTGTGTTGGTCGGAGCCGACGTGTCCGGCAGGTGTGCGGCGGCCGGAGCTGATGTGTCCGACATGTTGGACTTGGTAGTGGTGCTGATCCTTCGTCCCTGGAGGGTGGGGGGTACCTGCAAGGGACTCCGATGCTTAAGTTAGCAAGGGTATTAAGCAGGTATTGAGTAGAATCAGAGTATGAGTTATACCTGGGTGCTCCAGTGTATTTATAATGGTGAGATGTGGCCTTCTGTGGATAAGATAAGTTAGTTATCTTATCTTATCTTATCTTTAAGTGAGGTCATCTTATCTTATCTTTAAGGGAACCGCCTTTCTCTCTGTAGGCTTGGGCCGCCTTAGGATTTGGAGCGTGTTCCTTTATTTGGGCCCTTTGTTTGGGCTTTCCTGTGAGTTTGGCTGAGCTCTTTGAGAAGAGGTCGGTCGCTTTGCCTGTAGAACATCCCGGGTCGGACAGCTCGACCCAGGGTATGAACAGCAGGAATAAAGAAAAGACTACAATATGCAAAAGGAGCCTGGGCTGAGGAGCTCCCACAAGTGTTATGGGCTTACCAGACGACGCCACAATCTGCCACTGGAGAAATGCCCTTCCGACTTGTCTACGGCGTAGAAGCCATGATACCAGTAGAAATCAGCGAACAAAGTCCAAGGGTGATTCTCCACAATGAGATCGAAAACATACAGGGGCACAAAGAGGAGCTTGAACTGCTTCACGAAGTCCGAGAACAAGTCCAGATAAGAGAAACAGCGTTGAAACAAATGATGACTACCAGGTACAACAAAAAAGTCATTCGAAGAAGCTTCACCCCAAACGACTTGGTCTTGATCAGAAACGACATTGGAGTCAACAAATCGGGGGAAGGAAAACTCGCTGCTAATTAGAATGGACCATACAAAGTTAGTGAGGTCTTAGAAAAAGGATATTATAAGGTGACCGACCTAAACGGCACCGAGTTACCAAGGTCGTGGCATGCTTGTAACTTGAAAAGGTACTATAGTTAAAAGCAAACTCTACTACCTGATGTACTCTTTTCCCAACTTCATAATTTTTTCCCAAAAATCAAAGGTTTTTTTTGAAGAAGGGTTTTTAACGAGGCATCACGGTAGATGCTAAGGGAAAATAGACTATCAAAGGCCCTTAGTAGCAGTAAAGTACCTTCCCAAATAAATAAAGATCTTTTACAATATCTCTTATAAATTCCTTCTCGTTTTTTTCTTTCTTTCTACGAAATGCGTCGGCTTAAGCTCGACAAAGCGTGAAAATCTCATGAACCGACCTAGATGGTCGTCAGGATAAAACAACGAGGTACAAGTCGGTGTAAAGAGGTTATAAAGGTTGATCGCAAAGAACTCGGAAACATTCTGACTCATAAGTCAGAATGAAGAACCGAGCAGCAAAGAAAACACATCACAAAAGTAACCTAAGTCATAGGAACTCAATAAATTCTGAAATTGAGTATAAGGAATACCAAAAAGAGATCGAAAAACATATCAATAATGTCAAAGCTAAAGACTGTTCTAAGTCTTTAGAGAAAAAGAAAAAAAGACAGACGACCCCAAAAAAGGTTTTCAAAAAGATCAAAAGGGTTTCTCAAAAAGCTAAAAAGCATGCACGCAAAAGGTAACTTAACCCTTATCCAAAAAAGGGTATTCTTTCGTTAACTTAAAACCCTTATTCAAAAAGGGTATTTATAAATATTTTGTTTACGACCTTAAAAGGCCAAGAGAAATGTCAGGGAACAACCACTACAACATGAAAAAGAGTTTAAAAAAGGGGAGACCCACAGGCCGGGCCCCCATATAGCCAATAAATTTTTTAGAGAACATCACCACCTGAGCCGAAGGGAGTAGTCGATCACCACCAGAGTCGGGAAGAGCAGACGGAGCGCCATCAGGTCCAGGGAGAGAAGTATCCATAGGAGACGGAGAGGAGGTTCTGTGAGACCTTGAAGAACTCGAAGCATCCTTCGGAACATCACTACCAGAGCTGAAGGGAGTAGTCGGATCACCACCAGAGTCGGGAAGAGAAGACGGAGCGCCATCAGGTCCAAGGAGAGAAGTATCCATAGGAGACGGAGAGGAGGTTCTGTGAGACCTTGAAGAACTCGGAGCATCCTTCTGAAGAGGAGGAGACTCAATGATTCTCTTCCCCCGAGTTTTTAAATCTGACTCAGAGACAACCTTGGGAGCAGGAGGAGAAACTATGACACCATCAATGACGACCTTGTCAGGATCCAAAGGAGAGAGATCCAGGTCGGGAGCAAGGATTCTGACCTGCTCCTTAAAAATCCTCGAGGCCTCCTCGGCTCCTTCAGCAATAGAGTCCTCCAACTCGGCGTAAGCATTCCGAGAATTCAACAAGTCCTTCCTCACCTCCACGAGGTCCTTGAACAAGCTCGAATAACTCTTCTGCGCCTTCTTCCTCAAGCCCTCCTCCATATTGCATTGGGTTTGTAACTTGCTCTCCTTCTCCCGAAGGCCATCCCTCTCCTCCTTCAATTTAGCAACCTCCTCCTTCAACTCCTTCTCTTGTTTCTGATATATGAGAAGCCTTTCCTCCAACTCTTCAACCCTCAAGGTTGAACCCAGAGAGCTAAGAGGAGTCTTCTCAAAAATATCAAGAAACTTGGTGCACACCGCCGCTGCCCTGACACTCTCCTAAGCCAGAATAGTGAGGTGGTTCCGGATAGAAACATCATCCATACCTATACAAGTATAAGGATAGATGTATTTTCGGATAAACGCAGGAGCATCCACCTTAGCCTCACCTTTAAAAGAAGAGCTAGACTCTAAAGTCTTACGCTTCTTTTTCTCCAACTCAGGAGAAGGTCGGGGGGAGGGGGCAGCTGAGAAGAAGCCGAGGAGGAAATAACGATAGGTCGAGAAGGGGTCACCAAATTTTGAGAAGAAGGAGGAGGAGGAAGAGAGGAGCTAGTTACCCTGGCACCACCGGTCCTGGCGTGAGATCTCGCCTTGGCCTCCTGGACTCTCTGGTAAGACTCACTGGAATTCTTCTTCGCCATCTCTGTAAGAAAACAATTAGTAGCCAAAAAGTCAGCGAAACAAGTCGGTAAAAACAAGTCGGAAATAAAGTAGATCAATAAAAAAAGCTACCTAGTTGTGTCTGGACAAAGGTCGGCGACCCCTGGAGAAATTTTTTGGTATCCAAATATGGGGCCCTCCCCCACACTTCTCGAAGGAACCCCACAACGGCTACCTCCACATCATCCAGGTCGTCCAAACTATATTTCTCACAGGGGGAGGCCTCTAATCAGTACAGAGGAAAGCAAGGAGAAGAATTCTCATCCAAGAAAAAGGGGTGGTGACCCTCTACGGCTTGAACTTTGAAAAAGTAATTTTTGAAGTCATGAAAAGATTCATCAAAAAGGGTGAAGACCCTCCGACCTTGTATAGCTTGAAAGGACACCCACTGCTGCTTGTTATTTTGCAAACTGAAGGGCTTGGTCATGTGGAAAAGGAAAAAGAAAATACTCAAAGAAGTCGGAAAGTCTAAAGCATGGCTGACAAACTGATAAATTTTCAGAAAACCCCAGGAATTGGGATGAAGCTGGGTAAGTGCAACATGACAGTGACGTAAAACAGCAATCTCAAAATCAGAGAAAGGAAGAAAAACGCCCAGGCGGGTGATCATGCTCTCATACATATAAAAGAAATGAGGGACTGCCTCCGAAGCCCTACCGAAGCAAACCCGGTCTTCTGGACCCGGGACAAGCAGTTCATACTTTGGCTCATCCTCATCAGAGGTGCAGAGCCGGTGACGAATGTGAAGATCAGTAATAAAATCAGTGTCAACCCAAGGTTCCTCCCCTAAGACTGTGACATCGACCCACTGAGCAAGAATTTCTATGGAAGACATTTCTTTTCCTAAAAAGGGTTAGTGAAACCTACAAAAGAAAAAGAAAAGAAAATCAAAAACATGGTCTCTAAGGGGGGGAGTACGGAATCAAACAGAAGCCTACAAATCAACTTTTCTCTCTCTCTAAAAAATAAAAGCATGCAAACAGAAAGCACGTTGTAAAAAAAGAAGAGAAGAAAAGACTAACCTTTATCTGGAAATAAGGTAGAAGAAGATGAAAGCCTTCAAACAAGGAATGCCCCACGAACGGATGAGAAGAAGAAAAAATTCGAAAAATCGCAGAAACGAAACAATGAAAGAGAGGGAAAGTATTTATAAACACGTTAGGGGCATAATGGTAAAAACAGAAGCAGTCATTAATGAGCGCACCGTTACCAAGGTAATCAATCCCTACGCGAACCTCTAACGGACGCGACGTTTGATTAGACGTAACTGTGAAAATCAAAAGCCACGAAAAGTCACGTCGGCTCCCAATGATCACGTCGGTTCCCTCCTAGGTCGGCTACGACCCCGAGTAGAATACTCGAACCCAAATCTTAAAAGAAATTGGGCTCGAGTAGGGACACTGTTCATACCCTGACCCAATGATAAGGCCCAGGACCCAACGAAAGGCCCAATCCAAAGGATTGAGCCTCACCCTACACCGACCTTCAATCTACGAAGTCGGTGCCTACCACGACTTGCTCTAAAGAAGTCGGGAATGAGGGATTAGCTGGCAGATAAACCCTCACTCAAGAGGATAACTGCCCCTAAAATCTCTCTAACCACTTCCAAGAGCAATATCTCAACTTTCCTAAGATAAAGGGACGGTTATTCCCCTTAAAAGGCAGAACTACTCTAACGGTGGTTATGAGTTCGCCACTATAAATACACTGACATCCCTCAAGTATCTCTAAGCCCAATACTATCTAGACCTGCTTACACCCTTGCTGACTTAGGCATCGGAGTGTCTTTGCAGGTACCACCCCCATTCTTTCACATACACAACTCGGAGGCGGCTCCCAGACGTAAACTAAGTCGGAGACCACTTTCCTCTAGCGCTTGGGCCTCACAAACAAGCCCAACCACTGTCCGGTTCTAGGTAAGCCCCCGGAATAATAATAATAATAATAATAATAATAATAATAATAATAATAATAATAATAATAATAATAATAATAATAATAATAATAATAATAATAATAATAATAATAATAATAATAATATTCAATAAAATTATTAGAGATTATTTTAAAAACATTTAAGGTTAAAACTATTTGATATTTTTGTATTTAATATAATCAAAAGATGTTCTACTTTAAAAAACATGTTTGTATTAAAAAAATATTTTAATTTGGATTTCAAAACATCATTATTCACTTTTTACTTTTTTGTTGAAAAGAGTGTATTAATATACTAGTGTCGTCGTCCACATGTGCAAAGCTAAGTTAAATATGATGCTTTGAAATCCAAATTAAAACATTTTCTTTTAATACAAACATATTTTTTAAAGTATGACATCTTTTGATTATATTAAATACAAAAATACTAAATAGTTTCAACTTTGAATTTTTGTAGAATAATCTCTTATTATTATTATTATTATTATTATTATTATTATTATTGAGTGACTATATATATATATATATTAAAAATACATAGATAAGAATTTAATAAATAAATTTATCATTATTTTTGTCTAAAAATACAAAAAAATTATGGTCCAATATTATTGTACAATTAATAATAATAATAATAATAATAATAATAATAATAATAATAATAATAATAATAATAATAATAATTTTATTTTATTTTTTTGGATGGAGGATTGTTATGTCTCATAGAAAAAAGCGTTGAGAATTAATTTGTATATTAATTTTTTTGGGACTAAAATGTTCATTTTTAAAATCCTTAGGAACTAATTTGCATAATACGAAAAATAAACTAAAAACTGATTTGTCAACTGGAATAAAATTTTAAGAATTGATCTATATATTATTTTTTTTTGAGAACTAAAATATCTATTTTAAAAATCATTAGAGATTGATTTAGGTAATTATTCTATTTTTATAGTGACGAAGTTTTGATTACTTAAAATAATTTAGAGGGTAATACTCAATTTAATCTTGAAATTTTAATACCAATTTAATTTGTTCTCTAAAATTGAAAAAAAAAAGATACTTTTTAGTATTAAATTATGCAAGATATACGTTGTGTTGATCCGTCCTTTTTCTACCGTCTTCAACCCATGTTTGAGGCCAGCAGCTCGTGAATGAGTTTGTTAGAGATGGAGAGAGTAATTAGGAGGTAGCTGGAGAGAATATTGCATTGGTTCATTAATTAGTTTGGATCTTGTAGCAGAGTTTGTTATGCTATATATGGCTGCACCTTCAGCCTTTGAAATAAGCAGATTTCCCACCAATGCAAATTTCACTTTTCTCTTGTTCTAAGCTCGCATAGCAGAGCCTCAATTTTCTCACCAAGAAATCGGCAGCTCAGAACAGAATTCAACAATTGCTTCTCCCACTCTCACAAAACGAGAACTCCCCCCCCCCCCCTCTTTCTCTCTCGCGCGTTTTTGTTTGTCTTCTCTGATTTCTTGAACACACTCTAGCTGTTCGACGAAATGCCTGAATCATGCACTCCCTCACCACCGCACCCTCTTTTTCTTCCCTTTCTTTCCATTTCTTTCCCCACCGCCACCGCCACCGCCACCGCCACCGCCACCACCACACCCTCTTTCAGTTAACTCCTCCCTTCATCTTCTCCTTCCAGTACACCACCGCCAAGAGGCTCCAGGTGCAGCTCCACGTGCAGGAGGAGAAATCACTGAGGAAGAAAAAAGGGAGGAAGGGTCTTTGCTGCAAGGAGGACTTGGGTGGGGCCGAAGAGGAAGTGTTCTCTCCTCTGGAGGCGGAGATTCTTGAGTTCATGCGGAGTTCCACGAAATCATCAGCATTTCCGACGAGGGAGGAGCTGGTGGCTGCTGGGAGGGTTGATTTGATTGATGCCATTGTTACCAAAGAATGCTATCTTGTTTATGGCTGGGATTTGGATCGTGGGTCACGTGAAAGTTACGATTTTGATGGTGCTTCTGTTGCTGAGATTCATGGTCAAGCATCAATGGCTTCTGGGTTTTCTTCCTCTTCTGATGGCGATAACTCTTGCAAGCAAGCCAAATCAATGTGAGAATCTCCTTAAGATGTGTCCTTTTTTTTTTATTGAAGAATCTTGCTATAATGTTGGACTTACCCTCGTATTATTATCATTATCACTACTTTGCCTTATTTTTTTTTGTTTTCTTGTGTTTGTTTTGGGTTTCTTTTCCCTTGGATGTTTTTGCCTGAATGGTTTAACGGACCTAAGAAGAGTTCTAAAGTTTTCAAATTTGGAATATTTTATCTATGCTTTCATTGTTCCCGCAGTTATGAGCTAGTGCCTCAGTTTAGTTTCTTAGATTTGAGACGGTAAGAGCTGCCAGGGAGCAGTCCCATGTGGACTGCAAATGGTAACAAGTTTTGTTGGCTTTATTTGGTTAATGTTGTCAGTTGTAGAATTAGATACTTTTAACATAGCGGCTGTTGTTGCCCAAGAATAGGTGGCAGCTCTTCTAGATAGATGGTGACTTTGAAAAAATTTTGGGAACTAGTCACGCCATATCTATTAGCTATAATTTTGACGTGGGAGTAAGCATTTGATCCATCAAATTATATCAAAACAAAATCATGGGTTCAATGCTGCAGCTGATATTAGAGTGGAACGTTTGGCTTTATTTGGCTAGTCTTACCATTAGGATTTGAGGAGTTTAACATGCTGACTCGGTGCCCTGAACGGGTGCCATACAACAACAACAACAACAACAACAAAGCCTTGTCCCACTAAGTGGGGTCGGCTACATGAATCAAACGACGCCATTGTGCTCTGTCATGTATCATGTCTACAGAGAGACCGTTTACATATAGATCTCGTTTGAGGTGACCGTTTACATATAGATCTCGTTTGACCACCTCATGGATGATCTTCTTAGGTCTTTTTCTGCCTTTCGCTCTTTGTTCATTTTCCATCTCATCCACCCTCCTGACTGGATGTCCTATCGGTCTTCTTCTCACATGTCCAAACCACCTGAGACGCGATTCAACCATCTTTTCCACAACGGGTGCCATCCTCTAAGAAATTCGAAAGAAATAAATTGCCTTGTCATCAGTTATGGCTTTTGTTCTAATGGTAAGTGTATTGTACGAGAACTATTTTTGAATGTGATCTTCTGTTTAACAGGGATATCGAAGTTGAGGAGTCAGGCATTGAGGGTATATTGAATCGGCTGGAGAGACAGAGAAGTAATTCTTTTGGACTTGGGTTAACAGAGAAAGATGAAAGTGATCCTTCCAGAAACAGTGAAGATAAAGATACAGTAAGTACTCTTCATGGTGGTTTGATCAAACTTGATCAGCACAGATCTCAATTAGGCAGTGAAAATTTAAGAAACTCCCTTGAGCCCGACACATGGAGAAGTTGGATTATCCAGAGGAATGGTTCTTCAAATGTAGCTTTTGAAGGTAATGTATTTTATTTTCAGGTTGTTTCTTAATCTGGACAGGATCAACTGATATCTGTATGATCATATACAGCTGCTGAAATAGTTCCTAGTGAAATTGGGGAGTCTTCTGCTGAACCTGCAAATAGAGAAGCAGGGTTCAGTTCTCTTGATGGGGATGCAAATCACACTGATATCAAATCCTATATCCGGAATTTGGAATCGGAGCTATCCTCTGCACTTCATTCGTTGAGATCTAAAGCTGATTATGTTACAATGCAGATGGTGAGTAATGAGCTAATGGACATGGCTGTATATTATTATTACCGCAACATAAGAACGAAATAAATAGCATGAGATTTACATACCTGCTTCTTTTGAATCTCATTTACCTCTCCCATTCTTTTCCATGTAGTCAGTCTTAATTTATAAATCACTTTTTTCTTTTTTTTCTTTTTTGGCTTTTTGGGTAGAGGGTAGTAGCTTTTCGGTTAGCAAATTCATGTACCCATTTTTAATGCATGTTGAGTAGTTAGACTTAGAAGCTGAATACTTTGTATGAGGAATGATAGGAAAATAGAATTACTGCGATAGGGCTGGGAAATGAATGACAAAAGGATACATACAGTCTGTTATAAGCCAAACAGTGTGAATGTACTTAAATTTTCTGTGCTACCAGTTAACTTGTTATGAAAATTATTATTATTATTATTTTTCTTTCGGAACACATTGCCTTCAATTGTAAACCACCTCAAAAAATCAATAATAAGAGGCTTCAATCGTTGCTCTTTCTTTAGCAGTTTTTGGGTTGTTAAAGCATTAGTATGTAACTTCAGGATACTAAATTAATCTGAGTTGGGATCTGAGTTGGGTGCTGTATATTCTTTTATAGGATCAGAAGAACTCATCCGATGATCTAGCAAAGTATTCCGATGCTTGGGAATTCCAAGAAACTGAGATAATGAATGCTCAGGACAGACTGCGATCCATACGTGCTAAGTTGTCAGTATTAGAAGGAAAGAAGTCATTGGCAATAATGTATCCCCAACTCCACTCAGCCATCGTCTTTTATATATATATATATATATATATATATGTATATTGTGTTACGTAAACCTTGACAATCCCATGTTTTCCCAGGGATGCACACAAAATTGTTGAAGAGAAGCAGAAGAGGATTAATAATGCTCACAGAGCCTTGCAAACTCTGAAGACGATTTGTGTAGTTTGGCATAATCCATCTTCACAAATATATTTAGTAGGATCCTTTGATGGTTGGTCCACCCAGGTCAGACCTCTTTCATGATTTTGGTTGATAGATAATGAATATTTTCTCAAGATGGGTTTAATCATGATTCTGACTTTGAGAAGTAGTACTATGTGTATTTGAAAATGTTATGCCTAGCATGTGGATGCGGATGAGGGGTTGTGCACAACCTTGAACCCTCAAAAATGTATTCTGGTCGTTTTACTTTAAAAAAAAAAATACTATGGAAAGAAGGAATAGAAATTAAGGACAGCTGTGACCGTGAGGACCTAATTTAGTGAGTTCTTAGCTCATTACTTTCACCTGATTCATTGTTCTTCCCTTTCGAGGATGTATTCTACAATTTTGAGTTGTCTCTGATTTTAATGATGCAATGATTACTTTTGCAAAAGATTTTTTTTATTTTAATATTGTTTTGTTGTATAGATTCAGGCATTTTAGATCCTTACACTTAGCATAAAATACACCAATAATTAACCGTATTATATTGCAGAGAAAAATGGAGAAATCAAATACCGGCATATTTTCTTTGAACTTGCTGCTATATCCTGGAAAATACGAGGTTAGTCGCATTTCAACTATTTGTTTTACAATCCAGATAAGATATAGTAAGCATTCAAATGTTTGATTCTTGTAACAGATCAAATTCATTGTTGATGGTGAATGGAAAGTTGATCCACTGCTGCCTATTGTTGTTACCAATAAAGGTTATGAGAACAATCTCCTCGTGGTTCATGATTAGTGTAGGATAGTGTGTGCGATTGTGCTGAGATAGAATCTGTAGATCAGAAAGAGTGTCGCAGGCATTAGGCTAGTACCCGAAATTTTTTGTGTTCCGCATTTCTTCACAGGAAAGTATGGTGGTGTTTTTTTGAGTGTTTTCAATTTTCATTTTCACTTCAAATGAAAATAGAGATGAAAACATGTTTGTTTGATTTTAATAAAAATGAAACATTCTTTTTTCTCTGTGTTTCTGTTTTCAAATTGCCATTTTGGAGATTTTGATTTCTACCAATGTTTCTCTAGCATGGTGTTGGAGTTTTTTTAAGAGGCTAGGTTTTGCTTTACTTCCACAACTATTGCTAATAGTTACATGTACGAGAGTGAAGAATAGGCAGCTGCAATGTTCAACATTTAAGACAGCAATTTGGGAAGAAATAAATAATGAATTGGCTACAATTGCTAGGAACATTATGGTGTGCTAGGCTAAATGGAAAGTATAATCTACAATTGTGTTTTGGCTATTTTATTAGTAATTAGCTTAAAAAATTGCTTGCATTTGTGTGGCTTATGGATAAGAGAATGTGCTTTAACTCTTCTCATGACAATTAGATCAAGAAATTGGCAAGATTGATTGTGATTAGAGAGATTGGATTGCCAAAGAATTGGGATTCAATCAATTTCAATTCGCCATAGATCCACTCATATGATTGAGAAGGGAGTTGAGACTCAATTGATTCATGTTGGATTATGATATCTCCAATCCTTGATGAATCACTTTTTTTGAATTTCTCTATTTTAGATCTCTCTGACTTACTTCTATTGCAATTGTCTATTTCTGTTTTGATCCCCTGCACCCAATTCCCTTTATTATTCATGCAATTTAAGTTTCCATGCATTTTAGAATCTGCAATTTTAATTTCTTGCAATTTAAGATTCAGTTCTTTTAATATCTTGCACTTTAAGTTTCAGCAATTTACTTTTCTTGCCATTTAAGTTTCCTGCAATTTTCATTCTGTTTGATCAAATTTCACTCAATTCACCAATATTCGCTTGACTAGACTAATCACCATACTAAAGTTGTTTGATCCATCAATCCCTGTGGGATCGACCTCACTTTTGTGAGTTATTACTACTTGATGCGACCCAATACACTTGCCGGTTAGTTTGTGTAGAATCGTTTTTTCCCCATCAAGTTTTTGACACCGTTGTCGTGGATTGATTAAGATCGACAATGATTAAGTAGGTGATAATCTAGATTAAGCATTTTTTCTTTTATTTTTTTTATCAAGCACACTAACTGTTTGAGATTTTGTTTCTACTAACCTTAACTTCACTCTAAGCAACAGAGTGCTCTGTTTTGTTTTGGTTTGTTTTGTGTTGTATGCCAGGAGGAAGAAGAGGTGCATCCACCTCCTTTGATTCTAAACCAGAGAGAACATTCTTGAGATTGAAAAGAGAAGCAAGAGGGAAGGGAATAATTAGAGAAGAAGAATTAGAAGAGGAAGATCAAGAGATGGATGGCAACCTCCCTAATCCACCAATGGAGGTGGCCAACAACAATGGCCAGCCCTAAAGGAGAGTTCTAGCCTCCTACACCATCCCTAACCCAAGAAATTGTGGGAGCAGTATCCTAACCCCCAATGTCCATGCTAATAACTTCGAACTCAAGCCCCAACTTATCACTCTAGTTCAAAATAATTGCCAATATGGATGAAGTGTTGCTGAAGACCCAAACCAACATCTCTGTGTTTTTGAGAATGTGACATTGTTAAAACCAATGGAGTCCATCCTAACTGGGATGATTTTGTTAGCAAGTTCCTAGCCATATTCTACCCCCCTAAAAGAGTCATTAAACTGAAAACTGATGTTCAAACCTTCAGGCAACAAGAAGGAGAATCATTATATGAAGCTTGGGAGAGGTATAAAGCTTTGATTAGAAGATGCCCATAAGGAATGTTCAGTGAATGTGTTGAGCTCCAAAATTTCTACGAGGGCTTGTCCATGAGTTCAAAGAAAGCCTTAGATTATTCTTTAGGAGGATCTTTGCAAATGATGAAGACTGCTCAAAAGGCATATGATCTCATAGACATGGTGGCCAACAATGAGTATTTCTACTCCTCTGAAAGACAAGCTACTCCCAAGAGAGGTGTATTTGAGCTTGAAGGAGTTGATACAATCTTGGCTCAAAACAAGATTATGCTCTAGCAACTTCAACAACAAATTGAAATGATGTCAAAGAGAATGGATGGGTTACAACTTGCAGCAGCGACCACAACCAATCAACCACCAGTGGTGTGGGGACAATGATGCGTGCGCATCTTTCTTGTCTTTTCCTAGTGAATTTGCACTTAAATTGTTGAGTTTAATCAATGTTTAATTATCTTTTAGCCAATATGGATGTTACTTTGAGTCTTGTGCAATTCTATTTATTTTAGGTAGCATTCAGCTGGATTTGATGGAGTTTCTGCAGCACAAAAATTAAAAGAGAAAACTAGCAAGAAGCGACGCGTGCGCGTACTTGACGCGTGCGCGTGATTTGGAGCTTTTCATGGCGACGCGTGCGCGTGACTGACGCGTACGTGTGATTTGAAGATTTGCACGGCGACGCAGGCGCGTAGTTGATGCGTGCGCGTACTTGACGCGTACGCGTGACACGCGAAAAAACAATCGAAGCGTACGCGTGACTGATGCGTACGCGTGACATGCGACACGTGCAGAGAATACAGAAAACGTTGGAGGCGATTTCTGGACTACTTTTGACCCAATTTTCAGCCCAAAAAGCACATATCAGAGGTTGCAGAGTGAAGGAATCAAGTGGTCTCCATCCATTAATTGAAGACTTGCTGATTGCCATAATTAATTCTGATTTAAATTTGAATTCTATTTTAAAATAGGAAAAAGATATTATTTAGTTTTAATTTTATATTTTAAATTAATTAGGATTAGTTATAAAAAGGAAAAACTTTTCTTCTTTGGGGGAGAGATTAATTCTGTACTTTTACAATTTACCTGAATCATAGTTTTTTCTCTGAACCATGAGCAACTAAACCTCCACTGTTAAGGTTAGGAGCTCTGTCTATTGTATGGATTAATATTATTTTTTTTATTCATGTTTTGATTTATATTTCAAGAATTGTTTTTGTTCTTTATTTGATGAATTTGGGTAGAACAGAAGTACATGTTCTAATTGAGTTCTTGTATAACTTGGAAAAACTCTTTACTTGAGCAACAGTTTGAAAACAATTTCTCCTAAATTTTAATTATCTGGCTTTAACGGGATACATGACATATAATCCTCTTATTTTTGGATAATTAGGATTTTTGTGGCATATAAACTGGAATTTGATCATGCAGCTTCTAATTGGAATTAAATGACCAAGGAATTGACAGTTAATGAATTTTAGAGAAGACTAGGAAGGTCTAAGAAATTAAAGTCTATTCACATATAGTTTGTCATGAATTAAATCTTGCATGATTAAAATAGTTAATAAGAAAAGTCAATCCAAAAAATAGATAACTCTGAAGTCTTAACTGTTTTCTCTCATATTTTATTTTCAATTTATTTACTTGCGTGCCTGCCTTCTGGTATTTTGAAGTCACTTATTAAACCTTTTGAACATCTCAAAACCATTTTCTGCTTGCCTAACTAAGTAAATCATTTAACCATTGTTGCTTAGTCCATCAATCTTCGTGGGATCGATCCTCACTCACCTGAGGTATTACTTGGTACGATCCGGTGCACTTGCCGGTTAGTTTGTGGTTGTAAATTCTGCACCAAGTTTTTAGTGCCGTTGTCGGGGATTGATAGTGATTAACAATTATCAGTTGTTTGATTGCTTAAATTAGGCGTTTTAGTTTTGATTTTATTTAAATTTTGCTTTAAATATTTTCGAAAAAAATATATTTAATACTAATATTTTTCTTAATTTCTGAAATTAAGTTTGGTGTCTCCTTAGTTGTTTTATTCTTCCTATTTATTTTATTTATTGAGTTTAAATATTCTTTATGCTCTTTCTTCTTTGATTGCTTGTTTACCACATGGTGCGTTTAATTCTGTTTGGTGTTTTGTGCTAAGGAAAAATAATGGAGAGAGATCACTTGGGTTACTACTCACATCCAAGTAGTGATTCATATTATTGTGGATGGAGGAATTATCAAAATTTTGGTTGGCAAAGTCAAAAGCAAAGAAACTTCAATGCTCCATGTTCCAATTACCAAGAACCATCATCTTTCTACCCATGTCAAGAGCCACCATCAGATATTGAGGTTTCTCAGAAGAAGGGTGTTATGGAAGTAGAAACTCTTAATGCTATTCTTGTCCAGAATAAGCTTATGACTCAACAAATAAATCTACTTACTCAACAGATGAGTGGCATGCAAGTCCCAGCTATCAACACCCAAAACCCTCTTCAAGAGGTCAATTACATGGGGAGTGCTCCTAAAAATCTCAATAATGATTCCTATTCTAAGACCTACAACAGGGGTGGAGAAATTACCCAAATTTTGGGTGGAGAAAGCAACCTCAGAGGCCACAAAATTTTAATCATAGTTCTCAGGGTGGTTTTCAACAAAATAATTTTAATAACCCCCAGTTTCAGTCATCTCAACAAGCAACTTCTTAGGCCCAACAGAATAATGCTTTGGAAGCAATATTGGCAAGTTTTAGACAGAAAATCAGAGCATCAATCAAGAACTTGGAGATTCAGATGGGTCAATTAGTCACAAAAGTTAATGAAATTGATCAGAGGACCACTAATAGCCTTCTTATAATGCAATTCCAAACCTAAGAGGAATGCAAGGCTAGCACCTTGATAAGTGGACAAGTGGCAAGTACGGAAGCACAAGTTAATGAGGAGCCAGTTGAAAAAGATTGCAAGGATATTCAACTGAGAAGTGGTAAAGTAGCTGGCTCTGAGACCAAGGTCAACAAAGAGTTAGTTGAAAAAGAAAGCTACCAAGAGGAACAGGTTGAAATTGAGAAAGCTTGCAAAGAGGTGGAAGAATTCAAAGAAGAACACAAGGGAGTGGAGCTTGCAAGACCTCTCCCAAAGCCATTACCATCTAATACAACATTCAAGTGGGTAAAATTTCTATCCTTAACCCTTACTTTTCCACTTAAATATGGCTACTGGAGATGGATGGTCAACTTAGAGCTCTTTGTAGCATTAAGAGTAAGAGAAAGATTGTTAGTGGTAAGAGTTGTCAAGCAAGGTTCAATATGGTTGCATGCTCCAAATTGAAGTGCAAGGATTGGTGTAGAGCTCAATTGAATGGGTCTAGAAGGTTGTTTGGATGTCTCTGTGAGAATTTAGATTGCTTGTCACCCGGTGGAAATAATGGTGCTACACAAGAAGACGGGTGTAAAAACAAGGTTTGGGAACCCTGAAATCCATTCCCACAATCAACACTTTTGGGGCCTTGTCACTTGCTTCAACTTACTCGAAGGCGTTATGCGCCTAGTTTGGGATCTCGATAGCCATTGGAATTACAAACATTGGTGGAGATTCCTGGATCAGTACAAGCACAAGCCACCATGACAAGGAGCTCACCACATGTCCAACTTAAGGATTTTAACTAAAAGTGCTAAGTGGGAGACAACCCACCGTGGTATAATCATTCCTTTTCATTCTTAGTTTTATTTTATTTTTTTATTAGTATTCATTCATTCATTTATTCTGCATCTTCACATGCATTCTGCATAAAAAAAATGAGCACACGACGCGCAAGCGTCGCTGACGTGTACGCGTCATATATGTGTGCGTGAAAAATAAAAGTGAACAGAGAGTTGAGTGGGAGTGGCGCATGAAGTGTACTTCGCGCACAAATTGGCTCACGCGTACGTGTCCATGATGCGTGCGCATCATTTGCACTTTTGACACTCCACGCCTACGCGTCAAGCACGCGCACGCGTGGATGAGTAAAATCGGCGTAAAAGGCATATAGCCAGAGAGTAATGGTGGTGTGGGCTAGAACTATGCTAGACGCACAAGCCCCACCACGCGGACGCGTCCCTGACGCGTTTGCATCGTTTTCCTATCCTGGCCGTGCACGCGTACGCGTCGCCGACGCGTACACGTCGCTTGAAATTCGTGCGATCCACCCATACGCGTGCCTCACGCGTACGCGTTGCATGCGACGCCTAATTAAACCACCTCAGCGCCTGATTTCAAATCATCCACTGTCCAAATCCTAATTCTCTCTTGTTCTTTTAACCTTTTATTCTTCTTTCATCATAATATCTATTTGTTTTGGTTTTCAGTTCTTCTTTGCTTGAGGACAACCAAACCTTTAAGTTTGATGTTGACACTTCGCTTATGGCTTTTCTGTTTTAGCACCAAAGGAGGATGAATGTTCTTCATGGAGGAATGAGATAGCCACCAACATAACTGAGGCAGTTAAGTTCCTTTCATTCTATTTCTCTTCCATTCCTATTTTGTTGTCCTCTGTTTTCTATTGCTTTGACTGCCTGCATGATTTCAGTACTTTTAGTTCTTAGATTTAGATTTAATTATAATAATTGTCTCTTGTACCACTCACTGAGTTTGAATTTAAAAAGAAAAGAATTTAAATAATGTATTGCATGAGAAATTGAGTTTAATTTTAAGAGTAGTCTTATTTACTTAAATGTGGTGGTATTTTCTGTGACTCTGAATACATGACATGAACAGTGCATAGTTAAATTTGAATCAAAGAATGTTGATGTATAAGGAACAGGAATTTAGACAATTATTATGACTTTTTTGAAATAAACAAAAATTTAATCCTTGAAGCAAAAGAATCAGCAAAAGAAAAAAAATATATAATAATAATAAGCAAGGTCCAAGACTCTGAGCATCAATGACTAGGGAGGTCAGACATGATTAAAAGCTCAAAAAGTTGTTTCCCTAGTCATATGCTTGTGGTGTGATTGTGTCAAGTAATACTTGAGACATAACACTTAGAGTCGAGACCAAGTGCATTTAGCAGAGTATGCCAAAGGCTTTGAGCACCACTGTCTGGGAGTAGCTGAAAGAAAAATTCAGAACTTAAAGAGAGTCTCCCAGTTAAGTGCTTGTGGTGTTTCTATGTCAAGTAATCTTTGAGACAAAATATTTAAAGTCACGGCTAGGCTCAAGGTGCAAAGCACCAAAGAAAAATAAATTAAAGAAAATTATGTTGTGTTCAAGGATTAAATTGAAATATAAAGATCAGAGAATTCATAATATTATCCAGATTCTAGTTCCGAATGACAGTAACATTCTTTTGATTCAAAGGAGAGTGAGATGCCAAACCTATTCAGGATCGTAGTTGTAAATCCTACTATAAGAAGAGACATGAGCTTAATCGAACTCTCATTCTCATGCAAATTCACATCCTAAGCCTATATTAGTTTTGGTTGCTTGAGGACAAGCAATAGTTCAAGTTTGGTGTTGTGATGCGTGAGCATCTTTCTTATCTTTTCCTAGTGAATTTGCACTTAAATTGTTGAGTTTAATCAAGGTTTAATTATCTTTTAGCCATTATGGATGCTACTTTGAGTCTTGTGCAATTCTATTTATTTTAGGTAGCATTCAGTTGGATTTGATGGAGTTTTTGCAGCACAAAAATTAAAGGAGAAAACCAATGAGGAGCGACATGTGCGCGTGATTTGGAGCTTTCCATGGCGACGGTGCGCGTGGCTGACGCGTACACGTAATTTGAAGATTTGCAAGGCGACGTGTGCGCATACTTGACGCGTACGCGTGACACACGAAAAAGACAATCGACGCGTACGCGTGACTGACGCGTATGCGTGACATGCGTCACGTGCAGAAAATGCAGAAAATGTTGGGGGCAATTTCTGGCTACTTTTAGCCCAATTTTCACCCAGAAAGCACAAATCAGAGGCTGCAGAGTGAAGGAATCAAGTGATCCCCATCCATCAATTGAAGACTTGCTGATTGCCATAATTAATTCTGATTTAAATTTGAATTCTATTTTAAAATAGGAAAAGATATTCTTTAGTTTTAATTTTATATTTTAAATTAATTAGGATTAGTTATAAAAAGGAGAAACTTTTCTTCTTTGGGGGAGAGATTAATTCTGTACTTTTACAATTTACCTGAATCCTAGTTTTTTCTCTGAACCATGAGCAACTAAATCTCCACTGTTAAGGTTAGGAGCTCTGTCTATTGTATGGATTGATATTATTATTTTTTTATTTTTATTCATGTTTTGATTTATATTTCAAGAATTGTTTTCATTCTTTATTTGATGAATTTGGGTGGAACGAAAGTATGACCCATGTTCTAATTGAGTTCTTATATAACTTGGAAAAGCTCTTTACTTGAGCAACAGCTTGAAAACAATTTCTCCTAAATTTTAATTATCTGGCTTTAACGGAATACGTGACATATAATCCACTTATTTTTGGATAATTAGGATTTTTATGGCATATAAACTGGAATTTGATCATGCAGCTTCTAATTGGAATTAAATGACCAAGAAATTGACAGTTAATGAATTTTAGAGGAGACTAGGAAAGTCTAAGAAATTATGGTCTAGTCACATATAGTTTGCCATGAATTAATTCTTGCATGATTAAAATAGTTAATAAGAAAAGTCAATCCGAAAAATAGATAACTCTGAAGCCTTAACTGTTTTCTCCCATATTTTATTTTCAATTTATTTATTTGCGTGCCTGCCTTCTGATATTTTGAAGTCACTTCTTAAACCTTTTGAACATCTCAAAACCATTTTCTGCTTGCCTAACTAAGTAAATCATTTAACCATTGTTGCTTAGTCCATCCTCGTGGGATCGACCCTCACTCACCTGAGGTATTACTTGGTACGACCCGGTGCACTTGCCGGTTAGTTTGTGGTTGTAAAATCCGCACCATACAACAAGAAGAGAGCTATGAAGAGCAGCAACCTGAACATGTTCAATACATGCACAACCAAGGTGCTAGACAGAATGAGTTCCATGGAGATACTTACTACTCATCTTGGAGGAAACACTGATAAACCCCATTTTTAGGGTTTATCTTGTACTTAATTTAGGAGATTTTATCACCTTTTTTCCACATTTAGGCCCTTAATTGCTAATTTTGATTCCACTAGATGCCTTGATGTGTTTGTTAGTGAATTCAGGATGGAAAGGCTTGGAATGGATCAAGGTGATAAAGAGAAAAAGCATACAAGTGGAGAACTCATGGAAAAACAAAGATTTGGGATGCTGATATCGACGCGCACGCGCGGCAGACGCGCACACGTGGAATGTGAGGTCACATGGCGACGCGTACGCGTGACATACGCGTACAAGTGGATGGAAAAATGTCAAGCGTTGCATACGCGTCGGTGCTCGCACGTGACCCACTTAAAGTGAATCCGCTGGGGGCGATTTCTGAGCCTCCCAGGATCCAACTCACTTCTGATGCTATTAAACCCAAGGATTGAAGGGGAATCAACATTTTTTAGCACATAGTTTAGTTTAGTTCATGCTTTAGTTAGTTTCTAGAGAGAGAAGCTCTCTCTTCTCTCTAAATTAGGGTTCTTAGTTTAGATCAAGATTTATTTCTTCTCTTTTGCTTTAATTTTCCTTTTTCATCTTTAATTGTTCTCTTGTAGTTGTAGCATTCTACTTCTCTTGTAGTTTCTTGTATTGTTAGTTGTAATTTATGGATTCTTTTGTAGATCTCCTTTTCCTTTCAATGCAATTTATGATTTCCATATCTTCCTATCTTTGTTTTAGTTTTCTATTGTTGATTTCTTGTCATTGTAGTTATATATCTCTTTAATTCTTGCAATTCATGTTGTTTACCTTTATTGCCTTTTATGTGTTTGATGAAATGCTTCTTTTAGTTATGAGCTAGATCTTTCTCCTCTTGGCTTTGGTTGAGTAATTGGTGACTCTTGAGTTGTCAAACTCTTTTGTTGATTGACAATTAGAAGTTGCTAATTGACTTGAATGCCACTAAAGCTAGTCTTTCAATGTGATTTGACTAGGACTTGTGGACTCAAATTGATCATATCCACTTGACTTTCCTTCATAGTTAGAGATTAACTAAGTGGAGCAATGGACAATTCTCATCACAATTGATGATGATAATAAGGATAGGACTTCCAATTCTCATACCTTGCCAAGAGCTTTCTTAGTTGTTTATTTATTTCCTTTGCCATTTACATCTCTTGTCTCTTAATTCAAAAACCCCAAAACATACTCCTAACCAATAACAAGAACACTTTATTACAATTCCTAGGGAGAACGACCCGATGTTTAAATACTTCGGTTATTAGTTTTATAGGGGTTTGTTACTTGTGACAACCAAATTTTTTATTGAGGAGTTATTTGTTGGTTTAGAACTATACTTTCAACGAGATTTCATTTGCGAAATTCTTTACCGACACACAACTTCCGTTCATCAAAATGGCGTCGTTGCTGGGGATTTGCAATTGTGTGCCTTGTTATTGGTTATTGTATATATGTGAATATTGTGAATATGTTTGCCTTTTGCTTCTTTGTTAGTTTTTGGTAGTTGTAGGAGTTTGTTTCATTATTTCTTGTTAGCTTTTGTTTTCGTTTTCTCTTTTCACTATGAATTCTCACTTTGGCTATGAGTGTGATTACAACTATGTTTTAGGAAATGGGAATTTCAATGAGGATGTGTATTAAGGATGGAACAATCAAAGGTGGGGGGAGCCATATGCATATGATCAATTCTCTTAGCAACAACCTCCACCAATACACTATGAACAAGAGCCATTCTGTGATGCATTCCAATCAAATGGCTATGGTGAATCTCTTTGTGACTATCAAGAACCACCACCATGTGCCTATGAGATATATCCTCAACATAACCATCAATCATACTTAGAAGCCTTTTTTCACCAAACACCTCCATATGATCCTAATCCATATCCACCATACCAACAACCTTATGAGCCATATGAACCATATACGGAACCACCACAATATCAATACTCCCAAGAATCACCTCCATATACACCACCTCCATACCCTTACCAAGAAGAACCACCCTCCTATTATGAACCCTCTCTCCAAAATAGTGAACCCTCATATCCTCCCCATGCCCTAATGGATGATTTTCTCACTTTGCTACTTCAAGGGCAAAGGAAAATGCAAAGGGAGACACTAGAATTTGTGGCTACCTTGACCGAGATAGTAAGCCGATTAGCCTCCCAATGCTTGAACACTCAAAGCACTCCCATGGCTACATATGGAGAATCAATTGAAGAGTATAGCATGAAGGAGAGATTGAAAACTCCGGTGGAGAATGAGGGATGTGACTTTGTGTTAGAATAATTGGATGAGCCTGTGATTGTTGAGGAAGAGGAAGAAGTGGTTGAGGACTTAGAAGATGCGGAACCTCCATGGGAATCTAGAATAATAGAACATACCTCCAAGAAGATTGAAATTGATGTTGAGGAGAAGAGTGCACAACCTCCAAAACAATTTTTGAATGAAGACTTGAAGGGAATGAAGCAAGAATTGAGTTCCCTTGGTGATGAAGATCATGCATCCAACCTTCTTGGTAGTGAATCATTTGAACTTGAAGAACCTTCTCCCTATGAGATAGAAAGCAATGTGGAGCAAGATTTCTCTCACCCTCCCGTTTATGACTTGAGTGATGGAGAAGAGCTAGATGAAATTGATGAACAAAGGATTGAAATTGAAGAAGTTTGTGAACAGGTGGAAGTGGTCAAGGAAGAACATAAGGGAGTAGAGCCTACAAGGACATTGGAAATACCTCTCCCCAAGCCATCACCATCCATTCTTTCATTCAAGTGGGTAAATTCCTTATACTTAAGCTTTATTATTCCCCTTGAATATGGTTTGCTTGAGATGGATGGTCAACTTAGACATCTTTGTGGCTTTAAGAGCAAAAGGGAGATGGTTAGTGGTTGGCATTGTAAATCAAGGTTCATTATGGTTACATGTTCAAAGCTTAGTAGCAAGGGTTGGTGTAGAACTAGATTGCTTGGGTCTAGGATGATATTTGGTTGCTTGATTGAGAATTCTTCTTGCTTGCCACCCGGATGGATTAACGATGATCAACTTGAAGATGGGTGTGAAAATAAAGTATGGGATCCCGGATTACTAGAGAAGGATCAACATTGGGAGCTCATGGTTTGTGAAGAACTCCATCAAAGCTTAGAGTTATTGATTTTGAAGGATAGAGCTTATTGCAAGTCCAAGTATTGGTGGATGTTCAAGGATGGATTCAAGCACAAGCCACCTTGATGAGGAGCTCCCCATAAGTCCAACTTAAGGACAATAAATAAAAGTGCTAGGTGGGAGACACCCCACTATGGTAAAATTTTTTCATTTTCTCTTTTGTAAATATTGGTAAGAATTAGTTTGATTTCATGTTTTGTTTAGTTTGTTGAGTTTGTTTGGTAGTTTAGTAGGTTGAATAAGGTTTTATGGTGTTTCGGTAGCTGTTTGGAGGTTTGGAATGCTTGGTTTGGTGCAAGAACATGGAAAATTTTTTAAAAACAGAGCACCAACCCATGCGTACGCGTGGCCACAAGTTTTTCGACCATCCACGTGCACGCGTGCCATACGCGTACGTATGGATTCAGAAGTTCCACCTTCCATACTAACACCCGAGAGTTGTGCCCACTTCATGCCAACTTTATGCCCGAGGCACAACTATACCCACGCGTACGTGTCACACCACGCGTATGCGTCACACCTCTAAATAACCCACCACGCGACGCGTCGATGCCATTTTACCCCCTCCACGCTTACGCGTCACATGACGCGTGTGCGTGGATTGCCTTACTCACACACCTTCTTTTCTCCTCCTTTTTCAATTTTTTTCCTTCTTCTCTATTCCCTTCTTTTCTTTCCCTTCTTTAACCATCATCCAACACTAACAAACACCATCCATAACCATTTCTTTTAGTTAGTTAATTAGTTAATTGTTTAGTTAGTTTTATTTCTGTTTTTCATTATAAGTGTTGGATTATGAATATTGTTTACTGTTTATTGCTGCTGAATACTAAACAGGATGTTATCTTAACATCATTGTGTTTATACTCATTATTGGATTCTCTGATTGAGGTTATATTTTGTTACTTGGTTTTGAGTTTCTTTTTTGAACATTTGTGAATACCAAGTGAATGAGAATTGCCTTTAAGCTCCCTAAATCTTTTTGAATTGCATGTTGTAGCTAGCCACCATGTGATTTGAATCTTTTTCTTTGATTAGGCAATCTCTTGATATTCGATGTTGTGCATTTATCTTAATGCATTGTGTCTCTTGATCATATGCATCCATATATATTTGCTTGAATAATTTCATGCTTCTTTATCGCTATTTGGTTGTCTTAACCTACGAGTTTAGAGTATCTCAAGCACACTAGAATAAGTGAAGTGCATGCTTCTTTTGTATAAATTGTGACAAAGCTTTTTATGCTAGTGTGCATGCGTTCTAAACCGCGCGCAATTTAGGAACCATACACCTATTTTTTCTTAAAGTCACACTAATTCACTAACTTCTTTCTAGTGATTTACCTCATTCCAACAATTTAGGCTTCCTTGCTTTTGCATTTACTTGTCTTCTTATCCTGTTTTCTAGTTTCAGGATGTTTTGTCATAAGCAAAAAGGGAAGCGGAAGAAAGAGCATGTAGCAACCGGTTGACCTACCAACTGAAAGTAGCAACTCGGAGAGTCGTCGTACCCCCTTGCTCATCTTTCATTGCACCGAGGACAGTGCAAACTTTTAAGTGTGGGGAGGTCGTCCGACCCGTCGGCATTTTTGGGTGACAAGTTTCTAATCCCAACACTTTTGTATTTCATTTTTAGGCATTTTAGGATTTTTAGTTGCGCGCACACACACACACACACACAGTTGCACACACACACACACACACACACACACACACACAATAAGTTTAGTTAAAATAATAAAATTCTCCAAGAAAAACATTCTTGATAGGGCATTGACATCCCAATTGAGTTGAATGGAAACTTTTCATTGAACTTGCTTGAATTATATATATATATATATATATATATATATATATATATATATATATATATATATATATATATATATATTGTGGAACACAAGAACATGATGAATGTGATGATTATGTGACACTCATCACCATTCTCAACTTATGAACGCGTACCTGACAAACAATCCCGTTCTATATGAAAACAAGCTTGAATGCGTATCTCTTGGATCTCTCTTCAACGATTCACATCGTCTCTCCTGACAACAGAGCATCTGAATCTAAGATTAGAATCTTCGTGGTATAGGCTAGAACCAATTGGCAGCATTTCTGAGATCCGGAAAGTCTAAACCTTGTCTGTGGTATTCCGAGTAGGATCTGGGAAGGGATGACTGTGATGAGCTTCAAACTCGCGAATGTTGGGCGTAGTGACAGACGCAAAAGGATCATTGGATCTTATTCTAACACAAGCGAGAACCGACAGCTAATTAGCCATGCGGTAGCTGTTCCTGGTATTTTTCATCCGAGACGAGAAATTCGACATTTGATTAGCTATGCTGAAACCGTAGAGGACCATTTTCACTGAGAGAACGGACGGTAGCCATTGACAACGGTGATCCCCCAACAGACAACTTGCCATGGAAAGGAGTATGATTGATTGAATGAAGGCAATAGGAAAGCAGAGATTCAGAAGGAACAAAGCATCCCCCAATTGTATATGTGAATATTGGAGCTTGAGTGGTGATTTTGAAAAGCTTGAAAAAGGGATTTGGTGGTGAAAAATCTGTTCTTGGAGGTATTGAGTCCTTGAGAGCTTGTGGATAAGTGGTTTGGAAGTGCTCCGGTTGAGCTTGGAAAATCGGCTAAGGCATGGTTTCGGTTTTCCGTATCTAATATGTAATGTGGTAGGAAATACTTAGGCTAGAGGCCCTAAGATAGGCATTGAATGGTTGATGTTGTTGAATGATTGAGATATATGATGTGGTCATATATGTGATGTTGATTATTGATGCCTTGGTGGTATGATGTATGAGAAATATGCATGTTGTGATATATGCTTGATGATTGGTTATGGTTGAATTGTGGATTGAACCATGTTGATGGTGAGTATGATATTGATTGTGTACAATGATGATTTATTGGAATTGGTGTTGTTGAGAATTGGCATGAGGAAGAGTATATGATATGTCAATACGTTTGAGTTTGAGCCACTTGGGTGAAGTGGGTTAAAATGATGAGATAGTGATTTTGTAAATTGTGGTAATGTGTCAATGTGTGAGTTGAGGAGGCTTGATGTTGAATTTGATATATATTGATTGATTTCAAAGAAAAGGGATGAAATTGGCATGTTTTGATTGGTTTTGAAAAGAGTTGAAAATGGCCTGTTTGAAAATGGCACTTTGTGGTTTTTATGAAAAACATGGTTTTTGGGCATATTTTGACGGGACATAACTTGGACTACGGATCTCTGTTTTGTGCCAAATCTGTTTAGAAATGAAATTGGATCCGGGATGTCCATGCCGATTGAAGAACGGGTGAAAAATGATTTAAAATGAGGAAGTTATGTCCGTTGGAAGATTGGGGTTTAAATCTGTGAATTCTGCAGCTTTTAACTTAGAAATTTTTTAGCAGAATGACCCCTCGCGCATAGGCGCACTTGGCGCGTACGCGCCGTTCTTCCAGAAAATGCCATCCACGCGTGCGCGTGATGTGCGCGGGCGCGCCGATTGTGCTGCACCCAATGCCCAGCCATTTTCCAGAGAGTTGTGCGAAAACTGTGCCAGCTTTGTGCCTGGGGCACGAGAGTACCCACGCGTACGCGTGGTTGACACGTGCGCGTCGCTTGGCTATTTTTCAATCCACGCGTCGTTTTGAGGCCATCCACGCGTGCGCGTGGAGTGCGCGTACGCGTGGCCCTGTTTTCATCCCAAAGTTGATTTTTGAGTTTTCAAAGCCAAATCTCATACTTCTAAGCCTCCGATCTCACCACTTATGTCTTAAATCATTATGATATGTCTAGCTATGAGAAGAAAGGCTAGTGAATGTGGTAACTTGTGAGTGAAGCAAGGGGAAAATGAATGATCAATGAGGATCAAGCATGATTATGTGAGATGCGGAGGATGGTGGTGGAAGTGCTTGTTATGCCATAGGCCGAAAGGCTGTAATTGTTAATGAAACGGCTGGTTATGGATTTAACCCTGAGCCGGATGGCTGGATTATTGCCATGTTACGGCGGAGCCATGATTATGGCTATGTATAAATGCATATATATGCTGTTGAATGAATCGTGAATGTTGCACTTCCATTATCGGAGATGAGAGTTTCCCTGGGAGAAAGCAGTGGCTAGCCACCACGTGCTCCAGGTCGAGACTTGAAGCTCTTTTGACCCTATGTCGTCAGGGTGGCCGGGCACTGTGAAATTCCCGGACGAGCTCACCCCCAAAAATATTCACCAGTGATGGTGATGGATAAATATTCACCAGTGATGGTGATGGATAAATATTCACCAGTAAGGGTGATGGATATGGATCATGGTTATGATCAAGTTATAATGAGCATGACTCAAGTTGGGGAGACACGACAGAGGGATAGTCCAATGGTTAACTACCAGGACTTGTCGGGTTGGCTCTATAACCGACAGATGATATCATCAGCCACTAGGGACAGGCATTCATCATATGCATACTATATGAATTGTTTGAGATTGCCTACTTGACTGCATATTACTTGCTAATTGTCTAAATGCCTTACTTGTTCCTAATTGTATATTTCTTGCTTGATATAACTGTGTTTGCTACATTATACTCCTGCTGGTGGTTGGGAGGTTTGAAGGAATTGAAAAGGGAAGTATTAGTTAGACTGAAGTATCTTTAGTCAGATGCCCTTTATGGTTTAGCTTGTTTATAAGCTTTGATATTATCTGGAGGAAGTTCTAGAATTGCCTTCGGCTTTCCTCTATTATTATGTATTATATATGTGGAAGCTGTTACCATGCTGGGGACCTCTGGTTCTCACCCATGCGGATTTTGTGGTTTTCAGATGCAGGACGTGAGGTTTCCCGCTGAGGCATGCTGGAGACTTCTATAATTGCGAAGATCCTTTATTCTCGGGGCTATGTTTTGGTTTATATGTTTTGCTTAGATACTTTTATCTCCATTAAATAATACAACTGTGATGACTCCTCTTATGGGAGATTTTGGAGAATAGGTTTTATGTATTTGTGTCGCTTTGGGTTTCCTTTGGGATTTTCCTTATTTTTATCATATGTATATATTGCTATGCTCGGACCGGTTATCTTTGCAGCCGAATCTTGAGTCTTGATATTCCTGTTTTTGACACTCCTTTGTATATATAATCACGCGTTGGTTATCCTTGTTCGTTACGTTATCGATCGGAGTGTTGCGCTTTCGAGTTGCGATTTTTGTTTACCCCTTTTTTCTACAAGGCTCCTAGTTATAATCAATCATTCATACTACTATACGTACTAAATTTTTATTTTAGAGGTCGTAATACCTTGCCATCTCTGAATTATGACTTAAGCATAAGACTCTATATGGTAGGGTGTTACAACCAGACTGGCGTTTAACGCCAGAACAAGGCACCAAGTTGGCGTTAAACGCCAGAAAGGGAAGAAAAGTTGGCGTTAAACGCTAGAAATAGGCAGCAACCTGGCGTTTAACGCCAGAATTGTACTCTAAAGGCATTTTTGCATGCCTAAATGGAGCAGGGATGAGAAGTCCTTGGCCCCTCAGGATCTGTAGACCCCACAAGATCCCCACCAACCTCAACTCATTCTCTCTCTCCCTCACACCTTTTCATAACACTCTTCCCCAAATACCCTTCACCAATCACCTCCACCCCCTCTTTCCCAAAAACCTCACCTACCTCCAAATTCAAAATCATTTCCCTCCCAAACCCAACCCCAAATACACGAACCTACCCTCCCCCCACTCCTATATAAACCCATCATCCCTCCTTCAATTTCACACATTACAAACACCTTATAACCCCTTGACCGATTTTGCTCACTCCCTCCATCTCCTCCATTTTCTTCTTCTTCCCCTTCTTTCTTTCTTCTTTTGCTCGAGGATGAGCAAACCTTTTAAGTTTGGTGTGGTAAAAGCATTGCTTTTTATTTTTCCATAACCATTTATGGCACCTAAGGCTAGAGAAACCTCTAGAAAGAGGAAAAGAAAGGCAAAAGCTTCCACCTCCAAGTCATGAGAGATGGAGAGATTCATCTTAAAGGTCTATCAAGACCACTTCTATGAAGTTATGACCAAGAAGAAGGTGATCCCTGAGGTCCCTTTCATGCTCAAAAGGAACGAGTATCCAAAGATCCGACATGAGATTCGAAGAAGAGGTTGGGAAGTTCTCACCAACCCCATTCAACAAATCGAAATCTTAATGGTTCAAGAATTCTATGCCAATGCATAGATCACTAGGAACCATGATCAAAGTATGAACCCGAATCCAAAGAATTGGCTTACAATGGTTCGGGAAAAATACTTAGATTTCAGTCCGAAAAATGTAAGGTTGGCGTTCAACTTGCCAATGATGCAAGAAAACGCACGCCCCTACACTAGAAGTGTTAACTTTGATCAAAAGTTGGACCAAGTCCTCATAGACATATGTGTGGAAGGAGCTCAATGGAAAAGAGACTCGAGAGGCAAGCCAGTTTAATTGAGAAAACCGGACCTTAAGCTTGTGGCTAGAGGATGGTTGGAGTTCATCCAACGCTCTATCATTCCTACTAGCAACCGATCCAAAGTAACTGTGGATCAGGCCATCATGATCCATAGTATCATGATTGGAGAGAAAGTGGAAGTTCATGAGATCATACCTTTAGAACTCTACAAGGTGGCTGACAAATCCTCCACTTTGGCAAGGTTAGCCTTTTCTCATCTCATTTGTCACCTATGCAATTCGGTTGGGATTGTCATAAAGGGAGACATCCTCATTGAAGAGGACAAGCCCATCACTAAAAAAAGGATTGAGCAAACAAGAGAGCCCACTCATGGACCTCAAGAAGAGCATGAGGAAGTCCGTCATCAAGAAATCCCTGAGATGCCTCAAGGGATGCATTTTTCTCCACACAACTATTGGAAGCAACTCAACACCTCTTTGGAAGGCTTGAGTTACAACATGGACCAACTAAGGGTGGAGCACCAAGAGCACTCCATCATTCTCCATGAAATTAGAGAAGACCAAAGAGCCTTGAGGGAGGAGCAACAAAGGCAAGGAAGAGACACTATTGGTTCTTCAAGAGGAAGAAGACGCCACCCTCACTAAGGTGGACCCGTTCCTTAATCTCCTTGTCTATTCGTTTTTCTGTTTTCGGTTTTTGAGCTTTATGTTTGACTATGTTTTGTGTCTTTACTACATGATCATTAGTGTCTAGTGTCTATGTCTTAAAGCTATGAATAACTCCATGAATCTTTCACCTCTCTTAAATGAAAAATGTTTCTAATTACAAAAGAACAAGAAGTACATGAGTTCGAAATTTATCTTGAAATTAGTTTAATTATATTGATGTGGTGGCAATACTTTTTGTTTTCTGAATGAATGCTTGAACAGTGCATATTTTCGATAGTGAAGTTTATGAATGTTAAATTTGTTGGCTCTTGAAAGAATGATGAAAAAGAGAAATATTATTGATAATCTGAAAAATCATAAAATTGATTCTTGAAGCAAGAAAAAGCAATGAAGAACAAAGCTTGCGAAAAAAGAGAAAAAATGGCGAAAAAGAAAAAAAAAAGAAAAAGCAAGCAGAAAAAGCCAATAGTCCTTTAAACCAAAAGGCAAGGGTAAAAAGGATCCAAGGCTTTGAGCATTAATAGATAGGAAGGCCCAAAGGAATAAAATCCTGGCCTAAGCGGCTAAACCAAGCTGTCCCTAACCATGTGCTTATGTCATGAAGGTCCAAGTAAAAAGTTTGAGACTGAGTGGTTAAAGTCGTGATCCAAAGCAAAAAGAGTGCGCTTAAGAGCTCTAGACACCTCTAACTGGGGACTTTAGCAAAGCTGAGTCACAATCTGAAAAGGTTCACCCAGTCATGGCTAAGACTCATAAAGTAGCTGTGTTCAAGAATCAACATACTAAACTAAGAGAATCAATAACACTATCTAAATTCTGAGTTCCTATGGATGCCAATCATTCTAAACTTCAAAGGATAAAGTGAGATGCCAAAACTATTTAGAAGCAAAAAGCTACTAGTCACGCTCATCTAATTAGAACTAAGTTTCATTGATATTTTAGAATTTATAGTATATTCTCTTCTTTTTATCCTATTGTGTTTTAAGTTGCTTGGGGACAAGCAACAATTTAAGTTTGGTGTTGTGATGAGCAGATAATTTATACGCTTTTTGGCATTGTTCTTAGGTAGTTTTTAGTAGGATCTAGTTACTTTTTAGTATATTTTTATTAGTTTTTAAGCAAAATTCACATTTCTGGACTTTACTATGAGTTTGTGTGTTTTTCTGTGATTTCAGGTATTTTCTGGCTAAAATTGAGGAACCTAAGCAAAAATCTGATTCAGAGGCTGAAAAAGGACTGCAGATGCTGTTGGATTCTAACCTCTTTGCACTCAAAATGAATTTTCTGGAGCTACAGAAGCCCAATTGGCACGCTTTCAATTGCGTTGGAAAGTAGACATCCTGGACTTTGCAACAATATATAATAGTTTGTGCTTTGCTCAAGTTTTGATAACGCAAACTGGCGTTTAAACGCCAACTTTCTACCCTATTCTGGTGTTAAACGCCAGAACTGGCATAAAAGCTGGAGTTAAACGCCCAAACTGGCGCCAAAGTTGGTGTTTAACTCCAAGAAAAGTCTCTACACGTGAAAGCTTCAATGCTCAGTTCAAGTACACATCAAGTGGGTCCTAGAAGTGGATTTCTGCACTATTTACTTATCTTTGTAAATCCTAGTAACTAGTTTAGTATAAATAGGACTTTTTACTATTGTATTCAAAGTCTTGGTCATTCTGATTCCCCCTCTAGGGCCAAAGTCAATGAACACCATTATCACTTATATATTTTCAACGGTGGAGTTTCTACACACCATAGATTAAGGTGTGGAGCTCTGCTATTCCTCGAGTATTAATGTAATTACTACTGTTTTCTATTCAATTTAACCTTATTCTTATTCTAAGATATCCATTCTTACACAAGAACATAATGAATGTGATGATTATGTGACACTCATCAACATTCTCAACTTATGAACGCGTGCCTGACAAACACTCCAGTTCTACATGAAAACAAGCTTGAATGCGTATCTCTTGGATCTCTCTTCAATGATTCACATCATCTCTCCTGATAACAGAGCATCTAAATCTGATATTAGAATCTTCGTGGTATAGGCTAGAACCAATTGGCAGCATTCCTGAGATCTGGAAAGTCTAAACCTTGTCTATGGTATTTCGAGTAGGATCTGGGAAGGGATGACTGTGACGAGCTTCAAACTCGCGAATGTTGGGCGTAGTGACAGACGCAAAAAAGATCATTGGATCTTATTCCAACACAAGCAAGAATCGACAGCTGATTAGCCATGCGGTAGCTGTGCCTGGTATTTTTCATCCGAGACGAGAAATTCGATAGTTGATTAGCAGTGCAGAAACCGTAGAGGACCATTTTCACTGAGAGGACGGACGATAGCCATTGACAACGGTGATCCCCCAACAGACAGCTTTCCATGAAAAAGAGTATGATTGATTGAATGAAGGTAATAAGAAAGCAGATATTCAGAAGGAACAAAGCATCTCCATACGCTTATCTAAAATTCCCTCCAATGAATTACATAAGTATCTCTATCTTATTTTATGTTTTATTTATCTTTTAATTATCAAAACTCCATAACCATTTGAATCTGCCCGACTGAGATTTACAAGATGACCATAGCTTGCTTCAAGCCGACAATCTCCATGGGATCGACCCTTACTCACGTAAGGTATTACTTGGATGACTCAGTGCACTTGCTGGTCAGCTGTGCGGAGTTGTGAAGAGACGTGTGAATCATGGTATTGTGCACCAAGTTTTTGGAGTCATGCTAGGGAATAACAATTTCATGCACCAGTGACAGTAGAATATGTCTCTAAATGGGTAGAGGTCATAGCAACAACCATCTGTGATGCACCAATTGTTCTTCAATTCCTTAAGAGACATATTCACCAGATATGGGGTGCTAAAAGGACTTATTAGTGATGGTATCTGCCATTTTTGTAATAAACAAATGGAGAAAATGCTCCATAAATATAGAGTTATTCACAAAGTGGCCACACCATATCACCCTCAAACTAATGGGCAGACTGAATTGGCAAACAGAGAGTTAAAGAGAATCCTAGAGAAGACAGTTGGAGTCACAAGAAAAGGCTGGGCAAGGAAGCTGGATGATGCACTATGGGCATACAAAACTGCATTCAAAACTCTAATTGGGAAGTCACCCTTCCAGCTGATTTATGGAAAATCCTGTCACCTTCATGTGGAGTTAGAACATAAAGCTTTCTGGGCCACTAAGCTCCTCAATCTTGAATCTCAAGCAGCAGAAGAAAAAAGGCTATTGCAACTCAATGAGCTGGATAAATTCATATTGGAAGCTTATGAGAATGCAAAGATATACAAAGAAATAGCTAAAAAGTGGCATGACAAGAAAATCTTAAGAAGAGAGTTTGAGCTGGGGCAACAAGTGCTATTATACAACTCTAGACTCAAGATCTTTCCTGGAAAACTCAAGTCCAAATGGACTGGCCCCTATCTGGTAACTAAGATTTTCCCACATGGAAGCCTTGAACTTCTGAATGAAGCTACAAAGAACACATTCACAGCAAATGGGCACAAAACTAAGTATTACCTGGGAGAGCATTAGAACAAGGAAGAGAGCATTCATGAACTGAGCTGAACATGAAGGGAGGATGTCAAGCTAATGATATTAAAAGAGCACGTGTTGGGAGGCAACCCAACCAAAGGTAGTTTTCTTTTCTTAGCTATCTCAATAAAAGAGTTAAGTATATTTATCTACATTGCAAGGAGCTAAGTTTGGTGTTGCATACCAAAATAATTTAGGATGAATGTGGGATTCTAAGTTTGGTGTTCCACCAAAAAACCCATTTAAAAACACATTTCAACCCTCAGCTTGATTAGTCACTAGCTCTAAACGATCAGAAAAATTACTTACCCATTGTTTTCCTTCTAGTTATCATTTGTTCTCTTTATAGAAGCACAAGGTTTTATGTATGTGATCAATGTGATGCACAATAGACAGTGGCAATGAACTAAGTTTGATGTTCACACACCAAAGACAGCTCAAAAGCCTACCACCATTCATGCATGCTAACCATTTTTCAAGTGCTTGGGACAAGCAACTTCCAATAACTTTGCAGGAACTCAATCAATCTCTTGGAAGAACTATGCATCCTTATCAAAGGACATAAAGAAATATACAACAGCTATGGATGCTGATGACAAAGGGAGAGTTAGAAGACACCACCAAGAGGTTGTATTATTACTTAATTCCCTCTTATTTGAAGTACTTAAATTGGAAGTTTCAATGAACCCCTGCTAATTAGTTTAAGTAGTTTGAATTCTGTTATTTACTCTCTTTAATTTTTAATTAAGTGTTCTAGTATAAGTGTCTGCTTTATTCTCATCTGCTTAAATGTATGTCTTGTGCCCCCCCTTTGCATAATAAAAGAAAAGGTTAAAACAAAAGCTGTAAAAGTCCAAAGTAGTAGGAACTAGAATAAGGATCAGTGGTGGTGTATGTTTGATTAGTTGGTAAGCTCAATAATAAAAGCTGCAAGGTAGAATGTCTCTTTCAAGTATAAACTTAGTTGCTGTTATGAAACTTTCATGAATAAATATCCTTGAAAAGAAAGAAAAAAAAGGGGGGAAGAAAAGCCAAGAGATGGCAACAAACGAAAATGAAAGAAAAAAAATAAAAAAATAAAAGCTAGACACCAATAGCTTGGACCTTAAGGCATATGCATGTGGTGTCATTGTACTAGAATCTGCTTGGATGATTAGGTTCTAAGGAGTGCTTCATCACTTGGTAACTTGGGTTAACTAACCCGGGATTATCAACCAAAAGTCCATTATCAAGAGAAACCTAGTTACAATACATTTAGTAACCCAAAGAGGTGTTGGGCACCAATGTCTTAAGATGAATTGTGAGCCAAGTGTCTGTGGTGAATGTGTGGTGAATGAAAATTGAGCTAAAAAGCTGCTGTAACACATGACACTAAGCTACTGATGAGCGGATAATTTGTACGCTTTTTGGCATTGTTTTTAGTATGTTTTTAGTATGATCTAGTTAGTTTTTAGTATATTTTTATTAATTTTTAGTTAAAATTCACTTTTCTGGACTTTACTATGAGTTTGTGTATTTTTTTGTGATTTCAGGTATTTTCTGGCTGAAATTGAGGGACCTGAGCAAAAATCTGATTCAGAGACTAAAAAGGACTGCAGATGCTGTTGGATTCTGACCTCCCTGCACTCGAAGTGGATTTTCTGGAGCTACAGAAGCCCAATTGGCACGCTCTCAACGGCGTTGGAAAGTAGACATCCCGGGCTTTCCAGCAATATATGATAGTCCATACTTTGCCCAAGATTTGATAGCCCAAACCGGCGTTCAAAGTCACCCTCAGAAATCCCAGCGTTAAACGCCGGAACTGGCACCAAAATGGGAGTTAAACGCCCAAACTGGCATAAAAGCTGGCGTTTAACTCCAAGGAGAGTCTCTACACGAAAATGCTTCAATGCTCAGCCCAAGCACACACCAAGTGGGCCCGGAAGTGGATTTTTATGTCATTTACTCATCTCTGTACACCCTAGGCTACTAGTTCTCTATAAGTAGGACCTTTTACTATTGTATTAAGAGCCTTTTGATCATGTTTTTATGATTGAACCCTCTTTGGGAGGCTGGCCATTCGGCCATGCCTAGACCTTGTTCTTATGTATTTTCAACGGTGGAGTTTCTACACACTATAGATTAAGGTGTGGAGCTCTGCTGTACCTCGAGTATTAATGCAATTACTGTTGTTCTTCTATTTGATTCCGCTTGTTCTTGTTCTAAGATATCACTTGTTCTTCAACTTGATGAATGTGATGATCCGTGACACTCATCATCATTCTCACCTATGAACGTGTGACTGACAACCACCTCCGTTCTACCTTCGATTGGGTGAATATCTCTTGGATTCCTGATACACGATGCATGGTTGATCGCCTGACAACCGAATGCTCGCCTGACAACCGAGCCAGCCATTCTGTGAGATCAGAGTCTTCGTGGTATAGGCTAGAACTGATGGCGGCATTCAAGAGAATCCGGAAGGTCTAACCTTGTCTGTGGTATTCTGAGTAGGATTCAATGATTGAATGACTGTGACGTGCTTCAAACTCCTGAGGGCGGGGCGTTAGTGACAGACGCAAAAGAATCACTGGATTCTATTCCGGCCTGATCGAGAACCGACAGATGGATAGCCGTGCCGTGACAGGGTGCGTTGAACATTTCCACTGAGAGGATGGGAGGTAGCCACTGACAACGGTGAAACCCTTGCTTAAGCTTGCCATGGAAAGGAGGAAGAAGGATTGGATGAAGACAGTAGGAAAGCAGAGAGACGGAAGGGAAGGCATCTTCATACGCTTATCTGAAGTTCCTACCAATGAATTACATAAGTATCTCTATCTTTATCTTTATGTTTTATTCGCATACCACCATACCCATTTGAGTTTGCCTGACTAAGATTTACAAGGTGACCATAGCTTGCTTCATACCAACAATCTCTGTGGGATCGACCCTTACTCGCGTAAGGTTTATTACTTGGACGACCCAGTACACTTGCTGGTTAGTTGTGCGAAGTTGTGTTTATGCCATGGTATTGAACACCAAGTTTTTGGATTCATTACCGGGGATTATTTAATTTGTGAAAAGTATTGATCACAATTTCGTGCACCAGCTACAATTGAGAAATAAGTTTCTGAAGCAAAGAAAAGAAAGAAAAATCCAACACCAAGGATCGATAAAGAATAAGGTTCACATCAGTAACTCTAGTTAGCACTTAGAGAGACATTTCACACCTGGAAACTAATAATAATTGAGCTGCATTCTTGTCTGCATAAAACCCCATGAATCAAATTCAATTATCTGCTAATAAGGACATATATGCTTAGCTGTTTTCATGCCTTTTTCTTGTTTTACTGTTTGCTTGGGGACAAGCAAAATTTAAGTTTGGTGTTGTGATGACAAGTCATCTTATGCTAGTTTCACAAGCATTTTTCACTTGTTTTTATTAGGTTTTATGCACTTTCTTACACAATAAGTAAGTAATTGGATTGAAATTTCATGTATTCCTAAGTCAATTAAACATGGTTGTTTATGAGCTTTTTCATAAGGTTTTATGCTAATTTTACTTGATCATATGAATGATGCAAATACCTTGTGATTATAGCCAACTTTCATGCAATTGTTTGATTGATAATAGGTGAAAAAGAGACAAGAACGAAGCAAGAAAGAAGAAGAAAAGGAAAGCAAGTAGTGTTGGAGGAGAAAGGGAGATGCAACATTGGTGGCTAACGTTGATCTAACAATGCTGTGAGCAATGTTCTGGAAAGCAAAATATGGGTGCCAACGTTGGAGGGAACGTTGGTGAGCCAACGTTACCTTCAACGTCTTCGATAGTTTTCAAAAACTGGAGCTAGAAAAATTTTGGGCGACGAGTACGCATAGATATGTAAAACTCGTGCACGTATGAATTGCGCGCACGCATAAATTGGCAAAATTTACCATCGACGCGTACGCATGGATCACATGTACGCGTAAAAAAGTCATTGGAGGAAACGTTGGTGACCAAACGCTACTTCCAATATCCGCGACTAACAGCTTAAATTTGGATTTGGAAAAATTGTATCAATACGTACGTGTGGATATTAATATTTTTTTATATAAAAAAAGTCAGCCAATTAATGTTGGTTGACTTTTGTTGTTTCTCATATTTATCAAATGATCCTATCATATTCAACTATATTAGTATATTATTCATTACTATTTATTAAAAAGTACTTTAGTAATTCAATTTAATAGTTCATAATCATATCAAGAGAACATTTTATTCCTAAAAATTTTCATGGGACTAAAATGACATTCATATTTGTATCAAACAAACAAATAAGTTATCCTTAAATAATTATGGACTAGATTATCATTTTAAACAAATATCGAAGCCAATTTGTTCCCTTTTTTTCAAAAATTTATTTGTTTAATATTTTAAAAAATTAAAAACTAATTTATTCAATAAATTTTTTTTTGTTAAGATTCAATTTGAGAAAACTCAAATAATAAAGGACACCTATTTTTATTTGTTGGTGGCACACACATGACCCATTTATTCTTCCTCACCAAAGGGTTTGTTTTTCCTACAAAAGAAAAAGATAATCACAATCAATTGTCCACCTTTCTAAAAACCTAATTCATCTATACAAACCATAGTTAAATACTAACCATGGTTAGTGGATCTTTCCATTCAATTCGATCCAATTTGAATTTGTTATTTACTTATTTTCATTACATGTACAAGAATGAAGTCAAATAGTTGCCAACAATATTTAATCCTAATAAAAAAGCTACTTCAGTTTTTAATTTTAAAAATATTTAAATACTCACTTTTTTTAGTAAATATTGAAATTAGTTTTTAACATTAGATATTTTGGTTTCCAATAAAATTTTACTCTTCAGAATTGTTTGGGAATTACTTTCATAAAATAAATTAGTTTTTTCATTGTTTTCTATTAAATTTTGAATATGTATCTTAACAAATTTTATTATAAGCTTTAAAACGACGGGAGAAATAATATGTCTAATAAAAATAGTTCTTGAAAAATTTTAATATAAAGATTTATTAGTGACTTGTCTAAGATCAAATAATTCTTGAGGATTTTTAAAATAAAAATTTGTTGGTGGCAACGAATTTAGATTTTTTTTTTATTTGATCTTATAAAGCGGGACATCATATCAAATTGTGTTTTTTTTTTTCGTTTTGTTTTTTTCTTAAGTTTACTTAAGTTTTGTATGATGTCAAATTACACTTTATAGAATTAATTAAAAAAATTAAGAGGATTTATTTTTAAATGCATTAGATTTTTTGTTTTTCTTTTATTACATAAATCATCAGAGAAATTGAATATAATATTAATTGACAAAATAGAAAAAAATTATATAAACAACAAATTAGACCATCAAAGATTTTTTTTTATTTAAATATCTATAAGAAAATGATTAATTTCTAGAACACGCATGGGTGAAAAGTTGGAACAAAATGCGCAAGGCCATCTCAGGGGCAGCACACACGAAATAAAATTACAGTTCATTTTAAGGATGGTGCACACAAAATAGAGCTTTGAACTCACCTGCATCACCCAAAAAATGGAACTTCCAATGCAGACAAGGCAAACGCGAAATGGAGCGTGTCAGGACTCCCTCCATGCCGTGGATGCTGCACACGAAAAATGAATTCAGGTGGGGCACACACGAAATAGGCACAAGATTCTGGTGCACCACAAATGAAATGAGCCAACTAAGTGTGTGCCGCACATGAAATGGAACCAAAGTTAGGCTATATAAACCCTGCTCCACCAGAACTGATACCACAATTTCTATTCACCCTTCTTTTACTCTCTCTTTCTCTCCGTGAAACCCATTTTAAAAAAATTTTGATATCATCAACTTTTGTTGTGGAAATGGCTTCTCAACACATATATGTGATCGTATATCCAAATGGAGAAAAGTTTCATACATCGGAGGGTGTAATATTTATGTGTGATAACCCATTTTACATAATAATTCCTCCGCAAATATCTTTGCAATAATTGAAAAATATGATTCTGGTGAATACTGGGTTGATTGAGAAAAAGAAGATCAGTAACCTGGCTTACAGGATGCCAGTTGCGTTAGCCAGTTCATTTGCTTATCAGAAAATACAGATTAAATCAGACCAGCATGTTTCGATGATGTTTTTATATCATCAGAGCATTGCAAGCATCTATTTCATGGAACTTTGTATGGAGCTTCAAGATGTCGGCGGTAGCTCATCTAGTTCGAATAACGTGGAGAAAATTCGAAATTTCGGTACGGCTGAAGCCATTCCCTTTCTGGAGATTGGTAGGGCTCGTAGTCCCACTTTTAATGCTTTCTTGATGCCAGAAAAAAATGCAGAAAATCCTCATGGGCGTCCCTCCCTCACCACCTGTGTTGCATCCTTGGAAAATATTGCTGACGAATTTGCAGACACATATGATGAAGATGAGATTGAGGATGATAGCGGTGAGGAAGCAGAAGTTGTTCCTGAAACCTAACCGCTTTATGGCGAAAGGGTTATCCCAACTCGGGCCGAACTGGTAAGTGTGATGGGGGGTAGGTGGTGTTTTTAGTAGCACTCCCGGCCACTATCTTGCACTGAGTCTTGGTGCAATGAACTCGACTACCGCAGAAGACATACCAAGCAACTATACTTTGACCAATGAAATAGAGCTGGAGATTGGCTTGAAGTTTCTAAATAGAGAAACAGCAATGCTTGCTGTTAAAAAACTACAACATTTGTAGAAGTGCAGAATACAAGGTGGTAGAGTCAGATCAAACTCAGTATGTATGTCGATACAAACAGTTTGGTGACCAATGTCGTTGGACGGTAAAGGTTGCGAAGACTAGGGCTTTGAGATTTTGGAAAATCTGAAAATACCAAGGGCTTCACAGTTGTTTGGCAACTGCGACGTCGCAAGATCATGCTCAACTTGATAGTAATGTCATATGCCAGTATATATTCCCCATGGTTCAGGCAGATGTGGCCATTTGCATAATGGTGTTGTAGGGTTCTGTAGAGTCAGCGTACGGATACAAGGTGTCTTATAAGAAGGTTTGGCTAGCAAAGCAAAAGGCAATTACCAGAATATATGGAGACTGGGATTACTCATACAATCAGCTGCGGAGATATTTCAATGCGTTGCAAACTTTCATTCCAGGTATGAAATACACGTCACATTATGGGATTTTAGACATTGTTTGCGTTCGTTACTCTATTTTCATAACTAAGCGTACTCGTGTTAGGTATAATTGTTGATCTATAAATCTGACCGTACTATGTAGAAAACACGCTGGACCATGATAGTGTCATATTTCATCAAGTATTCTGGTCATTCCCATTGTGTGTTGAAGCATTCAAGCACTGCAAGCCACTGGTTTCAGTTGACGAAATACACTTGTATGGTAAGTACACGGGCATCTTATTGATGGGAATAGCACATGATGGAAACAATAACATACTATCCATAGCTTTTGTGCTTGTCGAATTGGAGAATACAGACTCGTGGTACTTTTTTCTTACCAACCTAAAGAGACATGTAGCGACTCAACCGGGAATTCTACTTATCTCTGATAGGCATGCAGCAATAACGACTGCATTGGAGCGAGATGGGTGTGGATGGGAACACAATTTTTATTGTATCAGACATATTGCCTCTAACTTTGCAACAAATTTCAAGAGCAAGGAAGCCAAAAGGCACCTGGTCAATGCGGCATACTCGAAGATGCAAGAGCAGGTGCAATACTACCTTGAGTTAATCAGTGGCAAGGATCCGGCCACGTCTCTGGCAATGATGGCTTGGATTAGAGAGTTAGAGCCGCCAAAATGACTACAACACCGCGACAAGGGTCATCGATATAGTCACATGACAACTAATCTGTTTAAGTGTATCAATTCTGTGCTAAAGGAAACTCGTAATCTTCTGGTTTGTACAATTGTTGAGTCTACCTGCCACCACCTGAATGCACTATTTATCAACAAGGGTCAATAGGCAGAAGCACAGAATGCATGTGGTCATATTTTTTTCACAATTCTTGCAAAAAACAATACTTGCGAATAGGGAGAAAATTACCTAGATGCTTGTCACATCATACGACAGAGCGACATCAATATTCACTGTGGATGAGATAGCCGCTATAGGAGCACAGTCTAGGTTTAGAGTTTTCCTACATTGCAGGTGTGATTGCGGATACTTCCAAGCATTGCACTATCCATGAGCTCATGCTCTAGCCGCATGTGTCCATGCAATGCTTGACTGGCAGTGTTATGTTGACGATGTATACCGTGTTAAAAATGTGTTCCGAGTTTACCAGATGGAATTTCCACCATTGCCCGTTGAGGAACTATGGCCACCATATGAAGGACAACATCTCCGGCCCAACCCCCACCTGCGACGTACAATGGAAGGCCAACCTGTTTCCACAAGGATTTAGAATGAGATGGACGACGTCGAGCCTGGTCTTGGAAAGCGATGTAGTCTTTGCAGGTAACCAGAGTATACCAGGCGAAACTGTCCCCATATATCTGGCACTTAGTAGGGTGGCCGTCAATGCGCAAAAATATGAAATTCATCCAACCTATTAAGATTTTCTTCAACATTGATTATGCTACTACTTATTTTAATAAATACTAAAAAAGTTTTGCCTCAATAAATTTTTTTACCACAAAAAAAATCACCACACTTTTTCTCTCTTATTTGTGACTACCCAGTGAATTGGTCCCCTCTCCTTCACCCCTTTCATATTGATCCAGCCACAACCTTCTAAACCATTACCTCTCCCAATCAGCCACTACATGCTCGTACGTGAACTGTGAATACTGGAACTTGCTGCCATTACTGCCACCATGCCATTTTGTGTGTGTCAGTCCTAGAATGGGCCATTTCGTGGCTGCCATCAGCGGGTTCGACTAATTCGCGTGTGTCAGCCATGAGGTCCTCCAATTCGCAGCTGGTAACCCAGATTTCTTCTATTTCGTGCCTGCCTCACCGAGAATGGGATGCCATATGCGAAGTCAATCCATTCCATCCATTTTCGTGTGCACCATCTTTAGAATGGAGTGTAATTTTATTTTGTGTGTGCTGCCTCTGAGATGGTCATGCACATTTTGTTTCAATTTTTCATCCATGCGTATTTTAGATATTAATCATTTTCTTATACATATTTAAATAAAAAGGTCATCAAAGATTTATATTTGTATTATAATAATTATAGATTTATAGATAAAATAGAAGAGGTAATATTAACCACCATCATTAGCACATAATAATTAATTTTAAAAAAACTCATTAAGTTAATGTTTGATATATGCTTCAAAACAATATATAAAAATTATATTTTAATTTAGTAATGGGTCTTTTTATTTTTATTTTTTTTTTGTCTTAAGTGATATTATAAATATAATTTTTACCATACATTCTTTAATCGAGACAAAAAAAATGTAAAAAATATATTGCATAATAAAATATCATACTTAATAAAATTAAAAAAATATATTTTCATTTTTCCCTTAAACATTATGCTTGATTTTTTTGAAAAAAAGTTAATAAATTTTGTTTGATATATTCTTATAATTAATAACATAGTTGATTTTTTTCATTTTTGTATGAGTATCATATTTTAAATAAACTTATATATTTTGATCGAGTGGTCAGTTTATTCGTCTGTTTAAATAAATGTTAGGGGTTAGAATCTTGTTTTGTGCATACAGTAATTTATTGACCAGCAATAAATCTTTAAATGAAATTCAAATTTGTAATAAATTAGTCTTTAATTTATCGAATTGAGAGATATCATGAAAAAAAAATTAATAAAATCTATTTTAATATCATTATTTTATTGTGAAATAAAAGCATGGTTAAGACTCAATTTGAGAAAACTCAAATAATAAAGGACACTTGTATTTATATGTGTTGGTGACACACATGACCCATTTATTCTTCCACACCAAAGGGTTTGTTTTTCCTACAAAAGAAAAAGATAATCACAATGAATTGTCCACCTTCCCAAAAACTAATTCAGTTATCCAAACCATAGTTAAATACTAATCATGGTTAGTGGATGTTTCCATTCAATTCAATCCAATTTAAATTTGTTGTTTTTTATTATATGTACAAAAATGAGGTCAAATAGTTGTCAACATTATTTAATCCTAATAAAAAAACTACTTCAAGTTTTACTTTTAAAAATATTTACATTTTGTTTATAACAAAAATTAAAATAGGACATTGACGTAATTTTAATGCTGAAATAATTTATTAGTGTGTTTTATCTTAATAATTAGATAATTTTTTTAATTAAAAAAATGATTAAGATATTACTTAATATGGGCTATAAAATAAAGAGGAATGCTGAATTTATTATTTTTTAATATCAATATTTAAAAATATATAATAAAATATATTGTTAAATTATTAGACTAAAATAACTAGATTAAAAAAATTAGTTAACGACTAAGTGATAAACAAAATTAACAAATTCTAATCATCGTCTAATATTTTACTAAAACAAATATATAACGATACTATTTTACTTTAATAATGGATCTTTTTAATTTTCTTTTGTCTTAAGTGATATTATAAAATGTGACTTTTATTGTAAGATAAAAAATATGTAAAAAAATATATTGTATAATAAAAGATCACATTTAATAAAATTAAAAAAAATTTTCATTTTTTTTTCTTTAAATTTATTGTGCTTAATTTTCTTTTGTATGAATTTCATATTTTAAATAAACTTATATATTTTGACAGGCTTATAAGTTTTTTAATTTCTATAAAAAATTATTTTTTAATTTTTAATAAAATTAAAAAATTATCTAAGTTTAATTGCTAATTTATTTAAGCTAAATATTAACTTATTAAACTAAATATTAAAGTGACAAATTATAATTGATATGGTAAAACATGTCACATCAACATTTAATTTGTTATGTTAGTAATTAACAAAAAATAAAAAAACTAAAATATATATTTTTTAATTTTTAATGGACTTATACCAAAATTGAAACTAAGGCCAAAACATTCGTTATTATTTTTAATATTTTTTTATGTTTGTATGATAAAAGGATGATGTAGTTAGGTAAATGGGCATGTTTGCTCCGCTGATTCTGCCTTACTAAAATCGCTCCATCTAATGGTGGATTAGCAGGTTCGACGGACTATGTATGTCAATTCTTTTTTTATTTAATTATTAAATATTAAAAAAATATAATTTTATAAATATTTTAATAAATTTATAATTTTTAAAGACATAAAAATATTATTTTTAAATTTATAAATATTAAAATTTTTATAATTATAAATATCTAATAAATATAATCATCAACCAATTTTTTTAAAATAAAAGAATAAAATTAGTATTATTTAAAACAAAATAAATATTTTTAAAATATATAATTAAATATTGTCCAAACCCTAATGAATTAAATATAGTATAAATGGTGACAGATTACACGTTATCTTTTGAAATTAAAATTTAAAATTTAGAAGATTCACATTTATCCAAATTATAACTTAAAGTAAAACAAATAAACATTCTAAATACAAATACAATAATAATGTTCTAAATTCAGTTATCATCTTAAAGACAAAAGTCCGTCAGACAAGCTCGTCTTACTTCGCAGAAATCTGCCAAAATCTGTGAATTAGCAGTGCGGATTAAACAGACTTTTTTTATTATAATGATCTCAAATTTTTAGCTCGGTCTGTATTTTTTTTGCGAAATACGCGAGTCAGTCTGGCGAATTTCGACCAGTTTGTCACTCCTAGATGTACAATATGATATTCATTGATATAGATAATAAAAATTAATATTTTTGATTTTTTTTGTTAAACAGTTATTTATAGAAATCGTATTCACCAATTTATATTGTTTAATTAAAAAAATTGTATTCAATCAAATTAAAATTGGTATAGTAATTAACTCACTAGTCCGCTTAAACAAGTGTCAAGGATTCAAATCCTACCTAAAACTAAAAAAATTTAAAATTGAAATTGTATCTTCTGATTTTTGTTTTTGAAATTTAATAAAATCTATTTTAATATCTTTATTTTATTGTGAAATAATTTTGGAACTAGATCTACATCCACCCTTTTCTTTTGTAAATATCTACTAAATATAATCATCAACCAAATTTTTAAAATAAAATAATAAAACTAGCATTATTTAAAACAAAATAAATATTTTTAAAATATATAATTAAATATTGTCTAAATCCTAATGAATCAAATATAGTATAAATGGTGACATATCACGTGTTACCTTCTGAAATTAAAATTTAAAATTCAGAGGATTTAAATTTATCAAAATTATAACTTAAAGTAAAACGAACAAATATTCTAAATACAAATACAATAGTAATGTTCTAAATTCAGTTATCATCTTAAAGACAAAAGCCCGTCAGACAAGCTCGTCTTACGTCGCAGAAATTTGCCAAAATCTGTGAATTAGCGGTGCGGATTAGACGAACTTTTTTTATTATAATGATCTCAAATTTCTAGCTCGACCCGTATTTTTTTTTTGCAAAATACGCGAGTCAGTCCGGCGGATTTCGACCAATTTGTCACCCCTAGATGTATAGTATGATATTCATTGATATAGATAATAAAAATCAATATTTCTGATTTTTTCGTTAAACATTTATTTACAGAAATTGTATTCACCAATTTATATTGTTTAATTAAAAAAATTGTATTCAATCAAATTAAATTGATGTAGTGGTTAACTCACTAGTCCGCTTAGATAAGTGTTAAGAATTCAAATCCCACCAAAAAACTAAAAAAATTTTAAAATTGAAATTGTATCTTCTGATTTTTGTTTTTGAAATTTAATAAAATCTATTTCAATATCTTTATTTTATTATGAAATAATTTTGAAACTAGATCTACACCCACCCTTTCCTTTTGTAAATATCTAATAAATATAATCATCAACTAAATTTTTTAAAATAAAATAAAAACTAGCATTATTTAAACGCAATAAATATTTTTAAAATATATAATTAAATATTGTCCAAACCTTAATGAATCAAATATAGTATAAATAGTGACATATCACACGTTACCTTCTGAAATTAAAATTTAAAATTTAGAAGATTTAAATTTATCCAAATTATAACTTAAAGTAAAACGAACAAACATTCTAAATACTAATACGATAGTAATGTTCTAAATTCAGTTATCATCTTAAAGACAAAAGCCTGTCAAACAAGCTTGTCTTACGTCGCAGAAATCTGCCAAAATTTGTGAATTAGCAATACAGATTCGGCAGACTTTTTTTATTATAATGATCTCAAATTTCTAGCTCGACCCGTATTTTTTTCGAAATACGCGAGTCAGTCCGGTGGATCTCGACCAATTTGTCACCCCTAGATGTATAGTATAATATTCATTGATATAAATAATAAAAATCAATATTTCTGATTTTTTTTGTTAAACAATTATTTATAGAAATCATATTCACCAATTTATATTGTTTAATTAAAAAAATTGTATTTAATTAAATTAAATTGGTGTAATAGTTAACTCATTAGTCCGCTTAGACAAGTGTCAAGAATTCAAATCCCACCTAAAAACTAAAAAAAATTTAAAATTGAAATTGTATCTTCTGATTTTTGTTTTTGAAATTTAATAAAATCTATTTTAATATCTTTATTTTATTGTGAAATAATTTTGAAACTAGATCTACATCCACCCTTTCCTTTTGTAAATATCTAATAAATATAATCATTAACCAAATTTTTTAAAATAAAATATTAAAACTAGCATTATTTAAAACAAAATAAATATTTTTAAAATATATAATTAAATATTGTCCAAACCCTAATGAATCAAATATAGTATAAATGGTGACAGATCACACGTTACCTTCTGAAATTAAAATTTAAAATTTAGAAGATTTAAATTTATCCAAATTATAACTTAAAGTAAAACGAACAAACGTTCTAAATACTAATACAATAGTAATGTTCTAAATTCAATTATCATCTTAATGACAAAAGCCCGTCAGACAAGCTCGTCTTACCTCGCAGAAATCTGCCAAAATCTGTGAATTAGCAGTGCGAATTACGCGGACTTTTCTTATTATAATGATTTCAAATTTCTAGCTCGGCCCGTATTTTTTTGCGAAATACGCGAGTCAGTCCGGCGGATTTCGACCAATTTATCACCCCTAGATGTATAGTATGATATTCATTGATATAGATAATAAAAATCAATATTTCTGATTTTTTGGTTAAACAATTATTTATAGAAATCGTATTCACCAATTTATATTGTTTAATTAAAAAAATTGTATTCAATCAAATTAATTGGTGTAGTAATTAACTTACTAATCCGCTTAGACAAGTGTCAAGAATTCAAATCTCACTTAAAAACTAAAAAAATTTTAAAATTAAAATTGTATCTTCTGATATTTGTTTTTGAAATTTAATCAAATCTATTTTAATATCTTTATTTTATTGTGAAATAATTTTGAAACTAGATCTATATCTACCCTTTCCTTTTCCACCTCAAAAGAAATATATATATAAACAAGGTTTTGAGGGCTAAAAATACAATACCATTATCTCCATCAACCATCATTTAAGAGTAAGGTGGATGCAAAAGTTCAATAGAGGGTCACAATAGGGCTACAAATTTTACTCTTTTTCTCCTACTCTCTCCCCCTCTATACACAGGTATGCCTTCTTTTTCTTCCATTCTCTTTCTTTTCTTTCTTTTTATTTTTTTTTTCCTCCTAAAACTATTTTTTCCACTTCCATTGAAAAATAAAATTGAATCTTTTTTTTACTCTAATTGAAACTTGAAAACCTAGAATCTCATTGGTTTGGGAAAAAATAAGAAAAAGAAAGAAAACCATTTTTTCTATAACTTATTTTTCTGCAAATTATTTTGAGATTTTGAAAACCAAAAATACTTGGATTTTTGAAGAAGAGGGTCTGTGTCTGTTCAAAACTTGAACTTTGGCCCCTTCACTATCTTTCTTTCTCTTCCTTCTCCCACAGATGTCATCTGCAATTTAAGGTTTTCTTTCCTAGAGAGAGAAACAAAGCGCGGGACACCCTAAAATTCTTTCTCTCTCTGTATCTACACATCTAGGTATAGAGAGAGAAAGAAAGAAAGAAAGAACTATTGTATGATTCTTAATTGGTACCTTCTTCTGAATCCTCACTTTGAATGCTTCACTACCTAGTCTTTTTCTTTATACAGAAGTTTATTTGTTTCTTTCTTTTATTGTTTTTTTGTTGGTGTATAAAAGTTAAAAATGGAACCTTTTTAGCATGATGCTTTGGGTTTATGGATTTGAATCTGATATGTACATGGCAGGGTGGTCGATGCTGGATTGCCTTGGATTTGCTAAAAGCTCATAGGAGATATTGAAGGTGAAGTTGGCACTTATGCATTTAAGGTATTGTTGTTTTGATAAATTCCTGTGTGTTTTTTTGAATGGGATCTAGGCCTGGAATGGTTGTGGATTTTGTAAGCTATTCAAGTTTTGGTGAAGGAGAAGGGTTGCACCGATGATGTTTGTAAGAATAGGTTTTTGGATTGTGTTGGGGAACTTGTGAATGTTGGTTCCACTGTGGAACTTGCTTGAAGTAAGTATTTGAGTACACTAGAGACATGGCTGAAGAATATTTCTCATAGTGAGTTCTTCCCTGAGTGTGGTTTGGTGTTTGGTAGGGTTTGTTTTGGTTGGCTAATGGAGTTGCAGGCTGATATATTGTTGGATGTTTGCAGCGAAGAAGAGGCGGGAGATAGTATCGAGAGTGTGTGTGACTTACTAGATGGGAGAAAGTTGTGTAGAACTAATAGAGTTAGGTGCTTGAATCCAGAGCTCAGTGGTTCCAAGAAAATTGTTGATTTGAACTCACTGGACCGGAAGACAAATGTGGCTAGTGTTGGAAACTTATGCAGCCGTAATTATGCAATGGATAGACTCAACAATTTGAATGGAAGTAAAACATCAGTAGCGGATATATCTGATGCAGTAAACAGCATGACTGGAGTTTCGGATGGTGGCAAGAGGTGTGATAGTGGCGATGAAGATAGTGTTAATAAGGGGAGCTCTGGTCGAAAGAGGAAGAGAGAGTCTATGTCAGAAATGCTGCACTGGATTCTTGATAGGGCTGAGAATCCTTGTGATCCTGCTATGGGTTCAATGCCCGAAAAGTCAAAGTGGAAGTCATATGGTAGTGAAGAGATCTGGAAGCAGGCTTTGTTGCTCCGGGAAGCTGTATATCTGAAAAGTGATCACCCTAGTTGGCAGGTAATCCTGAAAATATGAGCTGTTAATTTTTCATGCAGATAACTAATGACATTGTTTATTTCTGAGACAATTCCATGAAAACCAACCGTGAATGCATACTTTTCCCTAAATGTTTAACTGATTTAATGCCTCTTGCAATTCGAAATTTTTGTATCTTTGTAAATTGTTACCATTTTTCCTGAGGTTGGCCCTCTCATAATTTGGCATTTGTAGTTAATTCTATTTGTATATGGAATATGGATGCTGTTTTTGTATTATAAGATTCAAAATTTTGGTCCTTTTTGTGTGTACTCTCTGCTTTCATAGTTACATTGTTGTGCTTAAATTTAGTCCGGGAGTCCTCTATAGTTTAATTATTTTTTTTACCTTTACATTTCTAATTCTATTTATCTGTTGTTCTGCTTCTTTTGTTAAATATTGAAGAAAACAGAACTGAATAAAGAAAGGCAGGAAAACTTATTGTGTGTTTGGTTTGCACTTTTTATTTTCTGTTTCATTTTCAGCGTTTTCTCGTTTCTGAACTTCGTGAAGAAAATAAGAGAAAACAGGATGTGAAATATTGGATTTTATTGCTTTCACAGTTTTTTCTTTTTCTTTCACAAAATCCTGAAAATAAAAAACTCAGAAAATAAAAACAGAAAATGAAAATGCAAACCAAACGTACAATTACAATTGTTGTGCTCTAACATGGTCTTGTGTAATGAATTTATTCTTCTCTCAACTTGGAATGTATATCAACATGATTATATTACAGTTTGCAGACATTATCTAAATTTTGCAAGCTATCTTTTTGAAAGAATGAACATGGTAAATCGATTTTTTAGCTATTTTTTAACTCGTTATTCAACAATTAATTATGCATTAAGTAACCATCAATCCGGAAGTTCTTGGTAGAAATGAATGCTTACTTTTCAGATGATATATACTGAATGTTTGTCTAATTGATGCGATTGTGCTACCTGTTACCATTAAAAAATAATAATTTATGTGACATGAAATCAAAACTAATATATTTTTGTCATGGTCAGGGTCAGAGGATGCATCCTTGCATGTATGATGATCAGGTTGGGGCAAACTACAATCTCAGGGAGAGATTAAAAACTGACAAGAAATCAACATCTGGTGATGGCTCTTCACATGCTGGAGGAACAGAGGGAGGTTCTGAGAGAAGTCCAACTCCTCATTCTAGTGCTGAGAAATGGTCACTTGATGTACCTGCCACCATGCCCATTCCTATTGGCCCGGCCCATCAAGCTGAAGTTCCTGAATGGACTGGCATGGCTGTTGAGAGTGATTCAAAATGGTTTGGAAACCAAATATGGCCAGCAGCAAAGGTGAATACCAATCTTATCGAAAGGGATCCCATCGGAGCTGGAAGAAAAGATTCATGTGGCTGCCAATTTCAAGGTTCTGTTGAGTGTATCCAATTCCATGTTGCTCAGAAAAGGGCTAAACTTAAGCTAGAATTGGGTGATGCATTTTACATGTGGAATTTACACAAGACAGGGGAAGATGTTAGGCGATTGTGGACCGAAGACGAAGAGAAGAAGTTTAAGGATGTGGTGAAAGCAAACCCTCTTTCACATGAGACATGTTTTTGGGAACAAATTTTCAAATCGTTTCCTACAAAGAGCAGGGAAGATTTAGTGAGTTACTACTTCAATGTCTTCCTCTTGCAGCGAAGGGGATACCAGAATAGGAATACTCCAAATGACATCAACAGCGACGATGATGAAGCAGAATATGGACCATTGAAGAATTCTTTCGGACATAACACAGATAACCCTCGCACTACCTTATTATCGCCTAAGAAGCCTAAGACAAAGGGAAGATAGCGAGTTACTGAAGTCACAAGCTTCGTTGAGCGGAGTTTGGCCATTTGTTCTTTGTGGCAGCAATCTTCCATGTCAATTGATCTCTTCTCCTTGCTTGGAATATCAAATCATCTTTGCACATCTTTGCTGCAGCAATTTTCAGAACCAATCTTTATCTCATTGCTTAGGATGTGAAATCATTGATTTCTGCGTCATAGCTGCAGAATTTTCGGTGTCGATGGTTTGTTGTCACCTTGCTTTCTTGGTGTACAAGATTGGGATTCAATTGATTGGTTTGGTTTTGGTGTAGGGTCTCTGCGAAATGGTGGTGGAAGCAGCAAACTAAAAGATTTGAACTGCTAGAATTTGGAGTTTTCTTTAGTTTACATGCTTCCAATTTTGAGATATACTTTGCATTTTCACAATGATGTGTTGCAGCCATTGGTGTTCTTAATTGCATGATTTATTTTGCCCTTTTTGTCTTGCCTCTTGATTGTGACAAGAGTTTTTAAAAAGTTGAAAGAACAGCTTCATAAAATATATAGATGACATTTTTCTTTGTAGAGGATCATGATTAAATACATGGAAATGTAATTTAAATTTCATCCTTTCATATGATGCTGGTTTTATTTTGGATGTATCATTCAATGCTGTAGACATTATTTTGGTTTAGGTATTTGCAAATCCGCCCTCAACCTTTTTCTTGCCGAGTGATTGTTGGTTCCATCCATATTCCTGAATAAGATAATCAAGCATTCAAGCTTGAAAGCTCCATCTGAAATTTTTGGAGTTTATAAAATTTTGAAAAAAAGATAAATAGGTCTTTGACTTTTTGTCATGCAAATTTTTAAGTTTATGAAGATTGAAAAATGCAATTTTTAAGTTTCTGACCTCCACAAAATTAGGATATTTAGATCTTTCCATCCAACTGAACTTGTGAAATGTAACAGAAACATAATAGAAATGTCTAACATGGATGCTACTATGCTAACATGGCTGTAATGGTGTCCCACACATATGTGGCAGAAAGGTTTAGAGGAAACCCCTTAACAAAGATCAAAACTGAAAAGTCACACTCATACTCTGTTTCTCCCTCTAAAAAAAGGTTCGAATTTCTTTCTTGTTGCGTGGTGAAGTGGTTGAAAAAGAAGGTGAAAGGGTTGCATTGTTTGGTTGTCGTCTATCTTCATCTACGAAGGTAAGTTTTGTTTACATGGTTAGTTCATTTTTTATAGAAGGGCTTTAGTTGGTACAAGGGTTTGGAAATGGATGTCTAAAGCATATTGTAATGTGGGTTTATTTTGTTGCTGGTTAGGGTTTGTGGGGCAAAATTGCTTTTAAATTGTTATCTTTGAATATGACTAAAATTGTGTGCGAAAATGCCTAAATTTTACTGAGTAGTATGACACAAGTTTGATTTATTCAAAATGATAAAAATAATTGGTTTATTTTTTTCGATGGATGATTACTATGTGGTGTCAGTTTTTTTATCATGGGGTATAATTTTATTAGAAGTGGTGGTGAGCTTGTTTATGTGCATGGTAAGGTAGAGAAATGTTTTAAGATGGACATTGATTTTGTCAACTTCAGATACTTGATAACCTTGTTTAAGGGCCTAGGATATCAATCATATAAGGTGGTATGACCCAACAAGTCCAGACATTAAGTATAGGTTGCATATTCTGACAGGGGATGTAGGGATCAATGCAATGCGAGAGAATAAAATGAAAAATTTAAAGATGGATGAGTTCTATATTTATTTTGACCACCCCGTAGATGATTCTGAGATTATTGATACTACTGATAAAGAGAGGGATAGACCAGTTGATATAGTTGAAGTTTTAAAGAAACTTAATACATCTTCCTCTTTCATATAGAGCAGGGGCCTACATTAAACACTCCATTTAAGCCTCTTGCCAAAGATCCATCCGTGGCCCAAAAAAGAGCTCAATTATATCCATCCAAGTTTAGGCCAAAACAGAAAATCTTCAGGCCGCCTGCTCCACTTGACCAAAGTCCACTCCCATCCAACTCTCAAGCCACAACATAGGCTCAATATCCCGCATAATTAGAAACAGCAACTACATTGGCATCAAGGAAGGCATTGGCAGCAGCAACTCTTACAAAGAATGAAGAACTGTGTCTGTGTTTTTTTAGGCTAAATGTGTGTTTTGTAATAGTTTAAGGCAAACTTGATAACTGCCTTTTATTTTACTTATTTTGTGTTGCTTGTTTTTTTTTTTGTCAAATTAAACTTGTTAGATGGTAACTCCGCCTATTCTACACCTGCTATAGATAGTTGGTCCCAAGTCCAGATAAAGGAGGAGGGTTGTGTTAGGCCTTCGACAATCAACATAAAAATTTAGTCGATTTTTCATGACAAGGAACAAAGGCGTTATTGCGCTAAAGTTATGTCGTTGCCCGAAAGCAACACGTTGTATGGCTCGCGTACAGTGTCAAATGAGTAAGAGCTGCTGCATCAGTGCCTGGGTGTAGTATTAAATGAGCAAGGATTCTCACATTTTCGTGAACGGGTGAGGGTAAATAAGCTAGTTCACAAAGAAAAAGGTAAAGGTAAAGGTCAAAGGGATAGAAGGTTGATATTTAGGATATGAAACATAGGCACTCTAACAGTAAAATTTATGGAGGTGGTGGATATCATGACAAGGAAGAAGATTAACATCATGTGCTTACAAGAAACAAAATGGGGTTACAACTAGTGTGAAGACTCAAGGTGGTGTGACCGAATAATTTTTTATTGGTATATGATTACACCACGGATCATCCTTAAGTCCATACATTTTCACATTAGTCTTGGAAGGACTCACAAAGCATATCTAAGAGCCTATGTCATGGTTCATGCTTTTTGTTGATGATATCATCCTTATGGGAGAGTCAATAGAAGACCTAAATAAGAAGTTGGATTTATGAAGAGAAGTTCTAGAAGTGAATGGTCTGCACATAAGCCATAGCAAGACAGAATATATGGAATATAAATTCGGCCGCCAAAGAGAAAACTCTAATACAAAGGTGAAGATTGGAGAAAACATCTTACGAAAAGTTAAAAGTTTTAAGTATCTTAGGTGCATCATACAGGATAATGGAGAGATTGAACATGATGTAAATCATAGGATCCAAGCAGGTTGGTCAAAATGATGGAGTGCGTCTGGTTTTATATGTGATAAAAAAGTGCCTTTAAAACTTAAAGGTAATTTTTATCGCACTGCTATTAGACCGGCTATGCTTTATGGTACAGAGTGTTGGGTGGTCAAAGGAGATCACGAACATAAGTTAAGTGTGGCAGAGATGGAGATGTTGAGATGGATGAGTAGTCATACGCGATTGAATAGAATAAGGAACGAAGATATAAGAGAGAGAATTGTAGTAGCACTTATTGTGGAAAAGATGGTAGAATCGCGTCTCAGGTGGTTTGGACATGTGAGAAGAAGACCGATAGAGCACCTAGTCAAGAGGGTGGATGAGATGGAAGGTGGACAAGGGGTGAAAGGTAAAGGAAGACCTAGGAAGACCATCCATGAGATGGTCAAATGAGATTTACATGAAAATGGTCTCTTTGTAGACATGATACATGATAGAACTCAATGACGTCGTTTGATCTATGTAACCGACCCGACTTAGTGGGACAAGGCTTTGTTGTTGATGTTGTAAACTTGTTAGATGGTACCATGCCATTTAACCATATACATTGTTAGTGAACTTGTTTTTTCTTTTAGAATTCTAAACTTAGATGTTTAATTTGACAACTTTAATTTTAGTTCCTGAGTATTTGATTAGCTATTATTTTAAGAAATTTCATTGCATTTCACAAACACTGCAAAATACAAAGACTATGAATACCGTAAATGGCATTAATCATTACAGCATATGTATTAGCAAAAAAAAAAAAACAATTACTTTGCATCCATATTTTTCTTTTTAAACATTGCTTAATTATTGCATTGTATAACAGCAACACAAAGCAATTACAACAACACAAATGCACCATTTTATTAGGTCTTTTTCTTTCATCTCTAAAGCAACCATTCTCTTCTCCAAACTAGTGATTCTATTTTTCAACTCTTGCATCCCGTGATGTTCTTTAACATTTTTGATATCCTTCTCTTCCAGGATCCTTGTATCAAAGCTCCCAAGTCTTACAATGTGTTCGTTAAGCTAGACACAAAAAAAAATTACAATACGATTTTCTTACCTACACAACAATCTAGAAAACTTGAAAATCATATAGTATTTAAGGTGAATCGTAATTTAAACCCAATAATTTTCTTTACTTACCATATAGGATGGACACCCCAAAAAGAATATGATTGCATACACTCTACAAAAGTTCTTTGGAGAGACGCCGTCTTTCTCATCTCTTGCATGCAATGCACATGCCCCCGAGCTCACAGTGGACCGTTCTTGTCTTCCTTATCCTCCACTTCTCCTTGAATTCGAGGATACACCATCAGCGGTCATAAAAAGTATCAGAGTCCTCATTTTTGTTCACTCATTCCCTAAATTTGTAGGATTAAGGTTTAGAATAGAATGGCGTCATTTTAGAGTTGGGAGACTTTTTTTGTCTCTAAATCTTTTTGCCACATTCACTTGGAACACTGTTATAGCCATATCAGCATAACGACATTCACGTCAGATATCTCTGTTATGTTTCACAAGTTTAGTTGGATGGAAAAATCTAAATGTCCTGATTTTGAGGAAGTTAGTGACTTAAATATAATTTTCAATTGTCAGGAACTTAAATGTTTGCGTGACAAAAGGTCAAAAATATATTTATCCCTTTCTCTAAAACTTTAATAAAGGTCAATTTGTGAAATATAAGAGTTTGTTTTTAAAATTTTAAGTATGGAAATATAAACTTGTAGGCTCATTCCCTCTTTCTTTCTTCTCTTCTTTGTGTCTTTTTCTCCCTACCATTTTTTTCTTTCTCAGGCCCTCCCTCCTTTTCTTCTTCACCTACTCTTTCTTTCTTTCTTTTTATTTTCTATCTTCTTTGTCTTTTCATTTTTGGTCCTCCTTCTTTTTTTATTTCTAATTTTTTTCCTAAATTTTAGATTTTAATATTCTTGTATTTTTCTTTCTTTGTGATATTTTTACTTTTTTTTATGAGTGATGTTAATATGGTGATACATATCTTTTTTTTCATTGAAAGAAAAATATAATGATGAAAACTTTTTTATAGAAATATTTTTAGATTGACAAAATATTTAAATTTATTCAAGAAGAAAAATGATATTTCACAATATTGCAACACAAATAGATTTAGAAACTTAAATTCAAATTTATTTCTATTTTCATTTGTTAAGATTTTTTGCAATTTATATTTACTCTTAGTATATAGTTCCACATAAAAAATATCTATTTTTTTTAGAGTTAGATTTAATATTTTTTCTTCTATCCATAAATATTGTATGGTTATTTCTATAAATAAAAAATTTTTTCGTCAAAAAAAAAATTCACTCAAAATATTTTTTTTATCTCAAAAGTTTGATACCCTAATTTGGTAATACACACATCAAATAAACTCATAATTTACTAAAATTTTGATTACCAACTCTTATACGGGCTCCAGGTAGTTCATTCATTTGACTGTACATTAAAATAATTTTTGATTCTCTAATAATTTTTTCATTAATTATTCTAAATTCTTTTATTTCTATGTAAAAATATACATTTAAATACATTAAATATACATTTAAATAAAATATACATTAAATATTATAAACTAAATATTAAATATAATAATATATAAATAAGATTATTTAGTAAGATAAATATAGTAAGATTTCGTTTCAAAAGTTAATTTTTTTTATTCTTTATATGTATAATACATTTTTCAAATATTTAAATATTACATCACAATTCTCATTATTTTGTGGAGTACGTACTCTTTTAATTTGGTCTGCTTGGATTTTTTTTAAATAGAATTCCTGTGACATCTAAGTCGTTTGACTTTTCTCAATTTCTTTTTTTATTTCCTTCTTTATTCCTTTCCTTTAATTCGCCATAAAAGTTTTTTCCTAGAACTATCGGAGTTTAGAAAAATATCTGACAATTCATAACCTTAAAAGAATATGCTAATTCCACTCTCCCGAGATTGTGTTTATATGTGAAACGAAAATTCAATCTCGTCTGGTAAAAAGTAAGTTGAGATCTTGTCATTTTACGGACTAAAGGATTGTTAGTCCGACGGATAAAGCTGGTGGATTGGCATTAGCATGGAAGGAGGGAACATCGGTTGGGGTTCTTACTGAAAAAGAGTTTTTCATAGCTGCCAAGGTAACTGATCCTGCTTTGAACTATTCTTGGGGGCTGATTGGGATACATTTAAATAACTTGGATGGAATTCATTCTACCCAGTACACATAACTTTCTTCTTTTGTACAATGTTTCCTTGAAAAGGTTAGAATTATGAGTGGTTTTAATGCTATAGTCAGCTTCGATGAGAAGAAAGGCGGGGAGGTTAAAATCAACTTCGTCTATTTCTGAATTTGTGAATTTTATTGATGGTGGTGGACTGAAGGATTTCGGTATGATGGGGAGAAGGTTCACCTGGACTAATAAACAACGAAGACAGGACCAAATTAGGGAGCAGTTTGATCGTGCACTTGCAAACGGTGAGCGGATGGATAATTTTCTGTCAGCCTCGCTGTCTTGACTCACAGAAAATGGTTCAAATCATGCGCATATCCTCCTTAATACAAATCCGGTCATGGAAAAATCTAAACAGAGATTTAAGTTTCATGAGAGGTGGTGTGGTTTAGAAGAAATTAGGGTAATTATCACCGAAGCTTGGAAGGAATGGGTGGATGGCTCAGCAATGTTTATTTTGCCTAAAAAATTGAAGCATTGTAGGCACCGTATTATTCAATGGCGGCAATAGAACAAATTTAATTCAAAAAAGATATTGGCGAACTCACATCTCAATTTGAAATACTCAGAGATGAGGGTATTATAAGGGAGAACAGATTGAAGTCTTGAAAAATAAACTTGAGGATGCTTACTTTAGGGAGGAATGCTATTGGAGGGAGAAATTTCATGTAAAGTGGCTAAAACAAGGGGACAGAAATACAAATTTCTTTCACCAATTACTCCAATTTAGAATGTAGAGAAATAAAAATTGAAAACTAGAAAAGAATGATGGTACATATGCTACCACCCGTTAGAAAATTGCACAAGTAGCTAAAACATAGTTTAAGGAGATCTTCACAATTGGCCAAGCTAATCCATCACATGCATTCGAAGATTTTGAAACCAAAGTTTCAAAAACCATGAATAGAAAATTAATTAGACTAGTCATCTTTGATGAGGTAAAACGTGCGGTTTTTAGTGTTCACCCCCAGAACATCCGTGGTGATGATGGATTTATGGCTAAATTCTTTCAATTCTATTGGAGTTTAGTAGGGGAGGATATTTTTAAGGTTGTCCATAGTTTCTTTGTCAGTGGTAGACTACTCAAGAGCTTCAACCATACACAAATCTGTCTCATTCCTAAGATTCCTGATGTGAAGGATATGACACAGGTTAGACCCATCAGCCATTCCTCAATTGTGTATAATATTATTTCTAAAGTATTAGTCCATCGGCTACAGAAATTTATGACTTTGTTGATCAGTCCTAATCAGAGTACCCTCATTAAAAGTAGATTAATTTCAGATAATGTCCTAGTCGCTCATGAATGTATGCACTCTTTAAAGACAAAGAAGAAGGGCCTATCGACCGAAATGGTTGTTAAATTGGATATAAGCAAAGCCTATAATCGTGTTGAGTGGCATTTTCTTTGGTTCATTTTGGAGAAACTGGATTTGAATGTAGGTGGATTGGTTTGATACAGGAGGTAGTGACTATAGTTTCTTATTCTGTCGTTGTTGAAGGTCAACCTTTTGATTTTTTTAAACCAAATATAAGTATCCGTCAAAGAGATCCTCTATCCCCTACCCTTTTTTTCTGTGCAAACGGATTATACTTTTTGCTAAATAAGGCAGAGCAAAACGGACTCATTGAAAGTATTCAGATCAACCAAAGATGTTCCACTATTAATCATTTATTGTTTGCGGATGACTCAATCCTTTTTTGAAAAGCATAAAAAAATAGTTGTGAAAATATTTTCAATCTTCTTCAGTCATACAAGGGGTTCAGTGGCCAAAAAGTTAATTTACATAAATCAACTCAATTCTTTAGTAATAATACTCCTCCGGCTACTCGATTACTACTGGCTCAGAAATTAAAAATTGTTCATATTGGTACACAGGATAAATATTTAGGTCTTTCATCTACAGTTCAAAAATAAAAAAAGGCCACCTTCGGAGAAATCAAGGACAAGGTGAGAAAGCGAGTTCAAAGGTGAAAAAGGAAACTCCCCTCTTGTGCAAGCAGGCATGTTCTAATCAAAACTGTTGGGGATGCTCCTAATTTATTCATTATCACGTTTCTGTCTTTTTGACATTTTAATTAGGGGCACAACATACTCTTTCAATTTTGGTGGGTAAAAAAGGTACAGAGTGAAAAATGACATGAGTTAGTTGGGATACTATGACAAAACCAAAATTGGAAGGTGGACTAGGTTTTAAGTACCTAAGGGGATCAGAATTTGGCGTTATTAGCAAAATAATGTTGGAAAGTTATCTCTCAGCTACAATCACTTCTATCTAGACTCCTCAAAGGTAAATATTTTCGATATAGTTCTATAATGAATGCAGAGATCGGAGTAGTATCTTCGTGGGGTGGCATAGTATATTGGAAGGGTGTAAGGTTGTTAAAAAGGGATTGGTTTGGCAAGTTGCTGATGGGTCCGGTATCCGAATATTTAGCGATCTTTGACTTGCTTCTCCGCATCCTTGTGTTGTCCTTCCATTTAAAGATTTTAATATGCAAATCAACCACTATTGATAGTCAAGAACTTAATACTTTCTAATGGTCTGTGGAATCAAACTCTAATTAGAATCATTTTTTTCTGAGGGCACTAGTCAGCGTGTACTAGCAACAACAATTGGGGGTGGAGAAGATAAAATTTATTGAACCCTTAATAAAAGTAGTTTGTATGAAGTGAGTACGGAGCACCATGTGGCTTATGGGTTCTCACATCCTCCCACTGAATTTTGTCCAGAGATTATGAGACAATGAAATTTGTGACGAGAACCGTGGAAGCTGAAAATTCCAGTAAAAATGAAAATTTTTCTCTAGAGGAGCTTCCATGAAAAGCTTCCAGTGCTGTAAAAGCTTCATCATCGCATCTATCGATTCAACCCACCTGCCAAAGATATTACAATTCGCAGAAACAATCAATCATTGCATATTCTATTATGAGAAATCAATGGAAACTTAGTGAAAAACGGGCTTATCAGCTGCTAGAAGGGGCACCGAAGACTCTGATTTCTATGTTGAGTGAAACTTGAGAATGAGAATTTTATGTACCCAACCCAATAGCTCATGTCAAAGGATGATGATAGTAATTTTGAGCTGGTCCTTATGAAAGGTTAGAAACATGTTCATCTTTGATAATGTATTAACTAGTGTGGAAGAGATAATGACATCGACTTTGACGTTGCAGAAGGAGCTTCAACAAATTTCTAATTTCTAATTGATGAGCCTTTACGCTATAAAGCGTTAGGAGTCTCCCATTTCTTTTGATTGTTTTATATATAGACACCTATATGTTTCTTTCATTTCATGAATCAAATTATCTGACTTTGGAAAAAAAATATTTTCCAAATGTTTTAATTGTAATCTTTTTGTTTATAGATTATAATTTATAAAGGACTTTTTTTTATAGATGCCATATTATAATGTAAGCAATGATTTGTTCGTTATAAAGTATCGTTTTTGTCCCTAACGTTTCAATCGTCCTATTTAAGTCCTTAACGTTTTAAAATTGGCTCAATGTTGTCCTGCTATTAGAGATCCATTAATAGAATTTACGGCGGAACAAAACTGAGATGCTTTTGAAACGTTAGAGACTTAAATATAACGAAAACGTTGGGGACAAAAACGATACATAAAAATAAATTTAATTTTATCTTTCAATAATATCAATTTTTTACTGCATATAATATTCAATTATTTTTTAATCATATTTAAGTAAATTACACTTAATCACACTACTTTCATTCTAAATAAATTTTTTAATATTTTTATATTAACTTATAACTTTAGTGTAAAATTATCAAAAATAAATTTATTTAGAATGAAAGTAATGTGATTAAGTGTAATTTACTTATATGTGATTAAAAAATAATTGAATACTATGTATAGTAAAAAAATTGATATTATTGAAGGATAAAACTAAAATTTATTTCTATGTATCATTTTTGTCCCCAAAATAAAACTAAAAATTAGGGACTTAAATAGGACGATTGAAACGTTAGGGACAACTTTGGAACTTATCCCAAACGTTGAAGACAAAAATGATACTTTACTCTTTATTTAAGTGAGAAAACTTTATTATTTATTTTTTTCCAAAGTTAGAAGTCGAACTCAAGACCTCCAAGTGAAGATGAGAGACTATTCTATTTGAGTTATATCTCGTTGGCAAGAAAACTTTATTAACCATTAATAATAATAATAATAATAATAATAATAATAATAATAATAATAATAACCCCATTCACAAGTGCTTTAAGCCAATCTTTTTTTTTCCTTTTAAAAAGATGCATAGCATAGCATTTTATAGAGTTAAGTCTTAAAGTAGTCTCTGAAATTACACTTGAGTCTTAAAGTAATCCCTGAATTTAATAATTACTTAAATTCATTCTCGAAGTTGCACTCTGGGACTCATAGTAGTCCTTGAGAGATTTTTCATTCATCGAAATCTTAAAACGACGTCGTTTAGAGAAAAAAAAGAGGAACATTAAAAACCATATAGTTTTGTTTTTATTAAAAAAAAAAAGAAAAACACACTAAAGCCCCACCCTTCCCCGAGTCTTCCCTTTTACTTCCCCAACCCTACCCCCTTCCCCTTCCCCAACCTGCCCTTTCCCTTCTCCTTCTCTCACTTACAACTGTAGAGGCAAGCTTTTCTCAACCCTTTTTGTCGCCGGCCTCTATTTTGGTGCCGCATCGGTCACCCCTCCCAAACCTAATCTTTCACACTCCCAATCTGCTTTTTCTTACCACCATGAGATCGAGGTGCTCTCCGACCTCACCGCCCAGATTTCGTATTTTTTCACTATTTTCAAGCACTCCGTCAATCGCCCCCAATCCTCCGTCGCCACTGTCATCGCTCTCGATCCTGCCGCACTCGCCGGCGACTCCAAGGCCCACCAATAGCTCCACAACGAGGCAGGCGCTCCAAGTCACAAATAAAATGTCTCTCACGGCCAGCTCCAGGCGCTCTCCACTGTCCTGGCTGACAGCCCCTCCCGACTTGTCACCGTCTGCTCTCTGTTCTCTTCTCTGTCTCCCTCTGCGTCCTTCTTCTCTTCTCTACCACCAAGGAGAGTTTTTTTAATTTTTTTTAGTTATTTAATCATTATTTTTTAATATTTTAGATGATTATTGCTGCTGATGATTGTGTTTTAATGTAGTTGCCTTGGTTGATTTTTGTTGTTTTTGATTCTGTAATTATTGCTATTTTTTGTGATTGGTGTTATTTAGGTTGATTGATGCTTGTTATTTAGGTTAATTGATCTTTTCTGATTGTTGCTGGTTCTTTTTTGTGAATTTTTATAATTGTTAGTTTTCTTAATTCTGTGATTTTTGCTGGCTCTGATGATGTTGTTATTGTTGTTACTATGAAATTGAAAAAGAAGAACAACAATGTGAAGAAGAGAATTGGTGAAGATAATTGGGGATTGTTTTTTTTTTTAAATATAAAACGACGTTGGGGATTAGTTTTTTTTTTAATAAACACAAAACGCCGTCGTTTGTCATCCCAGTTTTTTAGTAGTAAGAATGGACGGAAATTATTTCAAGAACTATTATGAATTCTAGAGTATAATTTTAGGAACGAATTTGAGTAATTATTAAATTTAGATATTATTTTAAGATTTAAATATAACTTTAGAGACTATTTTAAGACTTAACTCCATTTTTAATAGGGCAAGCAAGTTATTAGTTTTCTTCATCCTAAAACAGTTCGCAGTTCATTGAATGGATCTCCAATCTCCATTGGTGGTGGTGGTGGTTTTATTGACTGAGTTCTCTATAGTCTTCTGATAATTCTTCAGAAAGTTGTATGGGGCTTGATGAACTGTAAATTTATCGGTTCACTGTTCAGCGGCATGCATCTACTATATATAAAGTATTGCATTGGTATTAATAACTAGATTAAAATCTTCTTGGGTGAATTTAAAATATAATATTATTTAAAGATAAACTAGATAATATATAAATTAATATCAAATTAAAAAATTGATTTATAAAAAATATTATACAATACATTTATGTAGTAATTAATTATTTAATAAAATACAAAAGAATATATAATTTTAATATAAATAATAATTATATTTAACTATTATTTTTAATTCAATTGAGTAACGATACATATTAAATTTAATTAATTAAAAATTTTAAAATTTTATTTAGTAACATATCAAATTGATTTAAATTTTATAATAATTAATGGTAAATAATATATTAATAGTATAAAGAAATTTAATTATTTTTTATATTATAAAATGCATAATTGCAATGTACGTAAAATTACTGATGTGACACAAATACAAAAAATAATATGGTATAAATTCTTTCTACCATTCTATGATAAGTTGGTATAAATTTTTATACGAATAAATATGAATAAATCGTTAATTTTGCACTCGAATGATTAGAATGTTGATAAAAATGATTCATATTTTTATTAACGATAGAAATATCTTTAAAAATATTTTAAAACTAACGAGACAAAAATATTTAATATATATTTTTAAAAAATATCTTAAAAATTGAATTTTAATACAATTTTTTACGAACATCACTAAAAAAATATTTAAGACAACTTTATTTTTAAAATTTTTTTAATTAGATTTTTTTTACAATAATTAGTTTAATTGTATAGAGACCCAAATAAAAAAAATGATACAAATACCTAAATAAAAAGAAAAATAATTTAGGAACCTATTTAAAAAAAATTGGTGCAAAAACTTAACTAAAAAAAATAAAAAACAAATTAAAAATTTAACAAAACTATAAAGACCAACAAAATAATTAAACCAATATAATAATTTTATACTAGATAAATTTATTTTATGATATTTTTATTAATGACCATGAATATTTTAAAAAAAAATCCTAGAAACCACATTTTAATCCATTTTATATATTTTTTATATAGCTATTTAAATATTTTTACAAAATTTGAATTAAATATATAAATAATTTATCAAATATAAAAAATATTTGCCACTTTTAAAAAAAATAATATTTTTAGTTTTTTTTTTATCGCATTTTATAATATTTTAAAGATATTTATGGTATTATAAAAAAATAGGATTATTTTGTTAGAATTTTTAAATATTGGATGCGGCTTTAGTAGTTTACCCTATAAATATATATAAGGTTTAATTACTCTATTGATTCCTATAGTTTTGTGAAATTTTTAATTAGGTTCTTATACTTTTTTTCTTTTAATTGGGTCTCTGCACCAATTTTTTTTCAATTAAGTCCCTCTTAACAGTAATTGGTTTAATTATATAGGGATCCAATTAAGAAAAAAAATGGTACAAGAACCAAATAAAAAGAAAAAAAAGTATAGGGGCCTAATTAAAAATAAAATTTAGTGCAAGGACTCAATTAAAAAAAAAAAAAGTATAGGAACCTAATTAAAAATTTCGCAAAACTATAGAGTCTAACAGAATAATTAAACCTATATATAATGGTACAATATACGAGAAAGCATTAGTCGAAAATCAATAACTAATCATTATAAAATTATTTGCATAAAATTATATATATTTGAACATAAAATGATAATATATTTATAGTTGTATTTATAACTAAATTTTTTAAATAATATAATTAAAGTCGATATACATTTATAATTAGCATGACAATACAAATATAATAATGAAGAATTTTAAATATTTCTAAAATATTAATGTTCCAATAGTTTTAGTTGTAATATTTTAAAATATTTAAAAAAAATTCATATATATATATATACCCGTGATGACTTATATTATTCATAAAGCATTTTTGAGTTTTGATATATGACACACAAGGTATTTTTGGTTTTTGGTTTTTAAGATTATTGCTAAAAATTAAAATCATCTTAAACATTTGTTTTCTTTTTTTTCAAATACATTCCTAATGTTACAAAAAAAATTAAAATATTTTTTGTTAGAATATTAATTGTCAAATTAAAAATAATAATCCCACTTATCTTTTTATTATACTTTTTATGCTTTGATATTTGTGCATCACTCAACTCTATCCCTAATTTTATTTCACTGATTTACTTTTTGATGAATGTGGCCCATAAGTATGGGAAGAATAACGAAATTGAGTTTATAACACTTGTTAGAACAGAGTATTGAACAAAGTAAACCTTCTATGAATTGATGAAATGTATTCGTGTGACTGAGTGAGTAATATCAGTAACGTACACATCTGATATATATATATAGTAGAGTAAAATCAAGTGTCGAAACTCACTCCAAGAAAATTATTGAGTACTATCATTGTTCTGAAATTGATGGTATAAACATTGCTAGAAATTATTTATTGGCAGATTTTTTTTATCCGACGCTAATTACGACGGATATTTCGTCAATATTTTCAATGAATTTGTTAAGATTGCGTTGATGATTTACCGTTAGATTAATTCCACGGTAATTTTGGTGCTATTTCACGTGTTTAGGCGCCAAGTTACCGTCAGATTTATTTAGCGATAAGTCCTATGGTAATATTTTTTTAATTTTTTTTGGCACAATTACACCATAATTAATAGTCAAATTAAAACTCTTGTTAACAAAATGGTTAGGAGAAATCTAAAATTAGCTGAAATTATCAAATTATTTTATTAAAAATAAATGGTCTGAATACAACAAAATATCACAGAAGTAGAATACAATGAAATAGACAAACAAGAAAATAAAACCCCTACAGATCCCGTTAATCGTCGTCGTCATCGTAGTCCTTCTGCTGAGGTGGCGGAGTAGGTGTTGATATCGGTGCCCCACCAGTAGCGCTGCCGCTGGAACCAGCAGTGCCACTTCTTCCAGCGCCGCTGGCTCCAGCGCACATCTGCTGGTTGTACTCCAACATATGCTCTCGCAACCGATCGAGCTACTCCTCCCACGCGTGTAAGAAGGTCGTTGTACCTCTACTCAGACTGCTTCACTTACTGGTGAAGCTCCTATGTCAACTTTAGCACATCCTCCCTCAAGTCGAGAAATTCCTGGGGATCGGCAGGGCTGGTGGCAGAGAGAGAGGCAGAAAAAGCTGCCAACGTGGAGAAGCGGAGGCCACTGGCGAAGAAGGACCCCAACCCGAAGCAGATTCTTGTGGGGCTCAAAGGCGGTCTCGTACCGAATTCTATCAGGATCTACCATTGAAGTCTCGGAGCCGGCTTCGTCACTACGCGGCTGAGATTGTTGGGTCCCGATCTCCAACCTCTGCGTGTAATCCTCCTGTGTCACACACGTTGTGATTAGGATAACAGTTAAATAATTGCCTTGAAACCAAATAAATTTAAAACTTAGGATTAATTTAAATTCACATAATGGGCTACTCACCGCTCGTCAGCAAATCTCTCCTTGTTGGCCTTTGAAGTATGGGTATACTCGAAGGTCTCCGTCAGTGTCGCATCATAGTCCAACGACTTAGAACACAAATTAATATATCAACCAATAAAATAAATGAACACATTAAACAACTAATTTAAGTAACTATTAAATCATTAAACAATGACAAAATTCTTATCAGTCTGCTCTTCATCTTTATGAAGGTCGCCGACCCACCCGTATACTTTGACGACTTGGGCGAAGCCCTGTTAGTGACATTCTTCAGATGGCGATGCTTGAACCCCTTATCATGAGTAAAATAGGTCTCCAGTTCTTTCTTGATGGTTGGCTGGACGGATCTACGACGTTAGGTAATCGCATCCCTTACAAACGTCATTCATCATCTACTTGAAATGTATAGCTGCCCGGTGGTCGTAAACTTAAGAAATGCATAGAAATGCATAAACTTAAGATTAACAAGTGTAAGATTAAAAAATTGTATGTACTCACGCATGCATGCCATTGGGCCAAATCTTTAGCCGGATGATGGGTGGTGGTGGAGGGGCATCCTACTAGGGGCACTAGAGGAATCACCCACCGCAAGCTATGTCATCACTAGATCTGCAGAGGGTGTAACAGAAAGAGGCACGTAGTTTGGGTTTGGGACCATGATGAATTGTTGGTCTACTGGACCCGCCTGTGATGTCACAGGAGTCAACGGAGTAGTCGAGGTAGAAGGTGATGATTGGACAGTCTTTGGGGATTCGGTGGAAGTCCACCCTCTATCACGATCACATGACCCACTCGACCTACCTCTGCTACTTGTCGCCCTGTCTACACAGCGAATATATTACTAACACTAATCAAAACACAATTAAATTCATCAACTCTAAACTTATTAATACACTCAATACAGTAAAAATATTAATAACATAACAAATATCAATAAATAATAACATAAGAAGAAATTCAAAAAATAACAAATAATTATAATAAATATGAGAAAATGTATAAATAACAAATAATTATAACAAATAACCCAAAACACTTAAAATAAAAACTTTCAGAAGAAACTAATTCATGTCACAATTAACACAAATATCTATCAACTCTAAATATAATTCTAAGACTTTTGAAAATATAATTTTAATTTTTTAATTTCACTCAAAATCTTATAAAAATTTTGACAGAATCTTTCCTAAAATTCGGATTATTTCATTCCTTAATGGTTTCATCCAAACCAAATATCCATCCAAACCAACATACAAGGGATGAAATCATAATCCACCTACTAAGAGGTTTCAATCATTTTTACTAATAAATTCAAATGCATAGTACATTTAATAGGTATTCAAAGCAATCTAACTTTGTAAAATAAACAAACATTAAATCATATAATTTATTTTAATTTCTTCATCATCAAACCAATTTTAATAACCATAATAATCAACACAAATCTAACATAATCAACATAAATTATATTTTATAATAACTAATAATAAATACGAATAAAACCTAAATTACCATATAATAACCAAAATGCAAATCCTACGTTAAGTTAATCCTAAACCTTAAATTTTCATATAATAATCAAATCCTAAATCAGTAAATTAACATATAACTAATTTGTAAATTAATATATAAATAAATTTTAAGTTATAATTTATACAAGAGGGAGATGCATAGAACCTAACGGCGACGAAGTGAGATGCAGCGGCGGTAGTGCTGGACAACGACAACGGTGGTGCATTGCTGGACGTCAACGATAACGCGGCGACAAAGAGCTGGCTGGTTTCCGTGAGAGGGAGAGGCGGCGGTAAGAGACTGGGGTTGGAACGCCGGTGGCGGAAACGAGTAGAAAGAGAAATGGAGAAAATGGGTTTAGAGAGAGAGACTTTTCGAAATGAAAGAAGAGAGCCTTCGTGCTATTAATTTTAGGGCTTACCGTCAGATTCACCGTTGGATAAATTCGATGGTAACTCCTTGCATGTCATCAAAGCGCAACATTTAACTAAAATTCGCACCTATTTCCTCCCATTTTTCGCAAAGTATTACTCACGAATTTACCGTAAGAAGAGTTAATTCGTCAGTAACTATTTGTCGTAACAAATTCTATTACAAAAACTTCCATAAATCCGTCGGTAAAGCCAATGATAACTCAAGACACTAAATCTGACTATACTCGGCATATTTCTTGATTCAGTTCTCGATAACTGAAATGACTACCTTCTACTATAGCTACTTATATGTTAACATCCCCCCTAAAACTCATGGTGGCTTGGATGATAACCTGAATTTGGTATGAAACTTATCAAACAGAGGGGAGGTTAGTGGTTTTGTGAGCACATCTGCTACTTGTTCATGTGCTGGAATATGAGTTACACCGCGGAGGCCTTTAATTACTCGATCCCAAACAAAGTAAAGATCAAGCTCAAAGTGTTTCGTGCGGTTATGTAGAATAGTATTATATGCTAGCAATACTGCTGACATATTATCGCAAAACCTGTTGGGGATGAAGGGCAAGGTTGTTTTAATTCTTCCAACTGTGTTTGAATCCAAATGAGTTCTGAGAAGACAACAGCCATAGCTCTGAATTTTGCTTCGGTTAAACTTCTACTCACAGTTGTTTATTTACTGAATTTCCAGGACGCTAAGTTGGAACCATAGTAAACATAATATCCTGGGACAAACTTGCGATCATCTAGGTCGTAGCCCAATCGGAGTCTGAAAATGCAGTCAAACAAAGATCATTAGATTGAAAAAATTGCAAAGAGAATTCAACCGTACATGCTATACTGAGCACCCTTTTTATTGCTGCCAAATATTCTTGTTTAGGAGCTGATAGAAATTGACTAATCTCGTTAACTGAGAAGGAAATATTAGGATGTGTGATGGTTACATATTGTAAGCCTCCAATAATTTATCAAAATAAGGTAGGATCTTCAAACGGTTCCCCAGAGTTAGATGTAAGTCTTGATGTACTGACCATGGGAGTGCACATAGGCTTGGATTCGTGCATACCTGCCTTAACTAACAACTCCTGAATATATTTAGATTGATTAAGAGATATCAATGTGTCTGAGTGTTTAACAGATTCAATGCCAAGGAAAAAAATTCAAATCACCAAGGTCCTTTAATAAAAAAGTTGAATGCAGTTGTTTAAGAACATCAGAGATTTCAACTTCATTGCTCCCTGTCACAAGCATATCATCTACTTAAATTAAAATATAAGTAACAGAATTATGAGTAAAGCGAGTAAAGAAATATAGATCGGACTTAGTACAATTAAAACCAAAACCTTTTAAAGTAGTTGTGATTGTCAAATACCATGCACGTGGAGCTTGTCGAAGACCATAGATTGCCTTCTTTAGTTTGCAAACAAGGTGAGGATTTTCATCGATGAAGCCAGGTGGTTGAGACATGTAGATTGTTTCATGCAAAGTATCATTGGGAAATGCATTATGAAAATAATATTGCTTAACTCTCCAACCTTTTGACAACACAGGAGATAATTCCAATCTTATTGTTACTGGCTTATCATTGGGGAAAAGACTTGATCAAAGTAAACCCCAGCTGATTGCACAAAGCCTCTAGCCACTAATCTGGCTTTATATCTAACTATCTCTCCTTTGGGGTTCTTCTTCAAAGCATAAACCCACTTACAGGTAATAACCTTCTCATTTGGTGGTAATTCAACTAACTCTCATGTCTTGTGAAACACCAATGCTTTGTATTCTGTGATCATTGCTTCTTTCCAGTGAGAGATTTGTAATGCTGCTTTTACTAATTTAGGTAGAATATTAGTTTCGAGCTTGGAAGTATGTGAGACTTGAGTCTGCAGAGTAATGGACTTTAAGTGTCCTATCTTAGATCTTGTTTGCATTGGATGCTTGTTAGTGATAGATAGATCAGGGGATTGAATTTTGTAGAAGGTAGGATGACTTCTAAATCAATGGTAGGAATCAATGAAGTAGGTTTCATAGATCTTGGTGCCAAGGAAAGAGTTTTATCTAGATGAGTTCTAGGAGAAGATACAGAAGTACTATTTGGAGATATTGACAAATCCCTAGTTATATGAGGCATAGAAGTAGATGCTGATGAAGAAATATGATTTGTAAGAGACACTGTAGATAGTGGTAATACTGAAATAGATGGTAGAAATTCTGTAACATGCTCAATAGTGTTAGAGTTAGTATTAACAGAAGAAGTAAGAAACATAGCTTGATAGGGAAATTGATTTTCATCAAAGATGACATCCCTTGAGATAATAATTTTTTCATTCTTATCAAGACACTTATAACCTTTCTCAGTTGAAGAATATCCTAAAAATACACAAGGTTGTGACCTTATTTCCAATTTATGTTGATTATATGCTCTTAAGTGTGGAAAGCATAAGCATCCAAACACTCTAAGCATATTGTAATCTGGAACTTGGTGGCATAGAATCTCAAATTGTGACTTGTTAGCTGTTACACTAGAAGGCATTCTGTTAATAAAAAATACAATAGTAAAAAAGGCTTCATCCCTCAAATTTAAAGGAAGAGCAGCAGTAGCTAACAAGGTAAGACCCGTTTCAACAATATGGCGATGCTTGCGTTCAGCAAGACCATTTGTTGGGGTGTATAAGGATATGTTAAACAATGATGAATTTCTTCATTGCTAAGAAACTCTTGAAAGCATTAGAAAGGTACTCTTGGCCATTATTAGTTTGAAGAGCTTTTATTGAATATCCTAATTGTTTTTCCATAAAAGACTTGTAGTGCTTAAAGACATTAAGAACCTGTGATTTGTTAGTTAAAAGAAAAATGCTTGTATGCCTAGAATATACATCAATAAAGGAGACATAGTAATGATAACCACTTTTAGATATTAAGGGTGTTGGACCCCAAACATCCGACACTACAAGAGATAATGGTGTAGTATATTCATGTGCAGATAAGAATATGGAAGCTTATGTGATTTAGCCATAGAGCAGTACTTGCACAGAGAGTGGGAATCAATAGTTTTATTAATTGACAACTTGCACTTAGAAACAACATATTGTACAATAGGTAGGGCAGGGTGTCCAAACCTTTTGTGATACAATTCTAAATACACAATGAGCAACAAACACTGCAGATTTTACATTAGAATTAACAAACTTAGGTAAATCTACACGTTCAAATTTATACATGCCACGTTCAGCTTTGTCTCGGAGAAGAACCTCCTTGGTAGCCCATGATTTAACCAAGCAAAAATCAGGCCAAAAGGAGAAGTAAACATGATTGTCCCTTGCAAATCTAGATACACTAATTAGGTTGTGTAATTGAAGGCACTAGAAGCATATCATACAGTTTATATTTCTTGTAAGTAGGAGAGAATTGCATGAAAGAATTACCAATACGCTTAATGTCCATACCTGTTCCATTACCTGTATATACCTATTCTTGTCCATTGTATTCAAAAGATTGTTGAAGATTAGAAGAATCGGGTGTACAATGATGAGTCGCACCTGCGTCTGAAACAGAGTTTAGTGCAGCAATTAATGCCCTTGGATTATGGAAGGAAGGTGGTGGGGGTAAAGCATTATGCATGGTTGTGTATGGTGCATTTTGCTGATCATGTATAAATGTTTGATCAAATCGATGGTAGCAGTAACTTGTTGATGTTGAAGTTGGCATGTCTTAGCTTTAGTCTAGGATGCAAAATATGTATGGATCCTGCTCCAAAGTTCATGAGCATAATGACATCCAATCATTCAATGTTTAAAGGAATCATCCAACGAAGCAAACAGCCAAGAAGTCACATTATAGTCTTCTATCCTCCATTCTTTGTTAGTAGTTGCATCTTCAGGCTTTGCAAAATGGTGAGGTATCTTTTCTTCTTGTAAATTATCTTGGAGTTCTTGTCCATAGATTGAGAGAGTTGCTAAATGACACCAAGTAAGAAAATTCTTTTCAGAAAGCTTCTCTGTCAAAGGAGTATTGAATGGTTTTGTTACAGCAGAGTTGATGTTGTTATATGATTACAAGAGAGTTGTGATCTTCAGTATCATTGTTGTTAGTAGAATCATCAGCCATGGATCTTGAATGGCTCTTGTTACCATATAGGAAAAACAACATAATTGAGTTTATAACACTTGTTAGAACAGAATACTGAACAAAATAACTTTTAATTTTCGTTTTAATTTTTAAATGGCTATACAAAATGCCTATTATAACTTGATATATCATCAAGAATTAATAATTAAATACCAATTGATAAAACTTTAAAGTACTTTTAATCAAACATAAACAACTATAGTCTAAAATAAGAAATGTACATAGAAAAAAGTTAAACAGATAAACTACTACTGTCAAATGAATCAAAACATAACCCTAATCACTATGAGTCCTGACTCCTGATAGTCATTGTCGTCATCATCCCCCTAGTCCTGCTGAGGCAGCGGACTAAGTGGTGGTGTTGGTGCCTATCCTGGCTCTTGTGCAGAGGACGAAGAGCTCCTCCAGCAATGACGCTACCACCAGTGCACATCTATTTATAGTATACTGCCATCTGTTGCTACATCCACTAAATCTAATCCAGCTCCAGCCTGAGCTTTTGCCTTAAGGACTCTGTCTCTGCATTGCGAGCATTCCTCTCTATGATGCATGCGAGGAAATCGTTATACTTCTCCTTAGCCAGATGCAACTGCTGACCCTGGTCTTGAAAGCCCTGGCTAAGGTTGTGAACCTGCTCCTACAAATCAACGTCCTTGAGATCGGTAGGGATGGTAGTTGGGGTAGACAAAGCCCTTGAGGTACAAAGATTGCTGGTGAAGAACGATCTCATTCCGTAGATACAATTCTTGTATGGCTTGGATGCGGTCTCACACCACACTGCATTAGGATTGACGATAAAAACAAAGAAATTGTTGTCGTTCTCTCCACTTTGCTAAGATTGCTAGGTCGTCGTGGCCTCCAAGTTCTTCTTGTAGGATTCCTAGTATCGCATTATATGCAAAATTGATTAGGATGATGATTAATTGAAAACAAATATATGTTATAAAATAAACTACAATGTTTACTCACATAATAATTCGTAGACCGCTGATCGGCAAATCTCTCATTGTTCTCTTTTAAAAGTGTGAGTATACTTGAAGATCTCTGTCATCTTTACCTCATGATCCCACGATTTAGATTGCATTTATTAAAACAATAGGTTAAATCAAGTGATAATTAATTTAGAAATCAAAGATAAAAAGAATTTAACATACTAAACAAAGTTACATATCAACCTGGTCTTTGTTTTCATGAAAGTCACTGACCTGCCAGTATACTTGGATGACTAGATTGATACCCTGTTGATCCTATTTGTGGCTCGGCTATGCTTGAACCCCTCATCAGTCTCCTAATATAAGTAGAGGGGATTCTTAATGTCTGGGCAGAACCACTAAGAAAGATGGTCGTTCCTCTCACATATGTTCTCAAGCATCTGCTGAAGTTGCATAGTCATGCGGTGGTAAAAAATTTTCTTGATTATGATATCGTGAGTCTTCTCCCATATAAATTTCTCTCGCATAAGGAAATATTTAGCATTAGTTAATCAAAATTAAATAGATAAACAAAACAGAATATAGAAACTAGCTAAAGTTTGAATAAATAGAAATTTTACTACCCACTTATGAAACCATCGCTTTCTGGTCTTAGTAGGGATCTTCTTGTAACTTGGTCATAGGTGGTCGTACATCAGCTGAATGACATTAGTACACTCCTATGTGCAAGCATTGTTATCCAGTGCAAGAAAGGGACTCGTTTGCTGCAGAAATGAGGCACTTCTATGCGCATAGCAATAGTGGTCGACAGTAGAAACAGTGAGAAAAAGGGAAGAAAGGGAGAAAATAACGAGAGAGAAAGAGAGAGGAGAGAAGGAGAAGTTGCAGAAGTGATGAGAGGGTTTTTGAATTCAAATTTAGAAAAGTTGTACTGCCAGATTTACCAATAGATAAATCTAACGGTAAGATGTTGATCATTGTCTAAACATTGTGTTTCAATAATTCGTATTATTGAGAAAATTTTTTTATAGAAAATTCAACACTAATAAAATTACTTTTTGTGCCCTTATTTACCATCGAATTTAGTTGTGTTTTTTTACTCGTAACCGTCAAAAAATCCAGCACTAAAATCGTTGGTTGCTAAATCCGATAGTATTAAGTGCATTTTTTGTAATGACTGAAAGAAGAAAGTGACAAAAAAAAGAGGGAGGGAGGAGGAGAAATGTTGTTAGAAGAAACGAGGGAAGATGAGGAGATGAGGTGTCAATTCGATCTTAAGTCTTAAGACTGGCTCCAAACCTACGTTTTAAAACTCCAAGTCTTCACTAGCTCCATCTTCTAAAAAGTTTTTGTTGGTCCTAGTGCATAGTAGCCATTAAATTAGAGAAATGACCTATGGGTTGACACTCAAATTATTTAACGACTCAAGCTATTCATTGAAGAATATCGATTGGTTTCAACATCCGTCGATCAAGTTTAAACTATCAATTTATTGACTGATTAACTGCGATCTACTATGTCAGAAGACTCAAGTCATTCCTCAACCAATTATTCATTGGCTTGGACAACTGCTAACTATTTTTATTGACCTCAGCCGACCCTTAATAATTTAAAATAAAAGAGCGATAAAATAGGATAATTTTAAATAACTTATTTGGATTGATCAAAAGTTTTTTAAATTTTATAAAATTTTTGTTTGGTTGGACTTTTTGAATAAGTGTCATTTTTCTTTTGAATTATTTTTTATTCTAATCCGTAGAATTAAGGCCCAAATCTTATGGGATTGTCTCTATTGACAACTCTACGCAATAGAAATTGGCAATGATGGAAGGAAAAAATGAATGAGAGGTGGATGTGATAGGAAGGAAGGAAGTAAAGAGGCCAAGAAAGAAGAAAGAGAACAGGAAGAAGAATGGAAATGAAATTATGAATTATTATTTTTACTAGAGATAAGTTCTCTAAAAATTAATATTTTTTAATGGAATGACTATTTTAAAAGTTTATAATATTAGAACTATTTTTTAAAATAAAAAGAATTAGAAACAATTTTAATTTTTTACAAAATTTTGAGAATCAAAATAATATTTCTTTTATATTTTAATAATTTTAACCTAAAACTAAATAAATATTTAAAATTTTTTATTAAAGTTATTGCTCCGATTTCAGGGAAAAATAATATCTTGCTTTGATACATTTTCGTTACACTAGAAAATTTATTTCTGAAAGTTTGTTTATATAATTCGTCTAAGGTAATATTTTCCATGAGTAATGTCAAGTTTTTTTTTTTAAAAGCAAGAATAAACATCATTAAAAATAGTTGAGACTTCATATTAACTTTTGTTAGTTTTGTGTGTTCTCAAAATTGCTTTTTAAACTAATGTCTCCTCTTTTTTCTTCTATACCAAAAGTCATTATTGCTTGATTTCACTCATTTTTCAACATCATTGATTGTGTAAAATGAATTATAACCAAATATAGTTTTGTGGCTAGGATATTATTTAAGACAAGTAAAACGACAAATGAGGGGAAAAAAAAAAGAGATATTATATATTGAAAGATAAGTGATAGAATGTGGCCTAATTCCGTGAAAAGTCATTCTAATTCATATTATTTATGATTTTGATTGGTGCATACAGAACGGTAAGAATTTTAGCCCTACACTCTAACACAACATGCTCCAAATAAAATAGGGTATCAGTCTATTCATCAAGCTTAACTAAAAATTAGGTAAAAAATGTTGATTATTTCTAAACCCCAATTCAATTATGTTTTTGCATGTGTTCTACTTTGAATGTAAGTAATTTATAATTAGGGGTGACAAAATGGGTCGAAGTGTTGGACCGATTTGTCGAATTCGCTAATTAAAAGCGGGTCGGGTTTGGATTTAAAATTCGTTAAATTAAAAAAAATTGCTAAATTTGCAGGTTTTGGCAGGAGTGGAACGGGCCCATCCTGTCAAACCAAAGATTTTTATTTTTTTATTAAATGAAAGAGTGATTACTACTGTAAAATTAATAATTATATAATTTTCAAACATTTTTTTATTTTTTATTTTTGTTTTTTTTAGTTATTAAATTTATTTATTTTATTTTATAATTTCGTATATATGTTCAAATTATGTAACTTATTTTTTAAAATAAAGATGGTTCTATTGACAAATATTATTTTAAACAATTTTATTGAAATCAAAAAATAAAAAAAATAGTAAAAGAATTATATTATAATTTAATTATTTTTTTATTTGTATTTAATTTTTTAATTATTATTGTTTGGTTAATTTTAATAAAAAATTTTTCAAAAAAAAAAGTCAAGCAGACTAATCCACTCATAGTTGTCAGAACCGAACCGGTGATCGAATCGGTCAGGCCACTGAGTCACTGGGTCACTGGTTGAACTGGTTAACCCGGTCCCACATAAGTAAAATGTATAAAATAGCTAAAAACTTAAAAATTAAAAGTTAAAAAACATATCTCCAATAATATTTTAATAAACATTAAATCTCAAATCCTAAAAATAAGTAGTAATACGAGAATAAACATAAAATTTAGTACTATTAGTCTATTACATGAACAACTCAATTTAACATAATGAAAACAACAATTCATGGATTATATCCAAGGAGTAACTTCAAAGTCTGGAAATCTTTCTTCATCTGACAAATCTGGAGCTACATCCTGATTGGTTTCATTCTGATTTGCATTTTCCATAGAAGTATTATTAGCTTCACCATCATCTCGATCATCTTCCAGATTCAATTCATCTAACATTTCAATAATGTTTCACAAATCATAATCAATAATACGGCAAAACATTTGGTTAAAGCATTACAAACTCATTCCTAACAACAACATACCCAAATCATCTAAAGTTGATTGAAGAGACATATTTGCAAGATCATTCCGTAAAGCATCAACTTCTTCAGGAGTTAAAAATGGTGGTGAATCTTCCATTATCCATTCCGAATGATCCTCAAATGCATCAAGACAAATTGGATCATAACTTTGCTTTCTCATTCGGTTCCTATATTATCAATTAACTTGATTATTCTTATTATGACTAAAAATTTTAAATAACGCCTTCAAGAAAGAATAATAAAAAAGTACCTTTTTTGTAGCCTTAAGTTGTAATGAACATAAACAAGATCATTAAGCTTTTGATGCTCTAACCGATTCCTTTTCTTTGAGTGAATGTGTTCGAAAATGCTCCAGTTACGCTCACAACCTGAAGAACTGCAAGTTTGACTCAAAACACGAATTGCTAACTTTTGCAGGTTTGGTGCTCCACATCCATAAGATTCCCACCATTGATCTTAACATAAAAAGAAAACAATCATAATCATAAAAATCAAATCTTAAACATATCACAATCATAAAAAACTAATTTTAATACAAAATTTACCAGGCATCACAGTGCTTCGCTCACGTATTGCAGACTGTCTCCCAAAGTCTCCTTCAGCATTCTTAAATATTCTCTTCTCACTTGTCAATTTAGTAATCAAATCAGCATCACCATAAGCATACCTCTCAATCACATCTAGTAGGCCAGAAATTGTGTCTTTGTGCTTGTCAAATTCTGCAGAATTAAATCGAAAAGCTGGATTTAACCAATAACCAGCAGCATGAAGGTTTCTTTTAAGTTGTAAATCCCAACGTGAATCTAAAATCTTCAAATAAGGTTCAACAACCCTCTTTCTTTTTTGAAACCTCTTCACCATGTCTTCCCTAGCCTTATACATAGCTTGATAAAGGAAACCCATTGCAGCTCTATCTTCAATATCCACAATACGCAATACATGAACAAGTGGCTCCGTAAGCTTAACAATATCAGTGCATTGATTCCAAAATTTAGAATCTAAGACTTGATCCACAAACTTTTTTGCTTTGGCTTCTTTAGAGTAAGCTGAACTTGTCCATTCTCTAGATGTCACCATAGCTCTCAATGCATCCTTTTGAGCCAAAATACTTTGCAAAGCAATGAAATTAGTGGCGAATCGAGTTGGAGCTGGACGAAGTATTTCTCGGCCGCCTGTGAACTGCCTCATCAAGTACAAAGGATGGCAGTGATTATAGATATATTTCGTAATCATTGAAGCTTGTGACACAGTTTCAGTCACTTCCACAAACTTCCCAATATCCTACAACATCAGATTAATACAATGTGCCGCACAAGGAGACCAATACAATCTAGGAAACTCCGATTCCAACAACCTTCCAGCAGCAACGTAATTTGCAGCATTATCCGTCACTACATGTACAACATTCTCAGGACCAACAAATAACACAACATCCCTAAGCAACTTAAACAAAGCCTCAGCAGTTTTTGAGATATGAGAAGCATCAACTGACTTTAGGAAAACAGTTCCTTTAGGGCAATAAACTAAGAAATTAATTAAAGTACGTCTACAACGATCAGTCCATCCATCAGCCATGATAGTACATCCAGTTTGTTTCCAAATCACACGATAACCTTCAATCATCTTCTTTACATCTCCAACCAATTTACTCAACAAATATCCACGAACTCTTTGGTAATTAGGCCCTTTATACCCTGCACCCATGTTTGCAATAGCATCAATCATCGGCTGATAATAAGCTGAATTAACCGCATTGAATGGCACAGAGGCATCCATCATCCATCTTGCAATAGCAATATCACACTTCTCCACAATTTCTTTGCTTTGGAGAACACTTTTAATACTTGGTTGAGCTCCAGGTGTCGCTGCCGGTGGAAAAAAGGATTGTAATCCCTTGACTTGTTTTCCAACTCCCTTTCTAGAGCTAGGTGCTGGAATTCTTGATGCTTGTTGTTGTCGCATCTCATTACGTTCAATCTCATCAAATTCTCTTTCAACGTCATCACAAGCACCATAACTTTCTGCATATTCTTCTTGAGTTTTCCTTTTCTTGGTTCGAAGATCTTCAATGTTTAGATTGAATTGGTGTCTCACCACAGCAGGCACCTTTCGACATGCCTCAATATCTCCGCCTTTTCCAGCCAAATGATGCTTAACCCGGTTAATTCCTCCACCTCTAATAAGCTTCTCGCAATAAATACATACCAAAGCAATTTTTCCTTTATCCAAAACTTGTTTACAATGGCCCCATGCAGGATCAGTTTTTCCTCTGTTACTATTTTTTTGGGTTCCAATTGAAGGATCAGGAGTTGATCCTTGTTCCTGAGAAGTTGGTGTTTCTGATGGTGTATTTGATGAAGCCATCCTAAATTCCTAATCAACCAGGATCCAGGACTAAATAACTAATCTCCAAGAATAATACACAACAATCCACTAAGGCACTAACTACTAAGAATAATATACAACAGCAACCAACAATGGATAATCAACAAACTGAACAGAAATAAAAAAATAAATCAAGAAATGAGAGATCAAACAGAAAAACATGTGGTCTTGTTCATGTTCTCATCTGGACAGAAATCAACAATCTAAATTAAACAGAAATCAACAACCTAAAATTATTTGAACAACCAACAATCTAAATTCTAACACAAATCAAACAGAACCAAGTAACCAACATACATAATCAATCTACAATAATCAATTAACTTCAAAAAATTAAAAAATTAAAAATACTTAGTTACTTACCTGGCTGGACGGCTGAACCCTGGAGCTGGAGGAATGGAGCGACGAGCAGAGACCAGACCAGAGAAGAGGGAGACCGGAGCGACGAGCAGAGACGCGGGTGACCGGAGCGACGAGCAGAGACGCGGGTGACCGGAGCGACGAGCAGAGAAGAGCGACGAGCAGTAGGCGACGTCGCGACGATGGACCGTGACGGGCTTCTGCCTTCTTGGCGGTGGTGAGTGGCGCACTACTCTGAATGCGGTGGTGAGGTGAGTGCCGCGCTGGTTGAAGCTGAACGGGGCTGAGTGAGTGGCGCACTTCTCTATCTCTCAGCTCTCAGCTCTCATGGTGATGGTGCCATGGTGGTCTCTCAAAGTTTGGGAATGGGAAGGGGAAGTGTGAAACAGGGGATGGAGGCTAGGGTTACGGCTTACAACTACAAGCACTCAGTCAGCACTGCAGCAAGTTTTTTTTTTATTTAATAAAAAAACGACGTCGTTTCCAGCATATGAAACAAAAAAAATTTAATTTTCGAACCGGTCCGGGTTAAACGAAACCCGCCGGTTCACCGGTTCTGATCAAACCCGGCCGATTCAATACGGGTCTTTCCGGTTCGATTCCTTGTCCGGTCAGATTACTCACCCGGACCGGTTATGGCACCGGTTCACCGGTTTTCCGGTCCGACCGGCCGGGTCGGTCCGGTTCTGACAACACTGAATCCACTGGCCTGCCATAAAATAGGACGCATTTTAAACTCACCTTAGTTGGTGGGGCAGAACCAACTCGCCCTATTTATGGTGCAGTCCCAAACCTAAGCGGGATAAGCGGGTTGGGACGGGCCAACCTGTTTTGCCATCTCTATTCATAATGCAGGCTTAAATTTTATAAAATAACAAGTAAATCACATTGAAGTGTTGCAATTTAAAATAAAGATGTAAATCAATTTTTTTTAACTAAAGATAGAGAAATTTAAACCTGCAATTTTTTAGGTAAATATAAAAAGATTACGTTGTTTGAGCTATAACTCGTTGGTAGATATAAATCACCTTTACCTAATGTGATTTAAGCTTGTTTTATGATTTATTATTATTTTTGAATCGCACCATGATGTGTATATTACTATATTTATTGGAAAACAAAAATCATATAGACATGACAGTTTATGAATATTATAAAAAAGTGTAATTATCTAAACAAGCTTGCTATACATACAAGTTTTTTTTGACTTACAAGCTATACAAGTTGGCCTAAGTCCAAGAAAAAAATATGCGCACCACTTTATTAGAATCAAGTGTCCAACGCACGCGCCTTAATCACTCTTCCACAACACGTTCACTCTTCTTCTTCTTCCTCAATCAAAATACAAACTGTCAAGATTCAAGCGACATTCGAAACAAACTACAATTCTGCAGAAACGTTCTAACTCCTCGCGAAAAGTAGAAGAAATCAAGAAGAAAAGATACAAATCTCCATAAAAAAATCACCAGAAAAAACGAAGAAACATTATTCAAGGTACTGTTTTACTGTTCTTCTAGTTTTTTTTTCTAGATTATGCCATGTGCTTCATCCTTAACCAGCAAAACATTAAAAGATTTCAAGAAGAAATATACTGTCTCCCCCATGTTTTGCGTGTATTTCTTAAATCCTTTGGGTATATTTCTGTAATCCTTTGGGTGTATTTCTGTAACCATTTGGGTGTATTTCTGTAATCTTTTCTGTAACTGTTTGGGTGTATTTCTGTAATCGTTTTGGTGTATTTCTGAAGTTTCATTATCTTCAAAACGATTTCAAAGTTTGATTTCAAAAACTATGAAAATCGAAAAAAAACGAAGCAAGAATATAGAGAGAGAAAACGCAAGTAAATGACGAATAAGAAACCAGTGATAAACGCAGGTAAAACGAATGAAAAGGTAAAGAGAGAACGCAAGAAGGAGATCCAACAAATTTGGCAAGAAATTCGAAAAAAGAAACAAAATTTTTTGAAAAATGAAAGTTATATATTTGCCCGTTAATTGATTTGAATTTATTTAAAAGTCTATTAAAGAGGCACGTAGTATAAGCAGCGCATTTAGTGGGTTTTGTTCTCTTCAGGCTTGTAATGCTTGTAATCGCAAAACACTTGTATATAGAGATTAATCCTTATCCAAATTAGTCTTCAAAATATTAAAAATAGACATTTTAGTCTCTAAAAAAAATTAATATACAAAAACATTCCTAAAATTTTTCTGGCAAACGAATTTTTGATCTATTTTTTGGCAAAATAATTACCCAAATCAGTCCCCAAAAATTTTAAAAGTGAATTTTTAGTCTCCAAACAAAATTAATACACAGATCAATTCTCAACGTTTTTTTCTGTTAGACATAATAATCATCTGTATATTTTTTGGCGTAATACTAATTCACTAATAAAAAATGTTGAGTTAGCACACAAACTTGCACACATGACAATTAAGTGAACGAGACTAAAAATTGATTTTTTTTAATAAAAATTCCATTTGTAGTGGATGAGACTTAATAACCTGCACCAGAATTACTCTAAACTTATATCTTAGTAAAATAAAATATTTATTTTTACTTTTACTATATGCCAACCTTTATTATTATTAGCTTAATTTTATACATATAGATAATGAGACTAACATATTCATATAATTTTTTGTTAAAAATAAGTAAGATGAATAATAATATTTTAAAATTTAAATTAAAATATATTTTTTAATACAAACATATTTTTTTAAATAGGACATTGATGAATTCTTGTTAAATAAACTTTACAAATAAAATAATTTATTGTAATTTTAACTTTCTTATTCACATTTTTTACTCTCTTCTCCAATAGTTTTTACCGCGATAATGCATGTTGGGATGCAAATTATAATTACTCTAGAAAGGACGATAAAAAATGGTGAAAAGAGAAGGTCCAACTGTTGATAAAGGAGGTTGGTGGCGACAGTTCAACGAATACCGTGAGAAAAGGAAGGCAACGGTAGCACTAGCGGCTGAAAACGGTGGATGAAGAGACAGAAAAAGACGACAATTGGTACTATCTTGATAAAGCGTCGCACATAAAATCTCACTACACTGCTAGGTAATAATTTTAGTTATTATTTTTTTTTTATTTTAGAAATAAAAATTATTTTTAATTTATTTTAAAAAATTCTTGGGATGCAATGTGGTAAGTACGTATATGTATATTAGACGGAAATTTTTCTTCAATAAATTTAAAAAATAATTAAAATAACATTTATTATCAAAATTATTTTTTTTATTTTTTAGAACGAGGGAAAATTAGATGGATCCCACTATGTTTTTTTTTTTTACATTTTTTATATTAGTTTTAAATGGTAAAAATTTGTATGTTTAGCAAATTATATTTAACAAAATTACTTTAACCTAATTTGATTAATTTTAAGTTCATAAATCGTATTAATAATTACTTATTTAATATTATCTTACATTTTAAATTTAAAGTTATAATTTAAGATCAAACACAATTTAATTTAAACTCAATATAATTATTTAAACAAAATATGGGATCAAAATATCAATTAATATTTAAATTGTTATGATTTGAATTTCAATTTATTTAGTTTTGAAAAATAATAAAAATAATTAATCTTGGAGAAATAAATAACTAAGCAAAATTCCTTTTTTTAAAGAAAAATAAAAATCTACTTTTATAGAGAAGCTATATTTAAGTTAAATATAATAAAATTTTAACTTTTTAAATATTTTTTTAGGATGAAATATATTTTTTTATCTTTAACATTTGTGAAAAGTTTCAAAATCATCTTTAATATTTAATTTATTTTAACTTTTGTATTGTGTATTTAATATTTTAAATATGTTTTAATTATATTATTACCGTCAATGTTAAGATATATATCGATGTTTTAATATTAGCTTTGTGTATTGTTAATTCACATGACATCAGGGTTTAGAGTCATAGTTATTGACATATTTGAAACTTTAGAAGTAAAATTAAAACTAAGACAAAATTAAAATCAAATATAAACATTGAATGGAAAAATATACTTATTATCAAGTAAAATTTTTTATTAAATAAAAATCACATTAGGGATAACTTTGAAATATGCTACCTTTATTTAGACTCATGGTATTACATTAACATTTTTTTATTAAAAATAAAAATGATATTATAATAGTTATTATAACATATTTTTGTTAGTAATTATATAAATATATTTTATGATATTAATTTTCTTATTTTTGTTAGATAATTATGTGGCGCTAGTATATACAAATTAAATTTACTTTTATTTCGAATATTTTTTTCATATTTAATTTGTTGAATTGTTTGATGTACATGCTGGAAATTTTTGCTATATTAAAGTACGTAAATGAGAGTTATTTGTTTATAACATTTAAGGATGCAAAATTTTGATTGTCATAGATTCTTGTAATTCAATGATGGAATCAATAACATGTATATTCTATATATAGTAAGTTATGAGCATCCAATGTAATCGATCTCAGATAAACTAATTTATATAATAATTGATATCTGCTTTATCACATTTACTATATATAAGTAATCTGTTTCATACATGCGTTATGACCAATTTTATTTGATGAAAATTTTGATTAATAATAAGTTTTTTTTGGGAGAATTAATAGTAAGGATCATGAGTAAAGGTTAATTATAAAGAGAGATCAAATATACTAAAATTATTAACAAGAACCATAATAAGTGTTATTTAAAGAGAAATATTATGTTATTTTTTATTAAGTGACAATATTACTTTTTAATATAGTATCTTTCTCTCATTTATTATATTTCACTTTTTTAAAATTAAGTTCTTAAATTCACAGTTTCACTACTTTATAACCTTTTTATTATATTTGTAATCTATAAATTCGATTTATTTTATTTTATCATCATGAATTGGATGAACCTTTCAACTTATTTGCAATCTCACCATTACTTTTGTGAGTTTTATTTATTTGGAGAAGTTTTTCACAACTACATAAATAATGAATAAATCTAGAAAATTTACATTCTATTATCTAACATTAATAATTTTTTATAATTAAATTTATTATTTTAACTCTAATTTTTGAAAGATTTGAAATTTTTTAAAATTAAGATATAAATTTTAAAAATTAAAATTTAAAATTTAAAAAGGTAAGATTAAAAATTAAATTCGATAAAAGATTAGCAACATTCTATAAGTTTTTCATTTAAAAAATTTATTTGTCATGGACAACTACGTATATAGATTAGCTCCTCAACTAATAACATTTTAGATTGATAAAATAGTTCATCCAACATCAATTATATATATATATATATATATATATATATATATATATATATATATATATATATATATATATATATATATATATATATATATATATATATATATATATATATATGTTAATACAGATTCTTGGCCATAATCTCCTTGTTGCAACTCTTTTGATAATAAAAAAGACAGGTTTTGTAGAAATTGGGTTAAGGACGCTAAGCATAACTGTGGTAAAAAATTTTGATTACAATAAAAAAGAATGATAATATTAAAAAATATGATGAGTCATTTTATAAATTTTGTATTTCTTTGTTTTTAAATAAATTTTATTAGGTCTTGTATAAGAATTTTAGTTTAATTGGTCCTTTTGAATAATTAATATGTACTAATGGTCCTTTATGATAATTTTCTTTTTTTTTTTTTTGTGTCTTCGACATTTGCATTTATATATTTGGTTGTAAATTTACTCTTGGAGTTTAATTGGTTTCAATTTATTCAAACGTTTTAAATATGTTTCAAGTCTCTGAACGTACGTGTCACCTAATGTGGTAATATTAGGGTAACACTTTAACAGTATTAACCTTCACCCGTATAACTAAAATAAAATAAATTAAATTTAAGAGATAATTTTAAAACTTTCAATAGGTGTTAAAATATTGTAAATATACTATTTAAAATGGGATTTTTATTTAAATAAATTTAAAAATATTTTATTTTTTGAAATAAATAATTTTAAAAATTATTATGAAAATACGTTATCTAGTCTTATTTTGTTTACACTGTAAACGATATAACTATGAATAAACGAGATATATGTATTTTTTTTTAATTTCAAATAGCTTCTTTATATTGTAAACGAGATACATTCATAATTATCTTTTACATTATAAACGAGATACATTTATTGTTATTTTTTAAATTTTATATACGTGTAGGGGTGTACATGGTCCGGTCCGGCCCATACTCGAACATTTTAGGAATTAGTTTGGTGTGATTTCACCAAGTTTAGGATCGGGTACGGGTCTCAAAAATAAACCCGATTCATGTGTACTCTAAGAAAACTAATTAAAAAAGGTATATATGTTTTAAATTAATTCCAATATTATGTTATATTAATTATAAATTTATTATTTTATTTTTAATCACACTTGTTGAATTAGAAAATAGATAAAAAAGTATCAAATTAGAATTTATAGACAAATTCAAGTTCAAATATGGACATCAATTTTTGGATAACAAGTTTCTTTTTTATAAGTAAGTACATCATAAATAAGTTTATTTATAAATAAGTTTTTTTATAAATTATTGTTAAGGATTTAAAGGCCGAATTTTCACCCGGTTTGGATCCGATATAATTATGGCTCGAAAAGGTTTAGGTTTCATCGGGTTTAGGTCGGGTTAGGGTCTAAAAAATAGACTCAGTGTATATTTAAGGTCGGATCTGGATTAGGACAAATCCGGTTTCACCCGACCCATGTACACCCTTAGATATGTGTATTTATAAATATAAATATATCATTTTTAAAAATAATACAAAATATTCTACCAAAAAAATAATAAAAATATTAATAATTTAAATTGGACCAAACTCTTAAAAATATAACGTTTTAAATAATAGAGAAGAATGAAGATAGACGGTTTTAAATAACAGTAAAATAGACGTTTTCAAAATAAATGTGTGGTTTTAAAACATTATCTTTCAGTTAGTTAAAACCATATATCTTCTGTTATTTTAAAACATTCATCTTTTGGTTATTTAAAACCGTCCATCTTTGTTATTATTTGAAATGTTTTATTTTTACGAGTTTGGTCTAATTTAAATTATTAATATTTTCTATTATTTTTAAAAAGAGTAAAGTATATTTTTTGTCCCTGAAGTTTGATAAAAGTTTCAAAAATACCCTTAAGTTTTATTTTGTTTCAACTTTGTCCCAAAAATTTTCGATTTGCATCAAATATACTCCTAATAGCTAATTTTTCAAAAAATTTAAGACTAATTCAACAACAATTTCATAAGAACAACTCTCAACAAAAGTAACTCAAGCATAATTTTCATGCATTATTGTTAGATTGGTCTTAATTTTTTTGAAAATTTAACCGTCGAGGATATATTTGACTTAAATCGAAAACTTCTGGGACAAAATTAAAACAAAATAAAACTTAAGAGTATTTTTGAAACTTTTATCAAACTTTAGGGACAAAAAATATACTTTATTCTTTCAAAAATTATATATTTATATTTATAAATACACATATCTCGTTTATAGTGTAAACGAAATAACTATGAATGTAACTCGTCTACACTGTAAACGAGATATGTATATTTTTTCAAATTTCATATATCTCGTTTACATTGTAAACGAGATACGTTCATAGTTATCTCGTTTATAATGTAAACGAGATAAGACTAGATAACATATTTTTGTAATAATTTTAAAATAATTTATTTCAGTAAATAAAATATTTTTTAATTTATTTAAATAAAAAGTTTATTTAAAATGTCAAATTCCTTTTTGATTGGGGAGGGGAAGGAACAGAGGAAACCAAAATATTGAGTAACTAAATCACCAAAAATAAATGATAAGTAGATTTAGGTTTTGATTTATTAATTACTTTATTTTTAAATTTAAATTTTGATTTGCTTTTATTTTAAAATATTTTAAAATTAAAAATGAAAAATCGATTAATCCGGTCATAAAATTACAAAATCAATTGCAGATTTACAATTCAACAGAAAGATTCATCTCATGAGCATCTGAATCGAGTGAGACTCATTCAGATTCGTGACCGCTTCATCAAAATTCTGTACCGCAAGAAGACATATCGTCGATACACTCATTTGACGTATCTAGCGCGTGTCGGCACCGATACCATGAGTGAATTCGTACTTCATAGAATAGAAATTCTAGTTAAGTTAATAGTGATTTTGAGCATTATATATGCTCGAAAAATAAAGTTGCTATTTTTATTCATCTCTTCAATGGAGAACCATCAACCATGTGTTAAAATATTAATGGAATCTAATTGAACAAGTAGAAAACCTAGTTGGAATCGCAGTAGCAGTTTGGATCAGAAAATGTGTATGTTCTATTTTACTTAAAGCTTTTAAAGATTGTTATGTTTATTTCTTATATGTATTTTTTAATTACTATATCCAGGTATGTGTTGTGCATTCCATGAACTGACTTTAAACAAAAATTCCACTTAAAAAATTATGGAAGCATTATTATTTAATTTACTGAATTCAATAATTATATATACATATTCTTTCTAGATAGAGCCTATATAATAAATTATATTTTCCATATAAAAAATAAGTGACTCTAGTAGTTCCGGATTCAATTATTATTGACTAATAATTCAAAGCATTATTAGGTACACCAACCTGTGATATATACCTTGAATTAATTAGGCCATCAAAATTAGAATCACGGGCAAATTTCGAAATGTAGACATTATTAATCCATATTTGAATACTTGGAGATAAGAACCACATGTTTGTTTCACTTGATAATCATTCAAATTGATTTTTAAGTTTTAAACATGTATAATTTGGCTCTCGAGTTTATTTCACTAATCAAATTAGCCGTTTTGTTACTAACTACACCTTTCCGTATATTTTGAAGACGATACTTATTTAACACTTATTTAATATACGTATCTTTTATATTTAATTGTATCTTAATAAAAGAATATAGAATATTTTTTTAAATATATTTAGATACACTTAATTATTATGATATATCAACGGTATATGTTTAACCTTATTCTTAACTTATATTTTTAAAATAAATTTAAAAATAATATATATTGTTATTTATTAAGATAAAAAAATTATTTTAAATAATTTATATAATTAAAAAATATTATAATAATTTATTTAAAAAATATTTTATATTATATATATATATGATATATTTTCATGTCTTATGAAAAATTAAAATTTACATATTTATATGTTTCATCAAATTGTATGTTATATCCTGTGTCTGTATGTATCAATGTTTTTGATTCGTAAGTTACTAATAATATTTAATTTAGTTGATTTTGTCGTAAGTTTTGAAATTATTACTTTGGGATTGATTCAATGTACTAAACTGAGTCATCTATATCTATAAGATTTAGTCAATTATTGAGAAACCAAATTAAATCTCTTAAAAAGGCCAAATTGAGTTCAACATTTTGAGTGTCATAGGAACAGATATAGAGTTTACATATAGCGGCCAAAAGTTCCAATCAAGGAAAGATAAATTCATAGGGCCTCATATCACAACCACTGGGACATGGGAATCATACTTGAACTGTACTACACCAATTATTTCCTTTCCAAAACTACACTTCCGTATTCGTGAGGTGCTTTTTATAGAATCAATTTTTAGTTAGTCAATATTAAAATTTATTCGACTGAAATTTTATGAAAAGAAAATCTTTTTTAATTTAAATATTTTTTAAAATATTTTTAAAAATAAAAATAATTTTATCTTTGAATATTTTATATAAATATATTTTTAATTTAATAATTGTATTTAAATATAATAATTATAGAAGTATTTTTTATCTATTTTTATATTAAAATATCATTTTTAAATAAAAAATATTTTAAAAAATATATATTATAGTTCTAAAATATATATTTTTTATTGTTTTTATTTTTATTACTAAAATTTTTTTAAACATACTAAAAAATAAAAAAATAAACTTTTTTAGTAACTTAATAACATCTAAATAAATTCTTAGTCAATTTTATTTTAGGATTTATAATTTAAAATTTAAAATTTATGATTTGTAATCCAAAATGTAAGATGAATAAATCATTTTTAAAAAATTAACTAATGTTAAAAAATATTAATTCTCTAAGATTAATTTTTCATGCATAACCACTTTAGATTGCGTCATCACCCTTCGGCATTATCATTGAAGATTTCGTACAATCCACTTTTAAGTTTTAACCAATCATTTACAAAACGGTACTAACTAACTGTCATTGTCTTCTTTTCTTATTTCATCATTTTTAAACTATATTTTATATATTGTTCTACTATGTAATCGACTCTCTTGCATTGTATAATGACAATTCTTTACCTTCAAGCATCCTCTGTTCTTGTATTTCCATGGATTCCATGTAATATAAAAGAATATAATGAGCAAACATGCTTGGTTTTTTTTTTTTTTTTCTGAATAGATAATCTCTAAACAATGTTATGCCCAAACTTATGGATGGAATAATTGAGCATCTAGAGAAAATTTAGAGAATAAATCAAACTTTATATATAATAATAATGGTATTTCTCCTTGTCAAACATACAAAATTATATCGAAAAACGAAAATATTTTTCGTAAAAAAATTAGTCAAAATCAATTAAAATTTATCATATTTAGTATTTAGGACAATTTACTTAAATAAATAGAATGGGAGATTTCTTTACCTAAATGTGCAAAACTGTTTGTTGTTACGTGCATGTGCAAAACTCCATTTTTATGTAATCCGTGGCAACTCACCACGGTTTCAAAACATGCATAAACCGTGGCAGGTCCCAGCGGTTTAGGGGTAAAATTTTTTGAGTGTAAACCGTGGTAGGTCACCACGGTTTACGAAGGAAAGATGGCAAGCATAAACCGTGGAGTCACCACGGTTTATGAGGAAGTTGGTTGCACATAAAACCCCTGTGGGTTACCACGGTTTATGTAGGTTAAATAATGGCCAGAAAACCTGGTAGGTTTCCACGGTTTACTATGACGGGAAGTCTATATATATGTGGGTGATTCAAGCTCCATAAGAGATCATTCTCACAATGGCTAGTGAGGAAGAGAGTTTTCTTTCCCTGGTGCATTGCTCTGGGAAAATAAAAAAAAGCAAAAGCCAAGGTGTGAAGTTTACCGACAGAGAACCACTAAGTATTTTTATCAGTTCGTCGATGAGTTTGTCAGATTTGAAGAACAGCATCTTGGAGAAGCTTGGCGTGTTGGGTAGCAAGTGGGTGAAGAAACTATTCTACAAGATTCCCATGGCGGTTGTCTCGACCGGTGTTCAGTATGAAACCTTTGCGGTTAAGGCTGATGAAGATATTAGGGTTCTATTCTACTGTGTAAGGAGTTTTTTGGAGATCAGAATCCATGAGTTGTTCGCGAAGTTGGAGGTTGGTGTCGATAGTTCTGGGGCATCCGCTCCAGTTCCTTGCCCAGCTTCCGCGGGTGGTGCATCTAGTTCGATGCCTACGGTCAGACCGTATCTTCCGCCGGTTCAATCACCTTCGTTTGCGGCTGATTTAGACCGAACGGAGGTTGTTGGTTCTGTACCTTTGGAGAATGCAGCAGTCATTGAGCCTCCCAACGTTGTGGGCACCGGTGGTGGCCTCGTACCTTATATCGAAGACTTTGGTGGACCTGAACAAGTAGAGAATGCAATGCGTGACGATAAGTCTGACCAGGAGCCTGTTGATATCAATGGTGACAGCGACGATGACACAGGTGGCGATCCACATGCGCAGCATCGGCCTTCAAGTTCTGGTTCTCATCAGTACCTCCACACTTCTCCACACTAAACTTGGAAGCTCTTGGTCAACAGGAAGACAGTGGTAACAGAGTGGGGAGATCTTCTACAGAATTTCAGATTGGGCAATCATTCCAGAGTAAAGATGAAGCTGTGCTGAGTGTAAAGGACTATAGCATCCGGCGAGGTGTTGAGTACAGAGTCATCGAATCGGATCATTTGAAGTATCATGGAAAATGCAAGGAATTCGGCAAGGGTTGTACTTGGTTGATTCGTGTAGCGCTTCGTGCACGAAAGGGGACTTGGGAGGTTAGGAGGTACAACGGGCCACACACATGCCTCGCAACTTCTATTTCAAGTGATCACCGTCAGCTGGATTATCACGTTATATGTGCGAGGATTCTTCCTATGGTTAGGGCAGATGCTGCGGTTACGGTAAAGGTACTTCAACAAGCGACAGAAGCTGATTACGGTTTCAGGCCTAGTTACAGGAAGGTTTGGATGGCTAAGCAGAAGGCAGTGGCACAAATATATGGAGATTGGGAAGAGTCTTACGCGGAGTTGCCACATTGGATGCTAGGGATCCAGGCGACAATGCCGGGAACAATCACGGTGCTGAAGACGTCTCCTGTTCGGATTGGTGGTGGGGTTGATGAGTCCACGGTGTACTTTCACCGGCTTTTCTGGACATTTTCACCCTGTATGGAGGCATTCCGGCATTGCAAGCCCCTCGTCAGTATTGATGGTACCCACTTGTATGGGAAGTATGGAGGGACGCTGCTGTTGGCGATAGCTCAGGACGGAAACTCGAACATCCTGCCGATAGCATTTGCCCTTGTAGAGGGCGAAAATGTAGAGTCGTGGTCATTCTTCTTGTCCAATCTCCGAGAGCATGTGACTCCTCAGGAGGGTATCCTTGTTATCTCAGACAGGCATAATGGGATCAAGGCAGCGCTTGAGGCACCTGAGACTGGATGGCTGCCTCCTCGTGCTTTCCGAGCCTACTGTATAAAGCATGTGGCTGCGAATTTCGCCCTAACGTTCAAAGGTAAGGACTCAAGGAGGTTGCTGGTCAATGCTGCCTACGCCAAGACTGAGGCAGAGTTTTACTACTGGTTCGACATCATGTGGACTGAGAATCCAGCAATGTGTGATTGGGCCAACCGTATGGAGTATGACAAATGGACCCAACATGAGGATGCTGGTCGACGGTTCGGGCACATGACCACAAACATCAGTGAATGTGTGAACTCCGTGCTAAAGGGAACTCGCAACCTGCCGGTCACATCGTTGGTTAAGTCAACCTACGGGAGGCTTGCTCAGCTATTTGTGGTACGGGGACAGACAGCAGAGGCACAACTCGGATCTGGCCATGAATTCTGTCAGGCATTGGTCAAGGCTATTGATCGGAACCTAAGAGACACTAGGTGCTTCACTGTGACATTATACGACAGGCATCAGTTCGAGTACACCGTCGCTGAGACAACACCAACGGGGACCTTCTCGCTGGGTAGCTATAGAGTTTCCCTTAAAGATCACCGATGCAATTGTGGCCACTTCCAGGCGCTGCATTATCCTTGTTGCCACGCCATTGCGTGTTGCGCCTACTCCCGGCTAAACTGGGCGTCATATGTTCACGAAGTGTATCGTATGGGTTTCTCCCACCTATCCCTGAAGGACTATGGCCTCCATATGCTGGGCCAACCATCATTCCTGACCCTAATATGCGGCGTGCAAAGGAAGGTCGTCCAAAGGCAACCAGGATCCGTGGAAGCATGGATCAGTCTCAAGAGAATCAGCCGAAGCGTTGTGGGCTATGTCGTCAGCCTGGGCATACGCGAAGGAACTGTCACCAGCGAAGACAAAGTGGTGGAGGGGATGCGTAGATCTCATGTCGTGTAACCCCCCTTCTATGCTGTTTCAGTTGTTTCATGGTCTAGATAATCTTAGTAATGTATCGTTGGTTAAGTATGTGACTGTCAACATGTTTCATTAACACAAAAATTTCAGATGAATAAACTCCTGTTATTTTACCTGTTTCATTAAACCACTTTGGACATCTTTCATATTGTGCATTATAATATAAACCGTAGAGGAACACATCAAATAATCTGAAGCCGGTTAAACTACTTGGTCAAAAGATAAATAATATTTAACATAAGTCTGAAAGCCATAAATACTAACTAGCATGCTCAATACATAAACTAACAAAGTCCCTACTGGACAGGAACATATAACATAACTAATCAGAATCCTCAATGGTGTCACTGTCATCATCGTCGAACTAGCCAAGCAAGTGACCTCCGGTGCCACACAAAGGAGGACGCCTCACCTGCCTAGGTCTGTGATCTGCCGCTGGTGCTGAGGGGTGTGCGGGAACCACGCTGAAAGCAGAGGCAGGTGTCCCTCCTAATGCAAACCATGGGTCAGACGGCGATACTGCCGGCTCGTTGAGGTCAACTGCCAACTGAGCCTGAACATCGTCACTCCGTGACTGCTGAGCAGCAAACTGGGCATGCTCCTCAGGCATCTGTGGCCTATAATGGGTATCATCATCATCCCAAAGCATGTCAGCTATGTCTCTGTAGAACTCGGACTCAAAAACAGGATCAGCAATGTCCATCCCGACAGCCACGGTAGTAAACTCAGCAAAACCATATGGGCTCACGTTCCCAAACAGCTGAGAGCTAGAACCCACGTCGAACGTCGGCTGATCCATAGCTGATGCTGATCCAACTACATCCTCAGCGGGCACGTGATCAGTGCCGTCCCCCTGCTCGGATGGTCCTCGGTCAGGCGCACCTCGACGGTTAGGCTGCGCAGGTGGCCGTCTGCCTTTACGTCGAGGAACACGGTAGTCCACTGCATCCCCAGCCTCAGCTCCAGGAACGTCCTGCTCCAAACGGTCGGTAAACTCCCTCCACTCGCGATCGGTGGTCCGGGTCCCTATACGGCGACGCCGATCGACTCGTCTGTTATCTGGTCTGTCATAAACGTGCACTCTAGGAGGTGCCTGGGACGACCCTCTGTGACGCGCCTCCTCAGTCAACACAATCGGCCTCGGATCCTGAAATGCTACATCTGGGGATAGGAACTTGTGCGCCACACGGCACCACCACTCCAGGTAATCTGCTGATGGACCGGGGTCGAGGACTCGATCGACCCATATGACTGACTGAAGCCTGTCCTCCCAAAGCTGGTGCCACTCCTGATAATATGTAGGAAACCACCGGTTCCCACCCCTACCATCCTTCGCATGTAGCCAATCTATGTTCAGAGCTCCATCTGGGAGATGTTGAACACCGCCGAACTGGGGTAGAACCCTATCGACCTGGTGCCACTCGATCGCAGCAAAATATATCAGGCTAGTGACGGCCGTCCATAGCCGTCGGTGCTCGTCAGCTAGTATCTCCGGATGAATAACAGCAGCAACATCAGCAGAAGAATAAGGCTCCCACACAAACTGTATAGAAACAGTATGAGTTTGATGAGACAGTGACATGTAAGAAAAACTAGTACAACTATCAGTAATAAATAAATCACTCACATCGTGGACACGCAGTCGATCCAGTGCAAGGCGTGCGAAAACTAATCTCTGTGCCCCTGCATCGTTCCTCGACACAAACTCGGCCCACCTACAATTTAAATTGAAATGTTGTCAAAACAAACCATAACACATGCTGTTTTTACAATTTATGAACGGAAAATTTTAAACCATACCTGGAAGCAAGCGGAAACCCGAACTGGTCAAAACCAGTGGGCCTCAGAGTGGGAAACCTCCAGAAAATCCAAGACTGTAGTAGTTGTAGTGGCCCAGCCAAGTTAACGACGTTCCTGTTTGTACCACGACAAAGACACCTATACAACCAGGCTAGTGCAGCGGAGCCCCAGCTATATCTGCCCAAGTCGTCCAATGATGCCAAATAAGGCAACCAGTGAAGGTGTACCCTGTTTGCATTCTTGTCCGCAAACAGCTGAGACGACAACAGCATCAGGATATAAGCGCGTGCGTATACACGCACGGTCTCATCAGTAGCATCTGCAGGGAGAACCCGGAACCTCTCGTGGAACCATGTGTAGCACACTGTCATCTGCTTGACTTTACTCTGTGGAGGTAACTCCCTGAACAACTCCCGGAACCACACCCATGCTGGTCTACCGTGTTCCATCAGATTCTCAAACTCAGTCAAGCACCCACTAACGGGCGCACCATCAACCGGCAAACCCAGCTGATACGCAACATCCTGTAAAGTAATGGTGCACTCACCAAACGGCATATGGAACGTGTGGGTCTCCGGACGCCACCGCTCAATAAATGCACTAAGGAGAGACTCATCAACCCAGAACCACTGACTGTTTAGCCTAGCAAGATGATACAAGCCCGCAGTCTCCAGATACGGTATAATCCGGTCATGTAAGGGCATATTCTGCTGCCGCCTAACGGCGGTAATAACCCTACTAGGCTGCAAAACGTGGGTAACAAAATTCCTTAACATACAACCATTACAAACAACACCAAACATAATTTTCGTAAAAATTATTAGACTCGTCACATTAAATTCATTGATTCTCTTATTGTCTAATAAATAGTGAAGCTAAGAATACTATGCACTCATTACAACAAATTAACAATATAAATACAGAAAAAAATATCTTTCAATAAAATATTAATATTTATAATAAAATATTTTACAAAAATACTATTAACCACACTAAGAAGATAAATAAGCATAATAAAATATGCATTACTAACAATACCGATAATAATATTAACATTTGCGTAGACAATATTAATAAACGCCTCACATTTTGATTGACAATAACCATAATAATATCAATATTTATGTAAATATTATTAATCAGAATCACAATACAAATAAACATAATAAAATATTTTTACTAACAATATTCCTAATAATATCAATTGCTATATTAGAATTAATTTTAATAACAATAATAATAACAATAATAGTAACTAACCTCTTCCTCGATATATCCTGCCACGTGAGCGATGCCATTTAGTCGGTACAAGCGATCCTCATCCTCCATTGGCTCCACCACCCACTCCTCCTTCACACCTCCAAAGTTTTCCCAAATCCTCTCAACACTACAACAACTTCCTTTTTTTCCTGATGTCTCAAATGATCCGTCCCTGCCTTCAGCGGATTACTTATATATGTACACACACATAAACCGCGGTGGGTTACCGGGTTTTATGTGCAACCAACTTTCCTCATAAACCGTGGTGACTCTTCACGGTTTATGCTTGCCATCTTTCTTTCGTAAACCGTGGTGACCTACCACGGTTTACACTCAAAAAATTTTGCCCCTAAACCGCTGGAACCTGCCACGGTTTATGCATGTTTTGAAACCGTGGTGGGTTGCCACGGATTACATAGAAATGGAGTTTTGCACATGCACGTAACAACAAACAGTTTTGCACATTCAGGTAAAGAAATCTCCCATTCTATTTATTTAAGTAAATTGCCCTAGTATTTATTAATTGTTATTAGAATTAGTGAATATTAAATAAAATAAATTTTAATTTTTTTTGTTTTTCTAACATTACTAAACAAAAAATAGAAATGCAAGAGGCCTTAATATTTGATTATGTATATTCAAATTTAGAAGAGATGATTTTAATTTTTTTTTTTTGAAATAAAACCCTCTCTAACTTCAACAAAAAATATCTTGAGAGTGGTTGATACACAAGGTAAACTTAATGTTATCATGTTTGACATCTATAAATAATTAAATATAAGTTAATATTAGAAACTGCTAAGGAAGGGATAAAAATAGTGATTTTCTAACAGTTGAATATAGAATGTATCCATTTTTATTGAACAAGAAAACATTAAGACAAGTAAAGATATCATCAATGTGAAATGTTTAATCGTATAAGGCGCCAAATTAAAGATTAATTAATGATATCATCATCAAACATTTAATTTGTTGTGTAAAAGGCTAAAAGCTAAGGCTAACTCAGCAACAAAATGTGATCTAACAACAAGTGCCTTCTCCTCTTTCATTGGGGGTATTGGAAGATGACTTGGCTGGCCATCTTTACATTCATGCATTTTTTTCCATGATGTGATTGGTTTGTAATAATCATGTGAATTCTAATGTATATTTAATACATTTTTATTTAGAGATATTGATATTTCGATCAAAGTAGAAAAATTGAAAGAAATAATCTATTTGAGAAGGAGGGAGTATACTATAACTTTCAAATAATATTATAGGATATTCTATATCCATGTGACTACTCAAAATATAAAATAGTATATATATAATCCTAACAAATTAAGTCTTACCCTCATAACCAACAAATATTAGCTCAAATATTACTATATATATATATATATATATATATATATATATATATATATATATGATTTTTCTTCAATAGATTTTGAGTTCAGGTTTTATAAATAAAAATAATTTTTAATGGGAGAAATAGTATAATCATGATACGAATATTCTTTATTAGATAAAAAGGAATTAGATAAGATTTTTATTTTTATAATCTAGAAATAAGTTATTAATGCTCATGATCAAGTGGTGTCTCCATACTCTTTGAACATTTGTAAGAGTTAATTGAATAAGAAAAGTTCTGGATATAAGTCATTAGGGCTTGTATGCTTTACAAGTTAATTAACGAATAAATCCCAAAAACGCGATGCAAGGTCTACGTTCTTCTTCTTTCTTTCTCTTTTTCTTCTTCTTATTTTCTTTCGTTTTTTGCCTTCTCTTCTTCTTCTTATTTTCTTTCTCTTCTTCTTCTTCTTCTTCTCTTTCGTTTCTTACTTTCTCTTTCTCGTTCTTCTTCTTCTTGCACATTCTTCTTCCTCTTCCTCTTCTTTTTCTTTTCTTTCGTTTCTTGCCTTCTCTTTCTCCTTCTTCTTCTTCTTGCTGCATGTTCTTCTTCCTCTTTCTGTTCTTCTTCTTCATTTACGTACTTTTCTCTTTGTTTTCTTTATTCGTTATTCTCGATTTCCATTTTTTTTACATCAAGCTCTGAAATCGTTTTTGAAGAAGAAGCAGCAGAAGATGAGGAGGAGAAAGAGAAAGAGTTTTGAAATATGCATAAGGTGTACTTCAACGAATTTTGGGTGTATTTCTTAAATCATTTGGGTGTATTTTTGTAATCCTTTGGGTGTATTTCTGTAATCGTTGGGGTGTATTTCTGTAATCGTTTGGGTGTATTTTTGAAGTTTCATTATCTTCAAATTTGGCAAGAAAATTGTTTTCATGGAGGAAGAAGAAGAAGAGTCGTTCATAATGCATGGTGAGTAGCGCGCTTTGGAAACAGGAAGTTGTTGAATAACGTGTGTTTTATTTACTCTTGAATGTGGAAGTGTGTAATGCATTAATTAAGTGTAATGCGTGTGTTTTATTGGACTTGTAAGACTTGTAAGCCAAAAAAACTTGTATGTGTAGCAGGCCTCTAATTGAATCTGTTCTTTACCAATTATACCAAGGATATTGATTTAATAAATGATTTTGGAGAGATAAAGAATAGATAAAAATTGAAAGTGATATTAGTGTTTTCTTTATGCATGGAAATTTGTTATTTTAATTCACATATAATCTATTACAAAAATTTATATGTAATTAATCTATTTTTATGTGTATTTTAAATTTATATTAATAATTAGTTTTAGTATATATTTAATATATTTGAATCGATTATATATAGTTTGTACATGTAATAAGTTAGGAGAGTAAATGCCCCATTAAAATTTAAAACTTGTCTGACGAATATATAATAATTGTTGTAAAATAAATAAAAAAAATATCTAATATAAAATAAAGATGTGTAAATAAATAATTTTAATAATAATATTCACTACATCAATATTTCACATTAATAGAAATATATTAATATTATATATATTAATATTTATATATTAGTACCTACGGGGAGAGCAAAAAAAATAGACTTTATAATATTATAGTGTATGAAAAATGAGAGTGGTAAGAATATTTGTTATTGTTGTGTGTACGAAAGTGAAATTATATTCCACTGTATATTTATAGAGGTAACATGTTTGTTTTTTTAATACTTCTTTAATGTTATTCACTTTAGAGAATGTGAACGGTCCATAATGAATGGGCATCCACATCATCACCTTATCACAATACTCTCACTTGAATGACCATTTAGGATTATGCCTCGTTAAAATCTTGCTAAAGAAAAATCCAGTGAAAAAAAATCTTAGTGAAAGAAAAAGAGTATAATATCCTTTGTGATAGGGACTGCCTCATTAAAAACCTTGTCAAGAAAAATCTAATGGGAAAAAAACCTGACCAAGGAAAAAAGAGTATAGTCTCCCCTCTTATCGACATCATTTAATGTCTCGAAATCGGCGCATCCCAATCTCATGTACCAATCTTTCAAAGGAAGATTTTAGGAGTAACTTTGCAAATAAATCTGCCAGATTATCAGTTGAGCGGATCTGTTGGATATCAATTGTCCATTGATTTTGAAGATCACGAGTGAAGAAGAATTTGGGAGAAATATGCTTTATTTTATCACCTTTGATATATCCGCCCTTAAGTTGAGCAATGCATGCTGTATTACCTTCAAACAGGACAGTTGGAGCTATCTTCTGATTATTTAATCCACATAATGACATAATATATTGGATCAAACTCCTGAGCTAAAAACACTCATGACTAGTTTCATGAATCACTAGTATTTCAGCATGATTAGAGGAGGTTGCTGCTTCATCTGTTTCGTGGACCTCCATGATATAGCTGTTCCACCATATGTAAACAGGTATCATGTTTGAGATCTCTCTTTATGTGGATCAGACAAGTATCCTGCATCAGCATAGCCAACTAGTTGTGACTTGGATCCATAAGGATAAAACAGTCCCATATCAACCGTTCCATGAAGATATCGAAAGATTTGTTTGATTCTACTCCAATGTCTTCTGGTTGGAGAGGAACTATATCTTGCAAGTAAATTCACAGCAAATGATATATCAGGTCGTGTATTATTAGCAAGATACATTAGCGTTCCAATAGCACTAAGATATGGTACTTCAGGACCAAGGATATCTTCATTTTTTTAGGACGGAATTGATCATTTTCCACATCCAAAGATTTTACGATCATTGGGGTACTCAAGGGATGCGATTTATTCAAATAAAATCTTCTCAAAATCTTCTTTGTGTATGTTGTTTGATGAATAAAGATCCCATTTTTTATATGTTCGAACTGTAGGCCGAGACAAAATTTAGTCCTTCCAAGATCTTTCATCACAAACTCTTCTTTTAGAGTTTTTATAATTGTTGGAATCTCTTCAGGAGTTCCAATGATATTTAAATCATAAACGTACACAGCAATTATAATGAATCCAGATGCAGTTTTCTTTATGAAAACACACGGGCAGATATCATCATTCTTGAATCCGTTTTTGGCCAGATACTTAGTAAGACGATTATACCACATTCGTCCAAATTGCTTTAGACCATATAAAGATCTTTGCAATTTAACTGAGTATAACCCCTGCAAATATTCATTGGATAATTTAGACATCTTTAGTCCTTCAGGAACTTTCACATAGATATCACAATCTAATGAGTCGTATAAGTAGGTTGTTACCACATCCATTAAATACATATGCAGTTTATGATATGTAGATAAACTGACCAAATAACGCAATGTTATCGCATCCACTACAGGGGAATACATTTCTTCATAATCTATACCGGGCCTTTGTGAAAAATCTTGTGCCACAAGTCGGGTTTTGTAACGCACAATTTCATTTTCTCATTTCGTTTTCTCACAAATACCCACCTGTATCCAATAGGTTTTACATCTTCTGGTGTATGAACTATATGTCCAAAGACTTCACGTTTTGCAAGTGAGTCTAATTCAGCCTTCATGGCTTCTTCTCATTTTGGTCAATCATTTCTTTGTCGACATTCTTCGACTGATCTTGGCTCAAGATCCTTACTTTCATGCATGATATATAATGTCACATTATATGCAAATATTTCAATGAATTATATTATTTTGGTCCCATTTCTCTCCTATAAAGACATAATTTATCGAGATCTCGTCATTTTCATAATTTTCAGGTACCTGAACGTCTTCTAGCGTTAAAACTATATCATAATTTTGGACAACTGTAGGTGTCTTTACTATGTCTTTCTCAACAGGAATAGTATTTACCTCTTTTCTCTTTCGAGGATTCTTGTCTTTGGAACCGACAAGCCTGCCACGCTTCTGGCGTGTATTTGCTTCAGTGGCAGTTTGTCCAACTGGGACATCAACTCGAATTGGGGCATTTTTTGCTGGTATATAAGACTTGGTTATCCTCTTTGTATCAGAAAATGAATAAGGCAATTCATTTTCTTTTCTTTGCAAATGTATAATCTTTTGAACTTCTAGTTCACATTTCCATGATCGAGGATCTAAATGCATCAAGGATGATGCATTCCAATTAAATTCCTTTTCAGGAAGCTTATTCTCTCCCCCTAACGTTGAAAATTTTGATTCATCAAAATGACAATCCGTAAACTGGGATTTAAATACATCTCCAGTTTGTATCTTAAGATACCTTACTATAGAGGGAGAATCATATCCAACATATATCCCTTAGAAAAGGAGGGTTGAATCTATGCCTTCCTTTTAGGTTGCTGTTATGACCCTTTAAAACAAACTTTCAATTCTGATTCTATTTGTACTCAGCAGCAGACATTTATGAGATGATTTATTTTTGTCTCATGAATATCAGAAAATAGAAGAGAACAGAGAAGAGAAAGGTTAACATTAGCATGTATCTTGGTTCGGTTGCCTTGTGCTATGCAACCTACGTCCAGTCTCCTCCACAACAATGGAGGAATTTCCACTATAGTTAAAAGTATTACATACACCAATTTCACACTCAAGTTCTAACCTAACTTGACACTGGCTATGCTAATACCTAACTCTTCACTCTTAGTGCTAACCCAACTAAGAAAGGGATACCTCACAGGTACAAGATACAAGACATTGACATACCTAAAGAAATCAGAAAATAACTAGACTTTTCTCTCAAGTGTAACACTCAGCCTTTTTCCACTCATGGCTTTTACTTGAGCTTTCTCACTTATACCTTTTCTCACAAGAAATTATAGAAAGATAAACATAGAAAAGTACATCACAATCTGTAAAACATGAAGGAGATTGACTTCATCAACAGCCTCTTCGCTATGTGCAAAATCAGATTTGCAAACCTCAGATCCAGTTCTTCAGTATTGGCCGAATACTTCTTTGAAAGAAAGCATTATCCAAGTAGGGGAATTCTTTTCAGAACATAACATACCAAACTCTGGTTTTCACTCCTTGGTTCTGAATGAGCAGAAAGTCTTCTTTTATCTCCTTGCATGTTGCTGAGTCCTTTTTCCTAGGACAACTCCTTGAGCCTTGAGCTTCACCAACCCACAAACTCACTTTTTCTCATTAAACCTCAGAGTAGTAACTTTGCTTCTGACTTCTCCATCTTGACCAAAAGCCATAAAACAGTAACCACAAAAGTCTTCCAATGGTAAGCTGAATCTGAACCCTTGAAAACCAACTTGGTCCCCAAGACATATTTGAGACCGTGCATTTACAGTAGAGAAGAACAAAAATTCTCTTTTCTATATAGCTCAAAACGGAGTGGCAGAGTGTTGATGATGAAGAGAAGAAGGTGTGTTACATGTAAAAGGAAATAGGTTACCTTTAATCTTTTCTTAAGCTTGATTTGGTTTGAACTCACTGATTTGATATCTGCCTTTCAAGCTTAATCTCTCTCTTTCTTTCTTCTTCGGTGAATGGCGTGTGGGAGAAGCTTTCTCTCTTTCTTCTGTGTTTTCTGACCAAGAGCAAAAGGTGAACGTTGATTTTGTGAGAGTAGGTGAGAGAGGTTTGCTTGCTGAAATCAAATCAGGCTTGGATATGGATATGGTTTGCTTGGCCCGTTTTGATTTCTTTGGCTTTGTTTCTCTTGGGCTTCGCTTGATTTACTAGTCCCCACCCTTGTTGTTTTATTTTGTACTAATTGGGCTGCTTAAATTTGAATTATGGCATGCAACATATAATAACTAATTAGCAACATACCACTATTAATTAATCAACACTAATTATTTATTTTGCCAAAAATAATGTTTGTCATCACTAATTGATTTAGTTAATTTCTTAACTCAACAATCTCCCCCTTGATGACAAACATATTTAAACAATAACCAAAAAGAATTTAAATTTAATAAAGTTGGAAAACTTCCCTATGATTAATGTTTCTTGCTTTTGTGTTGCTCCCCCTTTCCTTTTCAATAGTAGCTCTCCCTGGATGTATGTTTTCCTCTTTGTTCCTATTTTACATTGTACTTAAAGAGAACATAATAAAGAGCTACACACATTTATCTTGTCTAATGGATGTAGAACTAACAACACCACAAAATCAACTCAACACATCATAAAAGCAAGTTCTAATACAGCAGTCAAACAAAATCACAAAACAAAACAATACTAGTGGCTGCAGTAATACCAATATAGCTATTACTCCCCCTTTTGTCATCAAGGGCGGAAAATAAACAAGAACAACAAAAATACCTCCCTATAAACCTACAGGAAAGAGTTAGAGCACAATTCAAAGTATTAACTAAACAACCAAAAGTGCAGCAGTATTTAGAGTTATTACAGTCATCCAAGAAAAAAACAATTCAACAGTAGCAAAAGAAACAGAATTCATGAGACAAAAAGAGAGCAGCAGCAACAGTTTTCATGAGACAAATTCTAGGCATCAGAACTATTCCCCTCCAAACCAGCTTCCTCTTCATCATCAGTGGCAGGGTCTTCATCCTTTTGAAGGTTATCAATAAAAGTCATGAACACAGCCACTCTATCCATTGATTTCTTTAGAAAATTCTCATGCTTGCTAGCTAGCTTCCTTTGTTCCTTACTTATTGCAATCATATGATTGGATTGGGAGACAAACTCCTGAACAACATCCTTGACCACATTTAACAGAGCAGATTTCTTCCCAGTAGAGATGGAAGTACCCTCGATGGAAGGAGCAGGAGATTCCTCAGGAAAAAATTCATCATCTTCATCATCTAAGACCACCCTCTCAGATCGAGTAGGTCTCTTTTGTTGTTTAACTGCACCACCTCCTTTTAGATATGAATGTCTATTTTGATACTCCTCATTGGTCAAGTCAACACCAAAATACTCAAATATGCAAGTTAGAAACATGCCATAAGGAAGTGTTTTGTCTTTTTCACTCCTAACAGAGTCAAACATGTATCTAACCATCAAATATGCAAATGAAATTTCAGTTTTGGTGAGAATGGCATATAAAACAAGAGTATCAGTATAGGAAACCCTTTGATATGAACCACTTTGAGGAAGTATAATGTGGTTGACCATTCGGTGTAACTGAGCACGCTCATATCCCAGGGCTTTGTGAGTAGGTGTGATGCCATCAATTAAAGAAACATGTTCACAGATGTGTGCTAATGCATCATTATAGGAAATACCAACACCATCATCCCACTTAACTGAAGTGTAAACACAAGGCCCAACATCAGTATACTTCAAAGTATCATTGATAGTTTCATTATTTAAAACTATGTCTCGGCCCTTTACATATGAGTGAGCAGTGCCTTCATGATATGTCATGTTGGCATAAAATTCTTTGACCAATAAGGGATAAACATGCTTTTGATGTCAAAAAGAAGATTCCAATCCAGAAAAATTAAGTTATCAACAAATGGAAAACCTTTTCTTTTCAAAGATGGCAAATCAGCTAGAAAAGATGGATACAGTGTATGATACTGAATAACCCCTCAAAAAAGTCATTGTTCATGGCAGATTTGAATCTATAAGGGTTATAGTTCGAATGAGAGGTCAAAAAATGAGCTTTGTGATCAAAAGGCCCAATGTCAAGTTCACTAACTGATTTAAGAGGGACTCGAGTTTTATCTCGCTGAGAACGCACAGGAACATATATTGACCTAGGTTGTGGTGCCTCGGGAGTAGGTTCTTCAGCAGCAGGGCGTTTGCCCTTGGATGAGGCAGGTTTCGAGGAGATTGGTTTGCAAGGCGTTGTCTTTGGTGGTGGCGTCGGTTTGACAGAGGCAGGATACCTTGGTGTAGTCTTGGTTTGCGCCCTGGGATCAGTGCGAGGAGGAGAGGTAGGAGGAGAAGGAAATGGAGTGAAGGTTCGGTCTTGGGAGCGAGTTGAAGGTTTTGTGGGAAGCTTGTACACTTTCTCTCGAGGAGGCCTTTTAGCAAGAACTTTCTTCCTCATTTGGTTAAGTTCAGGCTTTTGAGGGAAAAGAAAAGCAGTAAAGGTAGTGGAGGAAACCGAGGAGTTGAAGAGAAGTTAATGGAGGGAAGAGAGGGAGTGTTGGTAACCGTACCCAAGGAAGTTTTTCACAAACCATGCAACTGCATCATCTTTTGAAAAGACTTGAAAAGACATGACCCCACAAAAGAAAGATTTTATTTGATTTTAAACTAAAACAGGAAATTAATTTTAAATTTTGAAAACCCCTTTTTTTTTTGAAAAAAAAAATCAAACTGAAATTTTTTTTGGACTAGAAAGCATTAAATGAAAACCCTTTCAAAAAAAATTTAAACACTCAAGCCAACAAAAAATTATCAACCAAACCAAAAAATGTAACATTTATATTTGGTTCCAGAGATGGTTGGATTTAAGGAAACACATTGGACCACTCTAGATCTGATTTTTGAGGAAGGCCCAGATTAACTTTCACTTGAAACAAGTCCAGAACACGCTGATTTGAAGAGAATGTTCATCACCTGCCCAGAATTGTCTCATACTTGTTTATGAGACAAAATGATCCAACAAATACATTAGCAATTTTCAAACAATGAATTATAACTCAAAATTCCAAGACTAGTCCTAAGCATGCAGAATCTGTCCTCAAGCAGTGGTTTAGTAAAAATGTCTGCCAATTGCTCTTCTGATTTAACAAATTGAATGCTAATATCTCCTTTTTGAACATGTTCTCTTATTGAATGAAATTTCACTTCAATATGTTTAGTCCTAGAGTGCAAAACTGGATTTTTAGAAATATTAATGGCACTCATATTATCACACAATAAGGGAATATTTTCAGCATTTAACTTGTAATCAGCAAGCTATGTTTTTAACCATAAAAGCTGAGAACAACATGAAGAAGCAGCTATATACTGAGCCTTAGCAGTGGATAACGCCACTGTTGGCTGTTTCTTACTTGACCAAACATTCAAGGACTTTCCAAGAAAGCAATATAGGCCTGAAGTGCTCTTTCTATCAGCTCTATCACCAGTAAATTTACATCACAATAACCAACTACAGAAAAATCATCAATCTTAGAATACCAAAGACCAAAATTGGATGTGCCATGAATATATCTAATGATCCTTTTAACTGCTGAAAGATGTGACTCTTTAGGTTTGGATTGGAACATTGAACACAATCCAACACTTTGCACAATATCAGGTCTAGAGGAAGTTAAGTACATAAGAGAATCAATCATTCCTGTATACCTAGTCTCATCTACATCTTTCTCAGTTTCTCCCTTATCTAATTTTGAATTAGGATGCATGGGAGTTCCCATGGATTTGGCATTTTCCACACCAAATTTCTTAACTAATTTCTTGGTATACTTCTCTTGATGAATGAAAATACCATTTTCAATTTGTTTAATTTGCAGGCCAAGGAAAAAATTAAGTTCACCCATCATACTCATGTCAAATTCACTTGTCATGAGTTTTCCAAATTCAGAACAAAGGGATTCATTGGCTGATCCAAAAATAATGTCATCAACATATATTTGGCCTAGAATAAAAGAATCATTAGAATTCTTGATAAATAGAGTTGTGTATATGGTGCCTTTTTGAAAACTATTTTTCAAAAGAAAAGAGCTAAGTCTCTCATACCAAGCTCTAGGAGCTTGTCTTAAACCATAGAGAACTTTTGATAATTTAAAAACATGGTTAGAATGCTCTTTATTTTCAAAACCAGGTGGCTGTTTCACATACACTTCTCTATCTATCACACCATTCAAAAATACACATTTCATATCCATTTGATATAATTTAAAACTACAAAATGCAACATAAGCTAAGAGAAGTCTTATGGCTTCCATTCGGGCAACAGGGGCAAAGGATTCATCAAAGTCTATTCCTTCTTCTTGGTCATATCCTTGTGCCACTAGCTTTGCTTTGTTTCTTGCAATGTTGTCATCTTCTCCTAACTTGTTCTGAAATATCCACTTGGTTTCTGTAACTTTTTTTTCACTTGGCCTAGGAACTAAAGTTCACACTTGGTTCTTCTCAAACTCTAGAAGCTCATCCTCCATTGCTTTAACCCAAGAAGGGTCACTAAGTGCTTCCTTGACATTTTGAGGTTCCATTTGTGAGAGAAGGGCAATGTTTGATCCTTTATTTGCCTTTCTAGTGGAAGACCGTGTTTTCACTCCATGAGAGACGTCTCTAATAACAAATTCCTCAGGATAATTCTTCAAGAATCTCCATTCACGAGGTCTATTGGACTTGGAGGCAGATTCAGTCACAAAGGGATCCTGGGTGATACTGGTTTCAGGATTTCCTTCAGATTCATGAGATAAAATGGAATTGTCTCTTGAATTTTCAGCATCTGCAGTTTCTGGTTCAGCTTGACCAGAATTCTCGTTTTCATGATTTTGAGCAGTTTTATCTTCCTTGTGAGCTTGAGTTCCTGCATCACAATCTTCCAAAATGCTTTGCACCAAGTTAGTATCACAAAATGTAACATGTATGGACTCCTCAATAATTCTAGCATCTTGATGATAAACTCTATATGCTTTACTAGTTGTGGAATATCCTACAAACAAGCACTCATACGCCTTTGGATCAAATTTATCCAAATTATCCTTGTTATTTAAAACAAAACATTTGCATCCAAAGATGTGCAAGTAGTCTAGGTTAGGTGGGTAACCTTTCCAAAGTTCATAAGGGGTTTTTCTTCAAAAATTTCCTTATGATTGTTCTATTCAAAATATGGCAAGCTGTGTTAACCACTTCAGCCCAAAGGAATTTTGGAACATTACTCTCACAAAGCATAGCTCTTGTCATTTCTTGTATGTTTCTATTTCTTCTTTCCACAACACCATTTTGTTGTGGTGTCCTTGGACAAGAGAAGTTGTGAGATATTCCAAATTCCTCACAAAAGGATTTAAATAAATTGTTTTCAAATTCAGTTCCATGATTACTTCTTATAGAAGAGATTTTTAAATCCTTTTCATTTTGAATTTTCTTGCAAAAAGGTTCAAAGGCCGAAAAGACTTCATTTTTGTGTGCAAGAAATAAAACCCAACCAAACCTATTATAGTCATCCACAATCACTAAACCATAATGTTTACCACCTAGGCTTTGAGTTCTTGTTAGACTAAATAAATCAATGTGTAGCAATTCAAGCGGTCTTTTAGTAGAGATGTCTTCCTTTGGTTTAAAAGAACTTTTTGTTTGTTTTTCCATTTGGCAAGCATCACATGTGATGTCTTTGTCAAATTTTATCAAAGGAAGACCTCTTACTAATTCTTTCTTTACAAGTTTGTTTATTTGAAACATACTTGCATGGCCCAATCTCTTGTGCCATAACCACTTTTCAAATTCTTTAGAATGAAAACAAGCTACATTTTGATCCTTTAGTTCATCAAGAGTAAGTCCATACATATTATTAAAACGCTTGGCAACAAAAAGCACTTCATTTGTTTTCTCATTAACAACACAACATTAAAGTCTTTTGAAAGTCACTAAATATCCTAAGTCACACAACTGACTTATACTCAAAATATTGTGCTTCAAACCACATACCAAAAAAACATCATCAATGAAAGTAGATTGTTCATTACCTACTTTTCCAACAGCAATGATTTTACCTTTTCCATCATCTCCAAAGGTCACAAAACCTTCATCATACTTGTTTAGTTTGATGAAATAAGTTGACCTTCCAGTCATGTGCCTTGAGCATCCACTATCCATGTACCACATGCCCTTTTTGTTCTTGGATGCTAGGCAAATCTGCATGAAGAGTTTCAAGTAGCCTTAGGTATCCAAATTAATTTGGATCCTTTGAAGGTAATCCATCTTGGTTGCCCAAGTGCATTGAAATTACAAACAACATTGTAAATTTTGTTTCCTACAACTCTCTTTTCAATGAAATATTGTGCATATGAGTGACCAAATTTCTTGTAATTTACACAATGATTTTCTGATGTGTATCGCTGAAATTAAGGTGAGTTGCTTTGCTGGAAATGATGAAAAGGTTAAATTTTTTTGGTTTTTGGAAGAGTTGCATTTGTTTTGGCAAATTGATTTTTATTAAAATTGTTCCTTTTTGCCAAAATATTTTCACCATAATTTTTTAAACTTTTGGACTTTTCGAATATGAGGTTTTGCTGGTGGTTTCTTGAAAAAAACCTCATTTTTGAAATGTACCCCAAACCTGGCCTATTTGAACTAGGTTCGGCTCTTGGTGAAGGTTCAGTTTCACTTGTGTATACTTCATCAAACTTTTCTTCAAAAGTTGGAACATATCTAATACCAGATTTGATTGGTGTGGATTTAACATTAGATGAAGAAGCCACAAATTTTATAGAGGAATCATTAAAAACTGCATCTTCCTTAGCTATATAACCTAAACCAGATTTTTCAAATAATGGTCTTTGACTTGCAAGTAATTTGTCTAAGTTACTAGAACTTTGAGCAAATTTTGCTAAGTCACCATTCAGCTTTTTAATCATATCATTTTATCTTTTATTTTCAGCAATTAACTCATAAGAAGGATCCACAATGTGCTTTCCTTTCAATTTTTCAAGTTCAGATTTTAAAAATCTGTTTTTTTCAATAATGTTCAAGGCACATTCAGTTTCCTTCACTTTTTCTTTTAAAAAATCATTTTTAGCTCTCAACACATCTCTTTCAGATCTGCATTCATTGTACTTGTCAAGCAGTTTTGAGGTATTTAAAGTGAGATCATCAATAATAGCATGTAAATCATCAATGGTCAAATCATAATAATTTACCTCATCAAGATTGTTGTTTCCATCCATGAAGCAGTCTTTATCTTTACTTTCAGATTCTTCTTCTTCATCTGAGTCGTTCTCAAGATCCTCCCAAGCTGCCATGAGCACTCTTTTCCTTTCCTTCTTTCCCTTGTCCTCCTTCTTGAGTTTTGGACAGTTTAGCTTGAAGTGTCCAACCTCCTTGCAATGATGACATGTTACCTTGCTTAAGTCCATCTTGTGTTCCTTTGAACTTGAACCCTTGTACTTGCCCTTGTTCTTCATCATCCTTCTAAATCTCCTAGCAAAAAATAAGAGTTCATCATCTGAAATACCATCACTAGACTCACTCTCTTTTGGTTCTACTTTTGACTTGAGGGTTATTCCCTTTTTCTTTGGGGTGTTTGTGTGTGTGGTTTCATAGGCATGGAGTTTTTCTCTCAGCTCATCATAGGTTATGGGGCTTAGGTTGTTGCTCTCGGTTAGAACAATGGCAGTGGTTTTTCATTCTTTTGTGAGGCTTCTAAGGAGTTTTCTCACCAAGATTTATTCTGCATAGTTTGTACCCATAGCATCAAGGTTGTTGATTATGATTGAGAATCTCTCAAACGCTTCATCAATACTTTTTCCATCTTTCATGTTGAACATCTCGTACTCTTTTCGCAGCATATCAATCCTCGTTTCTTTGACTTTTTTAGTGCTTTCGTGTGTAACCTGGAGTTTTTCCCAAATTTCTTTGGTTGTCTTGCATCTAGACACCTTCCGGTATTCTTCAAAGCTGATAGCACAGTGAAAAAGGTTGATTGCTTTAGTATTCAGCTCCATCTTCTTCTTATCATCTTCATTCCATTCAGCTTCTTCGTTTGGAGTCACCACTCTATCAGCATTTGTTTTTGTTGGGATCTTGGGACCGCTCACAACTATCTTCCATATGTTGTAGTCAATGGATTGGATGAAGATCCTTATCCTTTCTTTCCAGTAGGCATAGTTCTTCCCGTTGAAGAAAGATGGCCAGTTGTTTGACTGGCCTTCAGTGAGGGTGTAGGCAACAGTGGTTGTGCCCAAGTTGTTCGCCATTGGATCTTTGCTCCAAGCGGTTAAGCTTGATTCTTGAGACCTTAGCTCCTAATACCAATTGAAGGTTGTGGTAGGCTTAGAGAAGGGGGGTTAAATCTATGCCTTCCTTTTAGGTTACTGTTATGACCCTTTAAAACAAACTTTCAATTCTGATTCTGTTTGTACCCAGCAGCAGAAATTTATGAGACAATTTATTTTTGCCTCATGAATATCAGAAAATAAAATAGAGTAAAGAAGAGAAAAGCTAACACCAGCATGTATCCTGGTTCGGTTGCCTTGTGCTATGCAACTACGTCCAGTGTCCTCCACAACAATAGAGAAATTTCCACTATAGTTAAAAGTATTACATACACCAATTTCACACTCAAGTTCTAACCTAACTTGACACTGGCTATGCTAATACCTAACTCTTCACTCTTAGTGCTAACTCAACTAAGAAAGGGATACCTCACAGGTACAAAATACAAGACATTGACATACCTAAAGAAATCAGAAAATAACTCTAGGCTTTTCTCTCAAGTGTATCACTCAGCCTTTTTCCACTCATGGCTTTTATTTGAGCTTTCTCACTTATGTCTTTTCTCACAAGAAATTACAGAAAGATAAACATAGAAAAGTACATCACAATCTGTAAAACATGAAAGAGATTGACTTCATCAACAGCCTCTTCGCTATGTGCAAAATTAGATTTGTAAACCTCAGATCCAGTTCTTCAGTATTGGCCGAATGCTTCTTTGAAAGAAAGCATTATCTAAGTAGAGGAACTTCTTTTCAGAACACAACTCACCAAACTCTAGTTTTCTCTCCTTGGTTCTGAATGAGCAGAAAGTCTTCTTTTATCTCCTTGCATGTTGCTGAGTCCTTCTTCCTAGGTCAACTCCTTGAGCCTTGAGCTTCACCAACCCACAAACTCACTTTTTCTTATTAAACCTCAGAGTAGTAACTTTGTTTCTGACTTCTCCATCTTGACCGAAAGCCATAAAACAGCACCCACAAAAGTCTTTCATTGGTAAACCGAATCTGAACCCTTAAAAACCAACTTGGTCCCCAAGACATATTTGAGACCGTGGATTTACAGCAGAGAAGAACAGAATTCCTCTTTTCCATATATCTAAAAACAGAGTGGCAGAGTGTTGAAGATGAAGAGAAGAAGGTGTGTTGCATGTAAAAGGAAATGGGTTACCTTCAATCTTTTCTTAAGCTTGATTTGGTTTGAACTCACTGATTTGACATCTGCCTTTCAAGCTTAATCTCTCTCTTTCTTTCTTCTTCGGTGAATGGCGTGTGGGAGAAGCTCTCTCTCTTTCTTCTGTGTTTTTTGACCAAGAGCAAAAGGTGAACGTTGATTTTGTGAGAGTAGGTGAGAGAGGTTTGCTTGCTGAAATCAAATCAGGTTTTGATATGGATATGGTTTGCTTGGCCCATTTTAATTTCTTTGGCTTTGTTTCTCTTGGGCTTCGCTTAATTTACTAGCCCCCAACCTTGTTGTTTTATTTTGTACTAATTGGGCTGCTTAAATTTGAATTATGGCCTGCAACATATAATAACTAATTAGCAACATACAACTATTAATTAATCAACACTAATTATTTATTTTGCCAAAAATAATGTTTGTCGTCACTAATTGATTTAGTTAATTTCTTAACTCAACAGGAACACATATCGCACACCCGAATATTCTCAAATGGGAAACATTTGGCTGCTAGCCAAAAACTAATTGCATAGGAGAGAACTTATGGTAACTTATTAGCCTCAAACGAATAAGTGTTGTGGCATGTAAAATAGCATGCCCCCAAACCGAGATTGGGAGATTTGTTCTCATAAGTAAGGGTCTAGCAATTAATTGGAGGCGTTTAGTAAGTGATTCTGCTAACTCATTTTTTGTGTGAACATAAGCTACTGGATGTTCAACAATAAGCATCAAAAGATGGGAAGTAAATTCACTAGCATTATCAAGATGAATTACTTTGATTGGATTTTTTAAAAATTGTGCTTTTAATCGAATAATTTGAGCTAGTAATCTCGCAAACGCCAAGTTGCGAGAAGACAATAAGTACGCATGTGACCATCTCGAAGATGCGTCTATTAGGACCATAAAATATTTAAAAGATCCACATGGTGGATGAATAGGTCCACATATATCGCTTTGAATCCTTTCTAGGAATTCAGGGGACTCAAATCCAATCTTTACTGGTGATGATGGCCTTAAAATTAACTTTCCCTGAGAATATGCAACACAATAAAATTTACTAGATTTAAGAATCTTCTGGTTCTTTAGTGAATGTCTATGGGAGTTTTTAATAATTTTCCGCATCATGGTTGTGCCCAGATGACCCAATCAGTCGTACCAAATTATGAATTCATTTGGGCTAGTAAACTTCTGGTTTATAATGGCATGTGATTCAATTGCACCAATCTTGGTATAATATAACTCAGATGAAAGTGAGGGTAACTTTTCTAGTATAACTTTTTTATTTAAATCATGAGTTATAATACATAAGTACTCATGATTTCCCTTATTCATAGTTTCAATATGATATCTATTTCAGCGAATATCTTTGAAACTCAACAAGTTCCTCAGAGACTTGGTAGATAATAGTGCATTATTTATTATGAATTTTGTTCCTCCCAGAAATAAAATTATAACTCTTCCGGAGCCTTCTATCACATTGCCTGAGCCAATAATAGTATTAACATATTCTTCTTTTGGCACAAGATGGGTAAAATATATATCACTTTTGAGAATGGTGTGCGAACTTGCACTATTCGCAAGGCAAACATCTTCACTATATGTCCTTACCATTCTCTTCAAAGACAAGTAATAATAAAATGAGTAGAAATATTTATGTAGTAAATTATTTTCTTGATTGAAAATATTTTTCTAAGAAGTATAGTGTATACTAAAAATTTCTTTATTATTATCTTGGTACATTTAGTAATTTTGAAATTCAAATGCATAAAACTTAATAAAAAGTTTCTTACATTATTTATTCACATGAATACTCAACAAACACACATATTAAACTATTCCCTTATTGATCAAATGGCCAATATTTCCTTCAGGATTTTTAAAAAAATCAGATACATCATAATGAGTGGTGAAATTTTCAGCATCATTTGAAACGAAATTTGTTTCCTTTTTTTGTCATCATTTTTCAAAGATACTTGATAAAGATCGACTAGGTGTCTTGGGGTACAACAGATATGCGACTAATGGCCCTTTCCACCACTACAGAAATATTTATCCTCAGTTGATTTATTTTGCCCAATATTTCTTTCTTTCTCCCACTTCTGGTGAGATCCTCTCTTTTGAACATAATTTTTTTTCTTCCGTAATTTTTCTTATTACTAAAACCTTGCCATTTACCTCTTCTAAGGTTATGATTTGTGATGAGCGGATAATTTATACGCTTTTTAGCATTGTTTTTAGGTAGTTTTTAGTAAGTTCAAGCTACTTTTAGGGATGTTTTCATTAGTTTTTATGTTAAATTCATATTTCTGGACTTTACTATGAGTTTGTGTGTTTTTCTGTGATTTCAGGTAATTTCTGGCTGAAATTGAGGGACTTGAGCAAAACTCTGAAAAAGGCTGACAAAAGGACTACTGATGCTGTTGGAATCTGACCTCCCTGCACTCGAAATGGATTTTCTGGAGCTACCAAACTCCAAATGGTGCGCTCTCAACGGAGTTGGAAAGTAGACATCCAGCGCTTTCCAGCAATATATAATAGTCCATACTTTATTTGGAAATTGACGACATAACTTGGCGTTGAACGCCAAGTACATGCTGCTGTCTGGAGTTAAACGCCAGAAACACGTCATGATCCGGAGTTGAACGCCCAAAACACGTTATAACTTGGAGTTCAACTCCAAGAGAAGCCTCAGCTCGTGAATAGATCAAGATCAGCCCAAGCATACACCAAGTGGGCCCCGGAAGTGGATTTATGCATCAATTACTTACTCATGTAAACCCTAGTAGCTAGTCTAGTATAAATAGGATAAGTTACTATTGTATTAGACATCTTTTGACAGTTTAATCTTTGACTGTTCTAGTCCTTGATCATTCGGTCTTTTGATCATGGAGAGGGCTGGCCATTCGGCCATGCCTGAACCTTTTACTTATGTATTTTCAACAGTGGAGTTTCTGCACACCATAGATTAAGGGTGTGGAGCTCTGCTGTACCTCAAGTTTCAATACAATCATTATTACTTTTTATTCAATTCTCTTTTATTCTTATTCCAAGATATACGTTGCACAACACTCTGATGAATGTGATGATCCGTGACACTCATCATCATTCTCACCTATGAACATGCGTGACTGACAACCACTTCCGTTCTACTCTAGGCCGGGCGCATATCTCTTAGATTCCCCAACAGAATCTTCGTGGTATAAGCTAGATAGATGGCGGCATTCATGAGGATCCAGAAAGTCTAACCTTGTCTGTGGTATTCCGAGTAGGATCCTGGGAATCTGGAAGGTCTAACCTTGTCTGTGGTATTCCGAGTAAGATTCCGGTATTGAATGACTGTGACGAGCTTCAAACTCCTGAAGGCTGGGCGTTAGTGACAGACGCAAAAGAATCAATGGATTCTATTCCAACCTGATTGAGAACCGACAGATGATTAGCCGTGCTGTGACAGAGCATTTGGACCATTTTCACTGAGAGGATGGGATGTAGCTATCAACAAGGGTGATGCCTCCAGACGATTAGCCATGCAGTGACACCGCATATGACCATTTTCCCGAGAGGATTAAAAGTAGCCATTGATGATGGTGATGCCCTACATACAGCTTGCCATGGGAAGGAATAAGAAGGATTGGATGAATGTAATAAAAAATAGAGATACGAGAGGAGCACAACATCTCCATGCGCCTATCTGAAATTCCCACTATTGATTTACATAAGTATTTCTATCCCTTTTTATTTTCTATTTTTTTATTAATTTTCAAAACCCATAACCATTTAATCTGCCTAACTGAGATTTACAAGGTGACCATAGCTTGCTTCATACCAACAATCTCTGTGGGATCGACCCTTACTCACGTAAGGTATTACTTGGATGACCCAGTACACTTGCTGGTTAAGTTGAACGGAGTTGTGTCCACACATAGCCAAGAGCCACAATAATGATTCCATACAACAACAAAGAATACTACATTGATGTGATCACAATTTCGTCCACCAAGTTTTTGGCGCCGTTGCCGAGGATTTTTCGAGTATGGACAAATGACGGTTCATCTTGTTGCTCAGATTAGGTAATTTTCTTTTCAAAAAATTTCTCAAAATTTTTCTTTTCTTTTTCGTTTTTCTAAAGAATATTTTCGAAAAAATAATAAAAATACAAAAAAAAATAGAAAATCATAAAAATCAAAAATATTTTGTGTTTCTTGTTTGAATCTTGAGTCAATTTTTAAGTTTGGTGTCAATTGCATGCTTTAAAAAAATTTTTCTTGCATTTTTCGAAAATTCATGCATTCATGGTGTTCTTCATGATCTTCAAGTTGTTCTTGGTAAGTCTTCTTGTTTGATCTTGATGATTTCTTATTTTGTGTCTTTTGTTGTTTTTCATGTGCATTTTTGCATTCATATTTTCCATGCATTAAAGATTTCTAAGTTTGGTGTCTTGCATGTTTTCTTTGCATCAAAATTTTTTTAAAATTATGTTTTTGATGTTCATCATGATCTTCAAAGTGTTCTTGGTGTTCATCTTAACATTCATAGTGTTCTTGCATGCATCTTGTGTTTTGATCCAAAATTTTTATGTTTTGGGTCATATTTGTGTTTTTCTCTCTCCTCATTAAAAATTCAAAAATAAAAAAATATATCTTTTCCTTTTTTCTCTCCAAAATTTCGAAAATTTGAATTGACTTAGTAAAAAAAATTTCAAAATTAGTTGTTTCTTACAAGTCAAGTCAAATTTTCAATTTTTAAAAAAATCTTATCTTTTTTTTAAAAAAAATCTTTTTCAAAAATCATATCTTTTTCATTTCTTATTATTTTCGAAAACTTCAAAAATCTTTTCAAATTATTTTTCAAAATCTTTTTCTTATCTTTATATCTAATTTTCGAAAACTCACTAACAATTAATGTGATTGATTCAAAAATTTGAAGTTTGTTACTTTCTTGTTAAGAAAGGTGCAATCTTTAAGTTCTAGAATCTTATCTTGAAGTTTCTTGTTAGTGAAGTAAGTAATTTTAAATTAAAAAAATTAATCTTTTTATCTTTTATCTTATCTTTTTCAAAAATTTTATCTTTTTCAAAAGTTGATTTCAAAATATCTTATCTAACTTCTTATCTTCTTATCTTTTTAAAATTTTGATTTTAATATCTTTTTCAACTAACTCTTTGACTTTTTGTTTGTTTCTTATCTTTTTCAAAACCACCTAACTACTTTTCCCTCTCTAATTTTCGAAAATATCTCATCTCTTTTTCAAAAATTCTTTTTGTTTTAAATTTTAATTTTAATCTTATCTTATCTTTAATTTTAGAAAATTACTAACCCCTTTTTCAAAAATTATTTTCGAAATTTCCCCTCTCTTTTCTTATTCTATTTAATTATTTAATTACTAACACTTCTCTTCACCTCTCTCCATCTAAATATCCGAATCCACTATTCTTCATTCTTCTCCCCCTTTCTTTTTCTACTAACATAAAGGAATATCTATACTATGACATAGAGGATTCCTCTTTCTTTTCTTGTTTTCTTCTCTTTCATATGAGCAGGAACAAGGATAAAGGCACTCTTGTTGAAATTGATCCAGAACCTGAAAGGACTCTGAAGAGAAAATTAAGAGAAGCTAAGTTACAACAATCTAAAGGTAACCTTTCAGAAATATTAGAACAAGAGAAGGAGATGGCAGCCGAAAATAATAATAATGCAAGGAGAATGCTTGGTGACTTCACAAAGCCAACATCCAAATTTGATGGAAGAAGCATCTCCATTCCTGCCATTGGAGCCAATAACTTTGAGCTAAAACTTCAGCTAGTTACCTTAATGCAACAAAACTGCAAGTTTTATGGACTTCCATCTGAAGATCCTTATCAGTTTTTAACTGAGTTCTTGCAGATCTGTGAGACTGTAAAAATGAATGGAGTTGACCCTGAAGTCTACAGACTCATGCTTTTCCCTTTTGCTGTAAGAGACAAAGCTAGAATATGGTTGGATTCACAACCCAAGGATAGCCTGGACTCCTGGGATAAGCTGGTCACTGCCTTCTTGGATAAATTCTTTCCTCCTCAAAAGCTGAGCAAGCTGAGAGTGGATGTTCAAACCTTCAAACAAAAAGATGGTGAATCCCTCTATGAAGCTTGGGAAAGATACAAGCAGCTGACCAAAAGATGTCCATCTGACATGTTTTCAGAATGGACCATATTAGATATATTCTATTATGATCTATCTGAATTTTCGAAAATGTCATTGGACCATTCTGCAGGTGGATCTGTTCACCTAAAGAAAATGCCTGAAGAGGCTCAAGAACTCATTGACATGGTTGCAAACAACCAATTCATGTACACTTCTGAGAGGAATTCCGTGAATAATGGGATGCCTCAGAGGAAAGGAGTTCTTGAAATTGATGCTCTGAATGCCATATTGGCTCAGAACAAAGTGTTGACTCAACAGGTCAACATGATCTCTCAAAATCTGAATGGATGGCAAAATGCATCCAACAGTACTAAAGAGGCAGCTTCTGAAGAAGCTTATGATCCTGAGAACCCTGCAATGGCAGAGGTTAATTACATGGGTGAACCTTATGGAAACACCTATAACTCATCATGGAGAAATCATCCAAATTTCTCATGGAAGGATCAACAAAAGCCTCAACAAGGCTTTAACAATGGTGGGCGTAATAGGCTGAGCAATAGCAAGCCATATCCATCATCTTCTCAGCAACAGACAGAGAATTCTGAACAAAACACTTCTAATTTAGCCAATCTAGTCTCTGATCTGTCAAAGGCCACTTTCAGTTTCATGAATGAAACAAGATCCTCCATCAGAAATCTGGAGGCAAAAGTGGGCTAGCTGAGTAAGAAAGTCATTGAAACTCCTCTCAGTATTCTCCCAAGCAATACAGAAGAGAATCCAAAAGGAGAATGCAAGGCCATTGATGTGATCAATGTGGCCAAATGCACAAGAGAGGAGGAGGACGAAAATCCTAGTGAGGAAGACCTCCTGGGACGTCCTTTAAGCAAGAAGGAGTTTCCTATTAAGGATCCAAAGGAATCTGAGGCTCATACAGAGACCATAGAGATTCTATTAAATCTTCTTCTGCCATTCATGAGCTCTGAAGACTATTCTTCCTCTGAAAAGGATGAAGACGTGACTAGAGAGCAAGTTGCTCAATATTTAGGAGCTATCATGAAGCTGAATGCCAAGTTGTTTGGTAATAAGACTTGGGAAAGTGAACCTCCCTTGCTCATTAGTGAACTAGATTCTTGGATTCAGAAAATTCTGCCTCAAAAGAAACCAGATCCTGGCAAGTTCTTAATACCTTGTACCATAGGCACCATGACCTTTGAAAAGGCTCTATGTGATCTAGGGTTAGGGATAAATCTTATGCCACTCTCTATAATGGAGAAGCTGGGGATCATAAAGGTACAACCTGCCTTGTTCTCATTACAATTGGCAGACAAGTCATTGAGACAAGCTTATGGAATAGTGGAGGACGTGTTAGTAAAGGTTGAAGGCCTTTACATCCTTGCTGATTTCATAATCTTAGACACTAGGAAGGAAGAGGATGAATGCATCATCCTTGGAAGACCTTTCCTAGCCACAGCACGAGCTGTGATAGATGTCAACAGAGGTGAATTAGTCCTTCAATTGAATGGGGACTACCTTGTGTTTAAGGCACATGGCCATCCCTCTGTGACAAAAGAGAGTAAGCATGAAGAGCTTCTCTCAGTTCAGAGTCAAGAAGAGCCCCCACAGTTAAACTCTAAGTTTGGTGTTAAGACCCCATATCCAAACTCTAAGTTTGGTGTTGGGACTATACAACATTGACCTGATCACCTTTGTGGCTCCATGAGAGCCACTGTCAAGCTATTGACATTAAAGAAGCGCTTGTTGGGAGGCAACCCAATTTTATTTAGCTAATTTTTATTTTATTGTTATTTTGTGTTTTATTAGGTACATGATCATGAGGAGTCACGAAAAAATCATAAAAATTAAAAACAGAATCAAAAACAGCAGAAGAAAAAAATCACACCCTGGAGGAAGCACAGACTGGCGTTCAACGCCAGTAAGGAGCATCTGGCTGGCGTTCAACGCCAGAGCAGAGCATCAACCTGGCACTGAACGCCAGAAACAAGCAACATTCTGGCGTTGAACGCCAGGAATGTGCCTAAGAGGAAAAGCTGGCGCTGAACGCCAGTAACAAGCATGAAACTGGTGTTCAACGCCAGAAACATGCTTTACATGGGCGTTGAACGCCCAGAATGTGCACCACACGGTGTTTAAACGCCAGAATGGTGTGCAAAAGGCAATTTACATGCCTATTGGGTGCATGGATGGAATTCCTTGACACCTCAGGATCTGTGGACCCCACAGGATCCCTACCTACTATATTCCCACCTTACCTCCTAATCCTATTTTGTGATGAGTATTCCCCATGTCACACTTCCCAACACTCTTCACCAATCACCTCAATTCCTCTTCCCAATCACCCCCTTCACCATTCACATCCATCCACTCTTCCCCATAAACCCCACCTACCTTCAAAAATTCAAAACCATTTTCCCACCCATTCCCACCCTAAATGGCCGAACATACACTCCCCCCTCTCCCTATATATACCCTTCCATTCTACTTCATTTTCACAAAACACAACCCCCTCTTCTTCACCTTGGCCGAACCTACATCTCTCCCTCTCTACCATATTCTCTTCTTCTTCTTCTTATCTTCTTTCTTCTATTGCTCGCGGACGAGCAATATTTTAAGTTTAGTGTGGTAAAAGCATAAGCTTTTTTTGTTTTTCCATTACCATCAATGGCACCTAAGGCCGGAGAATCCTCTAGAAAAGGAAAAGGAAAGACAAAAGCTTCCACCTCCGAGTCATGGGAGATGGAAAGATTCATCTCCAAGAGCCATCAAGACCACTTCTATGATGTTATGGCAAAGAAGAAGGTGATCCCTGAGGTCCCTTTCAAGCTCAAAAAGAATGAGTATCCGGAGATCCGACATGAGATTCGAAGAAGAGGTTGGAAAGTCATAACCAACCCCATGCAACAAGTCAGAATCTTAATGGTTCAAGAGTTCTATGCCAATGCATGGATCACTAGGAACCATGATCAAAGTATGAACCCGAATCCAAAGAATTATCTCACAATGGTTCGGGAAAAATACTTAGATTTTAGTCCGGAAAATGTGAGGCTGGCGTTTCACTTGCCCATGATGCAAGGAGATGAACGCCCCTACACTAGAAGGGTCAACTTTAATCAAAGGTTGGACCAAGTCCTAATGGACATATGTGTGGAGGGAGCTCAATGGAAAAAAGACTCCAAAGGCAAGCCAGTTCAACTAAGAAGACTGGACCTCAAGCCTGTGGCTAGAGGATGGTTGGAGTTCATTCAACGCTCCATCATTCCTACTAGCAACCGATCTGAAGTTACTGTGGATCGGGCCATCATGATTCATAGCATCATGATTGGAGAGGAAGTAGAAGTTCATGAGGTTATCTCCAATGAAATCTACAAAATAGCCGACAAATCCTCCACCATGGCAAGGCTAGCTTTTCCTCACCTTATTTGCCATCTATGTTACTCAGCTGGAGTTATCATAGAAGGAGACATCTCCATTGAAGAAGATAAGCTCATCACCAAGAAGAGGATGGAGCAAGCAAGAGAGACCCTTCACGGTTCTCAAGAGATGCATGAGGAAGCTCATCATCAAGAAATCCCTGAGATGCCTCAAGGGATGCACTTTCCTCCCAACAACTATTGGGAACAACTCAACACTTCCTTAGAAGATTTGAGCCACAATGTGGAACAATCAAGGGTGGAACATCATGAACACTCCATCATTCTCCATGAAATAAGAGAAGATGAAAGAGCAATGAGGGAGGAGCAACAAAGGCAAGGAAGGGACATAGAAGAGCTTAAGGACATTGTTGGTCCTTCAAGAAGAAGACGCCACCAAAGGTGGATTCATTCCTTGTTCTTTATTTCTTTCTGTTTTCGGTTTTTATGTTGTGTTTATTTATGTTTTGTGTCTCTACTTCATGATCATTAGTATGTAGTAACTATGCCTTAAAGCTATGAATAAAATCCATTAATCCTTCACCTCTCTTAAATGAAAAATGTTTTAAATTTAAAAGAACAAGAAGTACATAAATTTCGAAAATTATCCTTGAATTTAATTTAATTATATTGATGTGGTGACAATACTTTTTGTTTTCTGAATGAATGATTGAACAGTGCATATTTTGGATCTTGTTGTTTATGAATGTTAAAACTGTTGGCTCTTGAAAGAATGATGAACAAAGAGAAATGTTATTGATAATCTGAAAAATCATGAAATTGATTCTTGAAGCAAGAAAAAGCAGTGAAAAATCAAAAGCTTGTGAAAAAAAAAATTTGGCGAAAAAATATAGAAAGAAAAAGAAAAAGCAAGCAGAAAAAGCCAATAGCCCTTAAAACCAAAAGGCAAGGGTAAAAAGGATCCAAGGCTTTGAGCATCAATGGATAGGAGGGCCCAAGGAAATCAAATCCAGGCCTAAGCGGCTAAATCAAGTTGTCCCTAACCATGTGCTTGTGTCATGAAGGTCCAAGTGAAAAGCTTGAGACTGAGTGGTTAAAGTCGTGATCCAAAGCAAAAAGAGTGTGCTTAAGAGCTCTGGACACCACTAACTGGGGACTCTAGCAAAGCTGAGTCACAATCTGAAAAGGTTCACCCAGTTATGTGTCTGTGGCATTTATGTATCCGGTGGTAATTCTGGAAAACAAAATGCTTAGGGCCACGGCCAAGACTCATAAGTAGCTGTGTTCAAGAATCAACATGCTTATCTAGGAAAGTCAATAACACTATCCAAAATTCCTAGAGAAGCCAATCATTCTAAACTTCAAAGGAAAAAGTGAGATGCCAAAACTGTTCAGAAGCAAAAAGCTACAAGTCCCGCTCATCTAATTAGAATTAATATTCATTGATATTTTGGAATTTATAGTATATTCTCTTCTTTTTATCCTATTTGATTTTCAGTTGCTTGGGGACAAGCAACAATTTAAGTTTGGTGTTGTGATGAGCGGATAATTTATACGCTTTTTGGCATTGTTTTTAGGTAGTTTTTAGTAAGTTCAAGCTACTTTTAGGGATGTTTTCATTAGTTTTTATGTTAAATTCACATTTCTGGACTTTACTATGAGTTTGTGTATTTTTCTGTGATTTCAGGTAATTTCTGGCTGAAATTGAGGGACTTGAGCAAAACTCTGAAAAAGGCTGACAAAAGGACTGCTGATGCTGTTGGAATCTGACATTCCTGCACTTGAAATAAATTTTCTGGAGCTACAGAACTTCAAATGGCGCGCTCTCAATGGCGTTGGAAAGTAGACATCCAGAGCTTTCCAGAAATATATAATAGTTCATACTTTATTCGGAAATTGACGACGTAACTTGGCGTTGAACGCCAAGTACATGCTGCTGTCTGGAGTTAAACGCCAGAAACACGTCATGATCCGGAGTTGAACGCCCAAAACACGTTATAACTTGGAGTTCAACTCCAAGAGAAGCCTCAGCTCGTGAATAGATCAAGATCAGCCCAAGCATACACCAAGTGGGCCCCGGAAGTGGATTTATGCATCAATTACTTACTCATGTAAACCCTAGTAGCTAGTCTAGTATAAATAGGATAAGTTACTATTGTATTAGACATCTTTTGACAGTTTAATCTTTGACTGTTCTAGTCCTTGATCATTCGGTCTTTTGATCATGGAGAGGGCTGGCCATTCGGCCATGCCTGAACCTTTTACTTATGTATTTTCAACAGTGGAGTTTCTGCACACCATAGATTAAGGGTGTGGAGCTCTGCTGTACCTCAAGTTTCAATACAATCATTATTACTTTTTATTCAATTCTCTTTTATTCTTATTCCAAGATATACGTTGCACAACACTCTGATGAATGTGATGATCCGTGACACTCATCATCATTCTCACCTATGAACGTGCATGACTGACAACCACTTCCGTTCTACTCTAGGCCGGGCGCATATCTCTTAGATTCCCCAACAGAATCTTCGTGGTATAAGCTAGATAGATGGCGGCATTCATGAGGATCCAGAAAGTCTAACCTTGTCTGTGGTATTTCGAGTAGGATCCTGGGAATCTGGAAGGTCTAACCTTGTCTGTGCTATTCCGAGTAAGATTCCGGTATTGAATGACTGTGACGAGCTTCAAACTCCTGAAGGCTGGGCGTTAGTGACAGACGCAAAAGAATCAATGGATTCTATTCCAACCTGATTGAGAACCGACAGATGATTAGCCGTGCTGTGACAGAGCATTTGGACCATTTTCACTGAGAGGATGGGATGTAGCTATCAACAAGGGTGATGCCTCCAGACGATTAGCCGTGCAGTGACAGCGCATAGGACCATTTTCCCGAGAGGATTAAAAGTAGCCATTGATGATGGTGATGCTCTACATATAACTTGCCATGGGAAGGAATAAGAAGGATTGGATGAATGTAATAAAAAATAGAGATACGCGAGGAGCACAGCATCTCCATGCGCCTTCTGAAATTCCCACTATTGATTTACATAAGTATTTCTATCCCTTTTTATTTTCTATTTTTTTATTAATTTTCGAAACCCATAACCATTTAATCTGCCTAACTGAGATTTACAAGGTGACCATAACTTGCTTCATACCAACAATCTCTGTGGGATCGACCCTTACTCACGTAAGGTATTACTTGGATGACCCAGTACACTTGCTGGTTAAGTTGAACGGAGTTGTGTCCACACATAGCCAAGAGCCACAATAATGATTCCATACAACAACAAAGAATACTACATTGATGTGATCACAATTTCGTCCACCAATTTGCCGCATTTACTTCAAGAAATGGGGCAGTGTCAGCTGGGCGTGCTTCATGATTTTTTAAGAGCAACTCATTGTTGCGTTCAGAAACAAGAAGGCAAAAAATTAGCTTAGAATATTTTTAAATCTTTTTTCTTGATACTGCTGCTGCAGGAGCACATTCGAGACACGGAAAGTCGAGAAAGTTTTCTCTAACATATCAAGTTTGAGGAAGTATCACCGTCTTTTGATGATTATACATTTCTTCAAGGTGTTTCGACAGATCTGCAGGATCTTTTAATGTGGGATATTTATTTTTCAATCCTTCATCAAGATGACGATGAAGGAAAATCATGGCCTTAACTTTATCCTTCTGGGATACATTATTTTCAACCTTAATGGTATCTCCAAGATCCATTAAATCAAGATGGATTTTAGTATCTAATATTCATGATAAATAGTTGTTTCCTGATATATCAAGAGCATTAAGTTCAAGATGAGAGAGCTTCGACATAATGAAAATTTGTTACCTGGAGTCTTCTTGAAATTTGATCAAGTCTCGTGCTGATAACGTGTTGTAAAATAAATAAGAAAGATGTACTAGATATAAAATAAAGATGTGTAAATAGATAATTTTAATAATAATATTTACTACATCAATATCTCACACTAATAAAAATATATTAATATTATATATATTAATATTTATATACTAGCACGCATGGAGAGAGAGAAAAAAATAGACTTTATAATATTATAGTGTATGAAAGAAGAGAGGTAAGAATATTTGTTATTGCTGTGTGTACAAAAGTAAAATTACATTCCACTATTTATAGAGGTAACATGCTTGCTTTTTTAATACCTCTTTAATGTCATTCACTTTAGAGGATGTGAAGTGTCCATAATGAATGAGCATCACATTATCACCTTATCACAACAATAATAAAAATTATTTACTCATATTGTGTTATTAAATTTGCCCCTATATATTAAACCACTATATTAAATTTGTCCGACTATATAAACCACTATCTAGTACCAAGTTTGGGTCTTTTGAAATATATAAATGGACGAACAAATAATAATAATAATAATAATAATAATAATAATAATAATAATAATAATAATAATAATGTTAAAGAGATAAAAAAATAATTGATTTAAATAATTTAAATTTATTTTATTTAATATTTATTTATTATATGATGTATTAAATAAAGTGTATTAAATAAAATAAAAAATAATAAATTTTGACAATTTTACTAATATTTTTTGTTATTAAATATTTAAAGAATATATATATAAATCGACTAATAACCCGCAAAATTTATGGATATTTTATGAGCTTACTTATTTAGTTGAAAGTATTGTTTTTGTCCTAACGTTTGGGTAAATTTTAAAGTTGTCTCTAATGTTTTAAAATTGACTTAATGTTGTCCTACTATTAGGGATTCGTTAACAAAATTGATGGTGGGACAAAATTAAGACGATTTTAAAATGTTAGGAACTTAAATAGGACGAAAACGTTGGGGACAAAAACGATACATAGAAATAATTTTAGTTTTATCCTTCAATAATATCAAATTTTGACTGTACATAGTATTGAATTATTTTTTAATCACATTTAAGTAAATTACATTTAATCACATTACTTTTATTTTAAATAAATTTATTTTTTTATAATTTTACACTTAAAGTTATAAGTTAATATAAAAATATAAAAAAATTATTTAGAATGAAAGTAGTGTGATCAAGTATAATTTATTTAGATGTGATTAAAAAATAACTGAATATTATATACAGTAAAAAATTGATATTATTGAAGGATAAAATTAAAATTTATTTCTATATCATTTTTGTCCCCAACATTTTTGTTCTATTTAAGTCCCTAAGGTAGCGTTTGGTAGAGAGACAGAGACGGAAAGACTGAAACTGAAAGACAGAGACTAAGAGACAGAGATTGAAATAAATCTCAGTATTCTGTTCGGTGCAAAGTGAGAGACAGAAATTGAAACAAGAATGAAACTCTAATTTAATTTGTACAAAGGGTAAAATTGAAATTAATTAATTGAAATGAGGATATTTTAGGTATAAAATGATATTAAAGTTTCAGTCTTCATCTCTAAAAATTTTAGTCCTCTATGTTCTTACTTTTTGGAAGTACTAAAATACTGAAATTTTAGTGATAGAGACAGAAATTTTAGTACTAGTCTCTAAACTAACAAACATGATACTGAGTCTCCGTCTCTAATATCTGTCTCAGTACCTCAAAACAAACGCTATCTAACGTTTTAAAATCATCTCAATTTTGTTCCACCGTCAATTCTGTTAACGGATCCCTATCGGCAAAACAACATTGAGCCAATTTTAAAACATTAAAGACTTAAATAGGACGATTAAAATATTAGGAATAACTTTGAGACTTACCACAAATGTTAGAGACAAAAACGATACTTTACTCTATTTAATTAATAGGTTTTACATAAACTCTAAACATTGTGTATTTAATAAAACAAATGGTCAAGTCCAAAATGAGCTCAGCTATGATTCTCTATTAGATTAATAATAATAATAATAATAATAATAATAATAATAATAATAACTTTGTTTTTTAATAAAATATCTTGATTCAAAATTTAAAAATTACAAAAACATATGTATATATAAAGAGAAAAACTTACCGTGACAAATTGTTAATAATAGTATGAAAGCGAATATGGTGATTTCATTTCTTATAATATCACTTTCAATTTAATAAAATACTTTTTAAAAAACATTTTATTTATGAATTAGTCATATAACATTCACAGGTGAAAAAAAAATTAGATCGTTCAAAAACTCAAATATTCTTGAAACTAAAATAAAAAACTAAATCCAAAAATCAATTTACATAGAATCTTAAGTTCTTAACATATAAATATAGAAATAATTTTTAATCTCTTTTGTTTTTATCCACGTAGAAAATATTATAATATTTTGAGATTTTTTTTTTGAATTTAGATCTTTTAAAATAAAAAAGTAGGTAAATGATAAAATAAATAATTAATCACCATTAGTTTTATAATTTTTATAAAATATGTGCCTCACTATCTTGATTTAGAGATTTTTTTTTATGTAAGAGAAAGTCAAGGACCAAAAAAAAAAAGAAAGAAAATCAAACAAATAAACCAAAAACTAAGTAACCCCCTCGATCTTAGGGTAAAATTAGAAGACAGTGTATGTTTGATATCAAGAGCTGCAGCATCGAATATATGCAATTCATAAGATATCTCTGTTTTTTTTAGCAAGAAGATCCCTAACTGTATTGGCTTCTCTAAGAGTAAGCGTCCAGCTTAGATTATGAATATGAACCATTAGAATTCTGATGACTTCTAAGAGAGGAGGACACGAGTGGAATGACACACATCTTTCTCTAACCATCTTGATAAAACCTGTAAATAGGATTTCACAATAACATTTCTAAGATTATTTGCAGTAGTTATTTGAATGCCTCTTATAATTTTTCACAATTATGCAGGGAGGAAAGAGCAACTTTTTATATTGTAGAAAAAAACCTGAATGAACCTACTATAGTGATCATGAAACATTTTGCCACATGCTGTATTATTATTGTTGGAATAGAAGGATCCGTCCACATTCAACTTTATGAAATTTTTGAGTGGAGGGTTTCATTTAACAAGATAATTACCCCTTAAACCCCAACTGCAAAGACAAGTCTTCACATTAAAGGTGTGCAGAATTTCATATGATCGAGTCTTAATGGATGCGATAACAGCCGATGGATTGGTGATGATTCCTTCAAAAACAAATTTATTCTAGAAAAGTCAGAGAGATGCTATAGTGATACCAAAAAGACACACCATTCATCCCTCCTAGAGAGATTAGTAATGAGTCAATCTTGATTATTCAAAATGAAGAAATCTCCAATGTGGTTTTAATTGTGCAAACCTTGCCAGATTATCCTAGCAAAAGGATAGTCGTGAAGTGTATGAAAGGAAATTTCGTTGCTCAAATTACATCTTGGCCATTGAGAGGAATCTACTAAATGTCTTCTTTTCCTTTCTGCGTAGGTAAGAAGGGCTCCTTGTGCAGTTAGCAAATGAATAATCTGATTCTCTTCGAGCTTTTTGATGAGCGGATAATTTATACGCTTTTTGGCATTGTTTTTAGGTAGTTTTTAGTATGATCTAGTTACTTTTAGGGATGTTTTCATTAGTTTTTATGCTACATTCACATTTCTGGACATTACTATGAGAGTGTGTGTTTTTCTGTGATTTCAGATATTTTCTGGCTGAAATTGAGGGACCTGAGCAAAACTCTGATAAGAAGACTGACAAAGGACTGCTGATGTTGTTGGGTTCTGACCTCCCTGCACTCGAAATGGATTTTCTGGAGCTACAAAACTCCAAATGGCGCGCTCTCAATGGCGTTGGAAAGTAGACATCCAGAGATTTCCAGCAATATATAATAGTTCATACTTTATTCGAGATTTGATGACATAAACTGGCGCTCAACGCCAGTTCCATGCTGCATTCTGGAGTCAAACGCCAGAAATACGTCACGAACCAGAGTTGAACGCCAAAAACACATTACAACTTGGCGTTCAACTCCAAAAGAAGCCTCTGCACATGTAAAGCTCAAGCTCAGCCCAAGCACACACCAAGTGGGCCCCGAAAGTGGATTTCTGCATCAATTACTTACTTATGTAAACCCTAGTAGCTAGTTTAGTATAAATAGAACTTTTTACTAGTGTATTAGTCGTCTTTTGACCACGTTACATCTTTGGTCTCAGTTTAATTAATTGTTCATCTTAGGAGACTATTGATCACGTTTATGGGGGCTGGCCATTCGGCCATGCCTGGACCATCACTTATGTATTTTCAACGGTGGAGTTTCTATATACCATAGATTAAGGGTGTGGAGCTCTGCTGTACCTCAAGTTTTAATGCAATTACTACTATTTTCTATTCAATTCGATTTATTCCTATTCTAAGATACCATTCGTACTTCAACCTGATGGATGTGATGATCCGTGACACTCATCATCATCCATCCTTATGAACGCGTGCCTGACAACCGCTTCCGTTCTACAAGCGAGAGCTAGAGTGTGTATCTCTTGGATTCCTGATGCACGACGCATGGTTGCCCCTCGCCTGACAACCGAGCCTTCCATTCCGTGAGATCAGAGTCTTCGTGGTATAAGCTAGAATTGATGGTGGCATTCATGAGAATCCGGAAAGTCTAAACCTTATCTGTGGTATTCCGAGTAGGATTCTAGGATTGAATGACTGTGACGAGCTTCAAACTCGCGATTGTTGGGCGTGATGACAAACGCAAAAGAATCAAGGGATTCTATTCCAACATGATCGAGAACCGACAGATGATTAGCCGTGCCGTGATAGAGCATTTGGACCTTTTTCACTGAGAGGATGGGATGTAGCCATTGACAACGGTGATGCCCTACATACAGCTTGCCATGGAAAGGAGTAAGAAGGATTGGATGAAAGCAATAGGAAAGCAGAGATTCAGAAGGGACACAGCACCTCCATACACTTATCTGAAATTCCTACCATTGAATTATATGAGTAACTCTATCTTTATTTTCTGTTTATTTATTATTAATATTCGAAAACTCCATAACCAATTATTATCCGCCTGACTGAGATTTACAAGATGACCATAGCTTGCTTCATACCAATAATCTCTGTGGAATCGACCCTTACTCACATAAGGTTTATTACTTGGACGACCCAGTACACTTTCTGGTTAGTTGTGCGGAGTTATGACAAAGTGTGATTCATGTTTGAGAACACCAAGTCTTTGGAGCCATTGTTGATGATCACAACTTCGTCCACCACTTTTCCAGCTCCGAGCAAGTTTGACAAGTTGATCTGGAGGCGTGCGAACATCCATGGGTGATTGGTAGGCAGTTTTCAAGTTAAAAGTCCAACTCAAGGATAGACTCCATGCAATGTTGTCTGGGCTATTCCAAGGAGACGGGGTTGACAAGCTGATGACTATGTTAACTAACTGATCTAGTAGCCATTCCTTCAATTTTCTCACATCCCAGTCACCTGAAATAGAAAGAAAATTATTCAGAACTAAAGATGATTCATAAGAGCTCAGGGTTTGGGAGGTAAGATTTTCCAATCTTCAAAATTTTGGTACCTAAAGTGCTCCTAAAACTTAATCTATTTGTCATTCCATATATGCCATATCATACTCTTCTCCACATCGTTTCAAGCCGAGCAGACTCCCTTCTAAATATTAAAGTCCTTCTTTCTTCTTTTAATGTTAGGAATAATATTTGTCTTATATTTGTATTTTGACCTCAGAACCCTCACCCACATGTTATTCTTTTTTTTCATCAAGCCCCATCCTATCTTCATCATGAAAGCATGGTTGAGTTTATTTTCATATATGATCCTTAGATCTCGTATATAGCTTCCAATTTTGAGACAATGTTCTGATTAAGCAAATGAATCTTCTTTGTCTGTTCTATTTTTTTCTAGAAAAAATTCTTGTATTTACGATTAATCATATCACAAGTAGCAACAAGTAAAATAGCAGTTTGTATAGTATAAGTAGGATAGAAGAAAAGACAATTTTTATTAGAATTGTTCTCCCAACAAAAGATAGAGACAAAACCTTCCAATTATTGAGTCTTCTATTCAACTTATCAATAACCTCTTTGTATGTATCCTTAGTGATTCTAGAGTGTAAGAGAGGCACGCCAAGGTATTTTTTTGAGATCATTAGTCCTTGAGAATTGTAGAGCATCGTTGATTTCTTTTCTAACCGTATTTTTCACATTATCTGAGAAAAAGATTCTAATTTTCTCATTATTGATTTTTTGGCCTAAGTTATTACAAAAAACTTCTAAAATTTTACTAATAACCTCAACTTGTTCTAACATTGCTTCAGCAAAAAAGGATCAAATCATCTGCAAAGCAAATTTGAAAAAGGTTCGGTCCATCCATACTAATGTGAATAGGCCTCCATTATCCATAATCAACAGCAGCACTGATGAGTTGAGATAAACACTCCATGCGTAAGACAAAAATATAGGGAGATAAATGATCACCTTAACGAATTCCTCTAAATGGGATAAATTCTTCTAGGGTATTCCCATTCCACAAGTCCCTCATCAAAGCAGTTAAAATGTAAATACAGATCAAATTTATCATATGAGAAGGAAAACGAATAACCATAAGAGTATCCTTAATAAAGCCCTACTTTAATCTATCATAGGCCTTTTTCAAATTTATCTTCCATCATTTTTTAATCTTTTTTTTCTCTCATAGAGTGGATAACTTATTGAGTAATAATGATATTGTCTTAGCTATGCCTCTCCATTAAATTCTTTAACCTTTTACCCGCATTCTTTGTAATGACTTTGTAAGAAGCATTACAAAGACTAATAGGCCTCATTTGCTTCAAATTTGTCACCAAATTTCACATATCAGGACCCACAATTTCTCAATTAATCTGGTAAAAAATAGTTTGGATGCCATCTCTTCCTGGTGTCTTGAAGCCTCCCATACTAAAAATAGAGTTCCTGATTTTAGCATGAGAAACATTAGCACTTAAAGAATCAATACCAGATTGACTAAGTATAAGAAAAGCATGATTAAGGTATAAGGGGTATCCGAAAGATTATATGTATAAAGCTTGAAATAAAAATTTGTATCTATCATCTCAAGACTTTGTTGATCTGAGATCTAGTTGTCATTGTCGTCGTAAAGAGCCTCAATCTTATTCCTTCTTCTTCTTGTCATGGTAGTGCCATAGAAGTATTTGGTATTACGATTACCAAATTCAAGCCATTTGCATATAGACTTTTGGAACCAGAGGACTTCTTCCTGTGAAAGAATTTTTTCATATTCCTTTCACAAATTAACCTGTAATTTTTCAAGAAAGCGGTTGCTATTTACATTAAGATTTGCATCTATCTCGTGAAACCTTTTAAGAATTTTGCTTTATGTTTGCTAAATATTGCTAAAAACATTGTGATTCTACTATTTTAACACTTTTTAAAAGTCTGCAATGAAATTAACTCAAGAGTTCTCCATATTCTAGCTTCTATTAAGAAGATTTTCAAAATATGGATGAGATATCCAAGCAGCAACAAACTTAAAAGGCATTTATTCTCTATTTGGAGAAGAGGCAAAAGTGAGAGAAAGGTAAAGAGGAGAATAATTAGATTTCATCAAGGGTAGATGCTTAATTCTTGCTTTAGAAAAGGCTACTATTTTCCAATCGAGATTACTGAGCTCCCAGACTAATATTTTCACAAGGTTCCTATTCCAGGTGGAAGGCCATCCATCAAAATTCAAGACCACCAACCCACAGTCTAAAATGCAAGTCTGAAAATTTGAGTATGTCTTCTAGCAAAAATTCAGTACACCCACTTTTTTTCATGTTCATGGAGTATCATATTAAAGTTCCTACTAAGGAACCATGGTTAATCAATGTCTGCTACTAAAACTCACAAGTTATCCTAGAGGCTTCTATGAAGCGAACAATACGGACTACCATAGACTGCCATTAGCAACTACGAACCAGAACTAGTACTAGAGACTCTCATGTGAACCAATTTCATATTATAACAAAGGATATAAACCTTTCAAATACTCAGATCTAAACCCATTTTATCCTTAGCTACTTTATCCTTGTTTTCACTCACATAAGTTTCTAGCAGAACTAAAAAATTGGCAGCATATTCTCTTTTAATATCTATAGTCAGAATAGAAAAAGTCTTTCTCTAACCTCTAGCAATTATAAACAACTATATTCATAGATAACCAAGCAGACAGAAGATCGATCAAAAAGATCATGGCAAAACAAACTTATGTAGCAGCCAAATTAGCACCACCACCTTAAAACAAAGAGATTAAACATTTACCACTTTGAGTTGAATCAGAGGCCTTTATATTAATATTCAGGGGCTTCACTGGTAGAACCTCATGCTTTTTACCTATTTTCACCACCACGCTGATACAAGCTGGACAAATTAAAAACTGTCATATGTCAATTGGTTCAATTACAAGAACAACAACTAAGAGAATAAAAGAAGATTTTGCAAATATGGCTAAATCATTTGTTCAAGATATGCATTAAGAGTTAGCCAAGACAAACGATTCTGAAAACTAAACTTCTTACTATTTTCAAGTTGCATTGAAGGCCTCAATTATTCAAGTTGAATCAAATATACATCACCTTATTAGTATTTATTTTAGGACTTATTTTATGTTTATTTTGCTTTTATTATTTTAGGCCTAATTATAATTTGACCTATTTTATTTTAGTGAATTTAAGAGTTAGAATTTGAAATTAAGAGGTATAAAAATCTCAAAATTTTGTAGCCACTTTTTTTTTCAATTTTGACGAATAAAAAGTTTTGAGTTTCTTTGAAAAACTTGGGTGTGGATGGAAGAGGTAGAGTGATTCCCTTAACTGTTGCATCAGGAAATCAAATTGAGATAGAGGAGTCCCTTTTTTTTATTTTCATCTTATCTTGGGTTCCGTTTTGTATCAATCGCCGACTTTGTGGGTGCGAGAGTTTGTAGGAGGAAGGTATTTTTCACTGTATGTTCTTCAATTTTAAGACTTTACTAAATTTAATACTTCATACACTTTCATATGTTGCTTGTTATAATTTCTCATGCTCTCTAACATAGCAGCTTCCATGGCCTTAGTGTAGAGTTTTTAGTTTGCAATACCAGCTCAGAAACATTCGCAAAGGTTCCTTTCAAGGAGATTGGATTTTTCTCAACAATTTTATCTATTTGTTTCTGTTTGAGCTTGAAATTTTTAGCAGATAAAATTGGCCCAGTTTTAGGCGTCGCTACATTTTTGTTTTCTTGGGAGTTCTTTCCATCTCCTGTTCTCTTTTAAATGGAAACATGTCCCATATTTGCTTGAGCTTGCTTTGCCTTCAATCCAATTTGCATGACCACTTCTTCATGCGGATTATTTTACTTAGCTTTAGGCCCATTATACATGGCTACTCTCTTTTGTGAATCTTTAGGTTTGTCATTGTTGCATGTAGTATCAGGACTTTCCTCATATAACACATTAAATCTTGAACCTCTACGCGAAATCTTGTCTGATTGCTCATTTATTTCTTCACTCAATTTAGGAGAATCAGCTGTCATAACTATACTCTTTCTATTTGGAACATATCTTTCCTGCTTCCTCCTATTATAATGTTTGACCATCATTCAAGGCCCAAATTTTAAGAGTTTTGGTTATAGCGAAATACATCCTTTAATTGTATGTATCAATGTTTTTAATATTTTTCTCATTGAGAATGGGATTCTGGCTAGGGTTGTCACCGTCAAGCTCTTCTACTGTTTTCGATATTGTTGAATTATCCACCAGATTTTTGTTGCATAGTTCTATTCTATGATCATACTTGCCATAGTTAAAACATATGAGATGAAGGTCTTCATACTCAATATTAAAAGTGCTTCCAAATACTAAAATTCTGGGAATCAACTTTTTAGATAAGTCAAGCTCCACACATATCCTTGTAAATCCGCCTCTTGAGTAGATAAAGGTGGCACAATCAATTTTTAATATGCTACCAATCGCTTATGCCACCTGCTATACTAAATGATAGTTGGATAATTCTATAGGCAAGTTTGGAATACAAATTCATGCAGCAATTCTCTTGACTTCCTTCTCAAATTCAAGAAAAAAGGATTTCCATCTCTACACTATAAGATAAGGCCCGGTTATCATCCATGGTCTGTTAAGTAGTGCATGGTTGTAATCCTCCTCATATGAAAAATGAACAAAAAAAAATAGTCACAATCTATATCAATAACATTGATCTTATCTTTTTGACCCAATTTCGGTTGAGGCATTGCTCCATGAATCCCAAACTTACTCTTTTGCTAAAAACTTTAACTATCAGAGCTGCTTTCCATGACTTGCACTATTCATCAAACTCCTCCTTTGATATAGGAATAGCATGGCATGGTTCAAATGGTTTGTCTTCCTTATCAGTCTCTCCATCTTTCTGATATCAATTTCTCCATCTTTCTGATACCAGTAACCTTCAGAATTGGAAGCCTCTTCATCAATATCTTTTCCATCCATATTAAAACTATTTGTGTTAGTTTCTGGTGTACAAAGAAAGAGTCCTTGTACGATGTTTTTTGCGCTAGATGCTAGTAGAGATGTAGTACCACCTCTCTCTGTGATCTTTATATTCTCACCATGTTAATTTAGATCAATATTTTTGTAAATTTTGACTTTTTTTCTATTTTGTTAAACCAAATTTGTCTCTTGAGTAAAAATTTTAGCATATTTTTTAGAGATTTTTTTTCGACAAATAATTCTATTAATTTAGGAGTGATTAACTCTTACAGGTCTTACTTTATCAACATTTTTATTTTAAAAGATTTTGATCCTAATTTTTTTAATTTGAACTGTAATTACACCACCTATTAAAAAACACTACAAAAAAATCCACCAAAAGAGTAAAATGATATACTAAATATACTGGGTTTTTTATTTTAATAAATTAATTAATTATAATAATTATCGAAATAAATAATTTAAAAAATATTTACAGAAATAAATACTCCTCTCTTATCTTATTTACACTGTAAATGAGATAATTTTACATGTATAGTAAACGAGATAAGACAGGTGGACGCGACCGTGTGAACGAGATATACACATATCTCGTTTACACTATAAACGAGATATATATCTCGTATATAGTGTAAACGAGATACATGTATTTTAAAAAAATCGAAAATAATAAAAAATATTAATAATATAAATAATCTAAATTTTCAGCAGGCAATTAGTACATAAAAAAGTTGGTAGGAGAGATTAAAATGGATAAGTTTAATCAATTAATACTCAAAAAGATTATGAGAATAGTGGAGGGAGAATTGAAACGGTTATCTCCCACATGAAAGATAATCATTTTAATTCTCTTTCCACTATCCCATCAATCTCTCCTTCGGTTATTTTTATTTTTCAAATTTAAATCAATCCAATTGGATCATAATTTATTTTAAAATTTTTTATATACTCTTTTTTAGTACTAATTGATCAAACATATCCATTTTAAAAATTTTTAAATTAAATTATGATCCAAATGGATGGATTTAAATTTGAAAAATAAAAATAACTTGAAGATTGATTGAACAATGAGAACAGAATTGAAATAATTCTACATGTACAGTGAAAGATAACGTAAGAGATAACCATTTCAATTTTCTTTTCACTATCTCATCAACCTTCTTGATCAAACATATCAATTTTAATCTCTTCTATCAACATTCTTATGTACTAATTAAATGTTAAAAATTTGGATTATTGATATTATTAATATTAAAATATATGCGTCTATTTATCATAAATACAAAATTATCTCATTTATATTGTAAACGAAATAAGAGAAGAATATTTATTTTGATAAATATTTTTTAAATTATTTATTTTGATAATTATTATATTTATTTAATTTATAAAAATAAAAAATCCAAATATACTTCATAATACAAGAAAAATCTTGCAAACAAAAATAAAAGATGAGAATATTAAAAATGTGAATATCCGACGCTAACAATATTTATCTCCTAGTTGTGCTCACTAATGTCAGAAGTAGTATTTTTGAGCCTTCACTTGCACAACAAGTGTCTCCTACTGCTCCCTATAACTCAACTCCCCACTTTTCAATTCCTCTCTCTCTCTCTCTCTCTCTCTCTCCACTTGCTTAAGAGGTGGTGAAAACGAAAACCCAAGACACCAACAACCAACAACTCAACCCCAAAAAGAAGAAGTAGTAGAAGAAGAAGAAGAAGAAACATGTCTTCCCCAAGCAAGCGGCGAGAGATGGACTTAATGAAACTGTTAATCCTCAATAATTCTCTCTCTTTCTTCTTAATTTCATTGAAGTTTCAATCTTTTTCTAATTGGGTCTCACAAAGTCTCATCCTTTTTTTTAATAGGATGATGAGTGATTACAAGGTGGAGATGATTAATGATGGAATGCAGGAGTTTTATGTTTATTTCGATGGACCCAATGAAAGTAAAATTCCATTCCTTTTCTCTTTCTTGTGTTTCTGATTAATGTTTTGGTGTTTCAGATAAAACATTCAGCTGATAAATATATGCTTTTGCTTTTTTTTTTTTAAAGAAATTCTTTTTAGGAGTTTTTCTCTGCTTAAAGCAATTTGACCATATATAGAACACAGCTCTTGGCGGCTATGAATTTAGATTTATGATAGCAACAGGGATGATACTTCTTCTTTCTTTCAATTGATTGTTCTGTGCATCTGTGAAGTCCGCAAATAGATTTTGGAAAGCAACAAGTTTGTATTTTTGAAGGGGAAAAAAATAAAATAAAATAAAAACATAGCTTCACAAATAACAGTTGATATTGTTCTTATTGATTTCCCTTTTGCATAATTATTAAGTTCTTAGTCAGAAGATGATTGGTATGAGCTAGAGTCAGTGTTTTCTTGTGTTTTACTCCTTTTTTTTTTTTTTAGCTATACTGATTACTGAATTTATCTATATATCTGCTGGTTTCCCTTTTGGTTATCGTTATATCCTGGTTGGTATTAAATGTGTAACTTTTGAGGAAGGATTTTATTTTATTTTTTGGTTTCATTTTCAATCTTTTTTTTCATCCATGTATGATGGCTTCTAGCAGGTCCTTATCATGGTGGTGTATGGAAAGTAAGAGTTGAGCTACCTGATGCTTATCCTTATAAATCTCCTTCTATAGGATTTGTCAATAAGATCTATCACCCAAATGTTGATGAGATGTAAGCATGTAGTAATGAATAATGATGTCATGGAAACTCTTTCTATTGAGTAGTTTTCCTGAGTATTAGTTTCAAGAAAGATTGCTTCTGATTTAGTCGGCTCGGATTATGACAATTTCAGGTCAGGGTCGGTTTGTCTGGATGTTATCAACCAAACCTGGAGCCCCATGTTTGGTAATGATTTCATTGAAATTTTGTGAGAAAATGTTGTGGTTTTGTACAGAATTGTATATTTTTAGGATTTTAGTTCCTTGTATAATGCATATGCCAATTTGCATTCTTTTTTTTCCAGATCTTGTCAATGTGTTTGAAGTGTTCCTACCACAGCTTCTTCTGTATCCCAATCCATCAGACCCTTTAAATGGAGAAGCTGCCGCTTTACTGATGCGAGATCGAGCTAGTTATGAACAAAGGGTTAAGGGTATTGATACTTTTTGACTTCTTATTTCCTTGAAATATGCATGTCTGGGATTAGTTTATTTGCACTTGCCCCTTAGCCTTATGCGCAACTGTTTGAATGCTGAATGGACGAATGCATAGTACATGTGCATGCACTCAAATAGTTATTTGAACTTCCTTTTGGCTTTCTCTTAGCTTTATTTGCTTATCTTAGAACAATAGCAACAACAAAGCCTTATTCACTAGGTGCAGTCGACTGCATGGATCAAACGACGCCATTGTGCCATATCATATATCATGTTCACAATGAGGTTGTTTGCATATAGATTTTCTTTTTACCACCTCGTGTATAGCTTTTTTAGCTCTTTCTCTACCTTCTGCCACTTGTCTATCTTCTATCTGATCCACCCTCCTAACCGGGTACTCTGTCAATCTTCTCCACACATATCCAAACAATCTAAGATGAGATTGTTCCATATTTTCAACAATAGGTGTTATTCTAATTTTTTTTCTCTTATATCCTTGTTACTTATTCTATCTGAACATGTTTGGTCGATTATCCATCTCGTCATTTCTACCACCCTAAGTTTATGCCTATTCTCACCTTTTGTCGCCCCACAGTTGGTTCTATATAACATAATTGGTCTAATGACAGTGCATAAAATTTACCTTTACGTTTTAAAGGTACTTTTTGTCATATATAAATCAATCGTACTTTGCCATTTTGACCAACCCGTTTGAATCTTATAGTTTACATCCTCCTCGATTTTTCTATTATTTTATATAATATGCCCAAGATACTTAAATCTCTTTATTTGTGATAGGGTGCTTTCTCCGATTTTCGCTTCTTTGTTAGTGTTTTCCTTCTTCATATCGAACTTACTTTCCATATTTTCAGTCTTATTATGGCTTATGTGCAAACCATTCCCCTCTAAAACTTCATTTGGTGTATCCTTTTGAGACAAAAATTGGATAGATGGAGCAGGACTTAACCTTTTAATGGAACTTCCTATATATAACGGCGACATATGCTTATTTTGTAACAATTCTGTTATTATAGAGGACAAAAAATGCTTAAAGCCTTAATAAAAGATAGTTATCAAAAGGATGGTGATGGTATGTTTGGAAGGTAGTTATAAAATTTCTCAATTGATTGAGCTAATTCTTTATATTTGTCTATAAGTTGATAATAATATTATGTCCAAATGTAGCAACATGTATGTATTTCTGCATTCTGAATCGATCTTCTTTGCGAGTTTGCATTGCCACTTGTTGTATTCCCCATAGTATATGTAATGTTGAGTTGTGGCCAGAATTCAACTAAATTGTAAATTTGAAAAGCGAATGAATCAGTGATTATCTCTTGAAGTGAGATTACCTCAGTCTTCTGTTGTCTATGTTTATCTATTACTTGAAGCCACTATCAATTGGATTTCCTTTTCTAGGCTTGAGTTCTTCATTGGACCAATTTATGCATAATTTAATGGTCTTTAACTTTAGAATCAATAAAGTTCTTAATTTAACACTGTGTGCTTGAATTGTTCAGAGTACTGTGAGAAGTATGCTAAAGCTGAAGATGTAGGAGCTGCACCAGAAGAGAAATCAAGTGATGATGAGGAAATGAGTGAAGATGAATATGATTCAAGTGATGAACAGGTTGCTGGTAAAGCAGATCCTTAGCTGCTTCATCTGATGCCCTGAATCCTGATATTAACTTTATATATTTTATCTGTATATGATGTTCTAGTCCTGTTAATTCAACCTCACTGCAATGTAATGAACTTGGAATTGTGGTCAAAGGGGGAAATCCCCCTTATTGTTGTTCAGTTTCATGTCAATGTAAATAATGTACCATTGATTTCCTGATGCAATCTTAGTTTCTTGTTGTGGCTCTTTCAAATTGATGCATTGTGCTTTTCATGGTACTACCATAATATGCACAAATACTCTTCCTGTAACTCATTTAATGCAATGTTCACAACTATTCATCTTTTGATCTTTGAAACTTATAGAAAAGTCTTCAAACAAATTGATTGACAATTGTTGTTTCTTGACTGGTGACTAGTGTCAATATAAGTGAACAAATTACTCATAATAGTCAATTGAACTCTTGCAATTCCAAGGGTTGCAACTCCCACAACATTGTCCTTAACAAATGTTAAAGGGAAACCACATCTGAAATTCTGAAATCATGATTTTATACCTTCACTGAACATTTGTGGATCAATGTATAAATTCTAAATGATGGATACTACAATGAAGGTTTTACAATGAAGGTTTTATAATTGTTTTCATGTGAAAATATTTTTTTTTTACCATTGGATGATGGATTGAATGGTTAGATTTTGATATTTATAAAAGTGTTGTCTTTGTTTAAAGTGTGGCTAAATAAATAAATCACACTTTTAAACAAAACATCTTCATAAAAAGATGTTTTTGCCATCTTCATTTGAGTAGTTGTCATTCTAAATACTAAGATCAGTTGTATTTTTGTTGCATGTGGTGGAAGGGATAGGCTAACTAATATATATATATATATCAACCATACTAAGTGTACAATAAAATTAGCTATAAATGTGTAATGCATTTTAAAATACAAAATATATATTAAGAATAAATTAAACTACACATGTATTCATATACAAATACATGATGATTAATCTTGGTGTGCAAATAATATTTTGTTTATATATATATATATATATATATATAGAGAGAGAGAGAGAGAGAGAGAGAGAATTTTTTTCGCATTATTCACAAATAACATAATTGAAATCTATATACTCCATTAGTTTCAAATAAATGTCTCACTTTTTTTTATCCAATTGTATTTGGACATAAACCACGCCTATACATTGATTTTACAATGTACCAAAAATGGTGAAAGAGACATTTAATTGAAATAGATGGATTATTAGGAAGCTGGAACGCGGGGGAAAACATGAGCTTGGAGAGTTGAATCCATGAATGGACTAATATAGACCAACATGTTACTATACAAGAGTTTCAGTAGCAGCTATTTAAAGAATAACAATTCCTGCAAGATGCAGATTTATCCATACAAAGAACTTTTGCTGACCATTGTAATAATTTAACTCATTGAGGTAGCTAGAAAAATACAATGGACGGTTTTACTCTATATTAACAGTTATTATGTGAGCTAAAATCTACCAATGGTAAGGGCCACTGAAACTCTTCTGAAACTAGTTGAGCACTATTTTCATTATCTACCATCTTTGTCTCCTTTGAAAAATTATAATAAAAAAAAAATCTATGTATGGCTTGGTCTCCTCTTCCCACAATCTGTTCTTAGTCGCTTTACCGGGTTTGCCCAGCCAACTAACCCACCAGACCCATTTGACAGCTGATATGGCTGGCTAAACCGCCCTTGCACATTTGAAGTATGTTGAAACACCCTCGCATCCTTGGGAGTCGAACCTGACCCGGGACTTCTATTCTTACCCATACTGGGTGGTGAAACAGGACCGGCGGATGTGGTCCTAGGCTTCGCCAATAATTTTTCTCTGTCATTTCTTTTCTTCTTGCATACAACCAGATCACCTGGATGAACTAATGCAGAAGAATTATTCTGCTGATATTGCTCCCGGGCACTACCACTACCGCTTCCAGGTCTCAATTCCTTCTGCAATGGATGGCCTTTGTTCCTGGCTTTTTCGCTGTTAGACCCGGAACCACGGTTCGGAGCCTTTTGTTCAGGGCATTGATCGGTTTCCACATCATTTATTGTCCTTTGCCTCTTGCTTGGGCAAACATTTCCTTGCCTAGGGGATGTTATGGCATTGGAATCAATTTGGCCGGAGAAAGAAAGGGAACCTTTTGCTTCTGCAAAGTCCGTATCGGGAAATGCAATTTTCAAAATATCAAAAAAGAGATCATGAACCTTCCTTGCTTCAGTTCTTACCTGCAAATAATCATTACAGGGAATTTTAATAACAAAGCCAGAACAGTGAATCATTTTGTACATTATTATAGAATATATAGATAGTTAAGAAATCTAACCTCATATGAGTATCCATAAAATTGCATCGCACTCCTCAACATAAACTGCACATCAAACACAAGCTCCATTACTCCATTATACTCCAATGCATCAATCTGCTGCTCAATCTTTCGTAGATCCAACAAACTGTTCCCTGATCCGCCAGTGTACCCAGAATTCTCCATCCTCTTCCACAAATCTGATAGCAAAGGTACAATTTGTTGGCCTTCCTTGTCTATTCTCCTTTGGAATTTGCTAATTACATTTTTGCACTACAAAGGCATAAGTTACATGAGTAACATTTTCACAAAGGTATGAACATGTAAAGTAGCAATAATTAACTTCATAAAACATAAGGTTTTATTAGAATATTGAAACTAAGTTAAAGTTAACTAGAGTTTCGAACTTGCAATCCCTACGGCAAGCTGTAAGAACTCCATTTTGTAAAAGCTAAACCATCACAGGTAGAAATGAAATCAATCACAGATCAGTTAAATGATACATACTCTTCTCTGAATAATTTCGGTCATCTTAGAGCCATGAGCTGAAGATCCAGCTGAGTTGATAGGCTTTCCTTCCCAACTTTCTTTAGGGTGTTCACCACCATCCTCTGAAGGAGCAGACAAGCAGATCATACGATTAGACTTAGGTGAGCCATGTAATTTGAATGAATTAGCTGCTTTCCTTGAAGGTAAATTTTGCTTATTTTCCAATGAAGATTCATCCTTATCATGCTTGCTGGCATTATTGTCAACAAGTGATTTTGATTCTCGGTCAGTCCTTGTTTGACCTTGATATTTATTGTCTGCAATAAGAGATGATTCTCCACGTTGAAGAGGAACCATCTCAATGCCAGATTTGTCCTCAGGCCTTTCGATGACAGGACGGTGTCGAACACGTAGACTACGTTTGCGTTTGATCTTGGGTTGCTGCAGAACTTGTTCATCCTCACCTTCATCACGATCATGAATCCAACTTCTACATTGTTGATTATCCATGTGAGAACCACCAGATATTGCAATTTCCCCTTCTTCTAACTCATCTACCTGGAAAAAGCTAACAAAAGATATTTTAATTTGAAAATAAGAGAGTACAAAACCCAGAAAATAAAAAGCCATGTACCCTTTTTGAAATGGAACTTGGCTTGGCATCTAACGCAGAGAGGGAACCAAATTTCCGTGAGTAAACTGATGGTGTCACTGTATGTGTCAATATTTGACTATCTAATGATGATCCTCTCGTACCAGCTTCTTCAACTGTGTGATTTTTAGCATTTTCTAAAGACCGAGGAAGTTCATATCCAGCATTAAAAGGTGGACCATGTTCGACTTGATCTTTTTCCATGAGATTAGCTCCATCACCCCCACTATGTACTTCATCTTCAAATTTTCCTATCTCCCCTTCTTCATGTGCAGAATATCCATTTCTTTCCTCAGAGCTTTCTTCAGAGCACTCAATTATATCATCATCCTCCAACTCTTTATAATTAGGAAGCTTTTTTCCCTTGGGTCGTCCTCTTCTCTTTTCAGAACCCAATTCACTAGATTCCACGCCCATACTGCCACCAAATAAAATGTTCTTTGATGGTCTTTTAGATAAAGCAGCAATAGCAGCATTCACTTCTCTTGTGCTGGTTCGAAGCCATTTAGGCACCTCATCATGCCGTGTCATCTCTTCACTCCAATCCAGTTCTTCGTCCATTTGATCAAACAGTTCAACTTCCTCTTCACTTCTAGCAATCATGCGATTAACCTCCTGTAGTGACGGAACATTATGAACAGTTTCTTGATATCTTTCCTCGTCATGTAATAAAGTCTCCAAAGTTGAACGTCTTTCTTCATGTGTTGTTCTTTGATCAAAACGTCCAGCATTAATGACCTCGTCAGCCATGTCTATCTTATATTGTTGAATATTGTTCCTTATGAGGCTCTCAATAGATCCCATATATCGATCCTTACCAGCAAGTTCATCCTCCATATCAACAAGGCCTCCACTTCTCAATTCGTTCTCTTTCTGATGGCTAGAGATCTTGTCAACAACAGCCTCCATGTAGATAACCTTGACTTCCCTTTTTTGTCCAATCCGATGAGCTCTGGCCACAGCCTGCTCCTCATTTTTAGGATTTGGATCAGGATCGTAAATGACAACTGTGTCAGCAGACTGAAGATTAAGGCCTCTCCCAGCAGCTCTAATGCTAAGCAAGAAGATGAAACAGTCTGAATCAGGCCTATTGAAGTCCATTATTGCTGATTCTCGGTCTTCCAAACTTGTTGTCCCATCAATTCTCCTGTAAACTAGTCTCCGCCATTGCAGATAGTCTTCCAAGATGTCTAGGAGCTTTGTCATGGTACTAAACAGCAGAACTCGATGTCCAGTCCTTTGAAGTTTGATAAGGATCCTATCCAAAATCCACAACTTCCCACAAGATTGTACAATAAAGTCTCTATCCATAAATTCATCAAAAAATGGGTAATTAAGCATTGGATGATTGCAGGTTTTGCGTAGCTCCATGCATCTGTTATTTAAAGTTTTATAAGGCTTTGCCTGGTAGAGTGGATTCTTCAAAACCTTTCTTCTCTCATCCTCAGGATCAACACGAAGGGTGCCAGTGGATTTAACCCAGTCATAAATGGCACTCTGGACAGCTGACATTTTACATCGTAAAACTATGGAGACCTGCAATACAGAAATGAGGGATGAATCACCAGATAAAAGATAAAAAATGAGACCAAGAGTATCAAAATCACACCTTTGGTGGTAGAGAGCCTTCAACATCTTCAACGCGACGCCTAAGCATGAAAGGCTCAAGAATCTGATGGAGTCGATGGATAATGATGACTTTCTTTTCTGTTTCAAGCCAGTCATCCTCTGCATTCTGATTTGGACCTTCCTTTTGAAATGGTTTTGAAAACCAATCATGGAAGGCTTTCTTATTGTCAAAAACCTCTGGAAGAAGTAAATTTAAAAGTGACCAGAGTTCCTTCAAATCATTCTGTGCAGAAAATTATACCATTATTAATACTCTAAACAAGATTTGTATCACAACATGTATCTATGCGATTTATCAATATAAACTGACAGCTGCATGAACATATAGCATAGCCTGAACAGTGTAAGTGAAAAAGTCAAAAAGATCAACATCCTTAATGACTTGGTTGTGTAGAGGAAGAACACCAAGTTTGATACTGCTGACTGAAAGCTAGACACTACCATAACAATGCATATATTAAAAGAAAACAAGACAGACCTGCAAAGGTGTTCCTGTCAGAAGCAAGCGTCGTTGACAACGGTATCTGTCAAGATCGCGTGCTAGAACTGAATCCCTATCCTTCATTCTCTGTGCTTCATCAATTACGATATACTTCCAATCAACTTTTGAAAGCTTTGACCGGTCATACATGATGAACTCATAAGTAGTCACAAGGACATTAAATTTCATAGCCATAACCTCCTGCAAAAATGTAATACGAAAGGAAACTCAGAACTAAACATTTAACTAATCTTTTAACAGCAAATAGTAAAGTTGAGGTGCACTTACCTGAGAAAATAATTTTGATCTTGTATCCTTTGTTCCAACATAAAAAATGCATGACACGGATGGTAACCAAGTATGCAACTCACTCTGCATGATGAACACAAGTTTTCAGGTTGCAAGATACACACAACCAAACAACGAAGTGAGTATTGTGGAAATGGAAGAGTTTTAAGTCCCACCTTCCAGTTAACCAAAACAGCATTTGGCACTATTATAAGATGTGGGCCATAGTTCCCTTTAAATTCCATCAAGTACGCAATTAATGCCATGACCTGGACAGACAAGAAATAACAAAAAGAACAAAGAAAAACGAACAATATATCACGGTAAATATTTGTTCAGTACAGTTTAAATAACAAAACAATAAACAAAAGTCATCTTCCTTGTATTACATAAACTGCGTAAAAACAGTCATACACAATAGACATTCTTCCTATTTTAAAGGACACAGCTAGAATAATCTATTTTCACCAAGAATAAACATAATACTAACCTGAACGGTTTTACCAAGACCCATCTCATCTGCCAATATTCCATTTAATTTGTTGTTATACAAAGAAAGCATCCATTGCAAACCAACCTTCAGAATAACATGTCAATCCTTAAAAATAACAATAAAGGCTATCAAAGCAATTACGAGGAATTTCATCAAATGTCAGAACCTACCATTTGATAGTCTCTCAATGTTCCAGCTCGTAACATGGATGGTTGTCTTACAACCCTTTCACTCACAGCATGAGCAAGGCTGTAATACCTGGTATGGCCGTAGCGATCAATAATTGTAACAAACCAGAATTAGATGTTTTATTATATGAACAATAACAGAAGGTTATAAAAGTATAGTTTAGATAAACATCAGTGTGTTGAAAATTACCAAATAAAAGATGGGAAAATAGCATAGTTTGACAACACCAAGAATGAAAAATGATTTGACGAAAGAATAATGTTTTGGCAAAACTTGAGACAGAAAAACAAATAAATAAAACTATACAAACAAAACTCACTTGTTGACAGATGAACTGTCTCTAGGAGTATTCATCTCTATAAACTGATTTCTAATCATCACTTCCTCTCCAGCACAAGTTGCTGCGACTCTGACTTCTTCTTCACAAAGACCCTTTAGTCAGAAAACAAATAAGGATCAATCATAAAGGCGTGAAAACAGTGTTTAGATAACAACGGAGGAAATTTCATTTTTCTTTTCCAAATTTTGTTTTGAATCAACAAGGAAAGTAATGAAGCATGCCTGCAATCGTGCAGCAGCTGCAGCAGCTTTTGCTGCCTCCTCCACTTCCTGTTGGCTCTTAGCAGCTGTTATCTTACTTCCTAATTTATGTAGATATTCTTCAGTCTGGGTTAAGAAAGTTGAAAGAACAGCATATCTCTCTGCAGCATCACCCGGGATACTAATCTGCTGCTCCAGCAACATCTCCCTGTACCTATCAACATCATTGTTTTTTAAGGCTTCCATCCTTTTGCTCCTGTCATCATCCTTACGTTTCGAGAATTCTCTCAACATCTTCTCGTGATACTTGGCCACCCCCCGGTTGCGAGCAGTCCGTGCGTCACGAATGCCCCAGTGTGCTTCAAGAAGCTTCTTGCGCCAATTGAATATAGATTTCAGTTGCTTCTCCCTTAAAGCTTTCTGTGATGCCTGCACTTGTCTAGCAAGTTCCATACGCTGACGTTCGCACAACTTAACAAATTTCCTATATGGCCTATCTGGCATTGCCATTATCTCTTTTTGATGTTGATCAATCTCATCCCTTAAACGTGCCTGTAGATCTAAAAGGCGAAGCTTTTTTTCTTCAATTTGCAACTTCAACACAAGATCTGGCCTAATTCTTTTCCTATCTAAGTTAACTGCCAGTAAACCCTCAATCTTCTTTAAATTTTCTGTCCTTTTCTTGTTAAGGACTTGCACACCTTCATCATAAAGAAGCTCTTTCACATCATATGCCAGTGACAAATTATTGTGGTTTAGCATCATTGATGAACCAAAGGAATCGTGTTTCCTGGTGAAGAAAGGAAAATCAAATAGTGGTCCATGATATTTTCTGGTGAGGCCCACATCCTTTGGCTGCGCAACAATGCTTGCTTGTTCAGTTTTATTATTTTGCAATTGTTCAGAAACAGAAGCTTGGGCTGCAATAGCCTTTCCCCTATCTAACACCGACTCATTTCTAACAGGTATTTGTCTAATTCCATGTTCACCTTCCTGGTCCGACATAGCAGAGCAACCAACAGATTGTTGCTCTTCCTTTCCAGCAGGTTCTTTTATCACCAAAGGCATAGCTTGCACATGTATTGTTGTTGTGGATTTCTCATCTCTAGCAAAGACTTCCTGCTTTGAAGAACCCTTTGCATTAATAGATGAGATAGATTGTGAGTCCTTGGCAATGGACTCCATCTGCTTTGGCTGTTCTGCCACAGTTACTTCTGATTGGTCTTGATTTTGCCCTCCTGCAGAAGTAACCGGTTGCTGCACTTGTGAATCAAGAGGTGGTGGACTGATGGCCCGAAGAAGTTCTTGGGGAAGAGTTCCTTCTCCTTTCTACCAATCAACAGCAACAGAATACCAGTAAGCACAATCTATCTATAAATATTATACATGGAATACTCCTACTTATGAAAAATAGGAACCAATTTTCTCAATTTGGTAAACAAAAAGACTGGGTGCTTTTGCTCCTAGATTTTAAATGCAAGGATGCTCTTGACAGCATCTCATGGGGAGCTTTGCAAAGCTGACTTATGCTCTCTAAAACCTGAAAGACTAGTAAAATATCAGAGCTGATTCATGTTGACTACAGATATTTTACATTTTAAGAGCAACTTTATATATATATATATATATATATATATATATATATATATCCCAAATGATACTAGTGTCTTCTACTTATGGGATAAATTTTAGCAACTCTGAAAAAGCATTACCAAGCCAAGCCATAGTATCATACATCTTCTCTAGGCCTATACAAATAGCATGTATAAACAAGGCAACCAGCCTCAGATAGAATGAAAAGGGAAGCAGAGGTTGAACCTTCAGTCGTCTAAATGCAAGTATCTGAGCTTTAAGAACATGAAGCTGTTGTTTCGTAAATGCAGTTCTTTGTTGAGGCATCTGAGATGGTGCCCCTTGATATTTTGAATGATTTATAGAACCCCCTTCGTTTGACAGACCTCCATCCTGAACAACAGATTGATTTGATTGCCTGATGTGCTGCATCTGCACAGGTTCTGAACTAGATGATGAAGTTTTTGCATTCAAAGGATGATCTGCACCTAGGTTTAAGCTTGCACAAGCATGCTGCGGATGCATAGAAGACATTCCATTTTTTACTGCTGGTTGCCTCAAAGAACCTTGCGAGTCTCTGCCATGAAGATTGAATTGTGGCAATGCAACTTCACTGGAATTTCCAGCAATACTGGCATTAATTGGTGGGCCAAAATGGTTAGATGGACCTGTCTGCTTTGCTTTAGCAGAACTTGATTGTGCAGAAACATCATTAGATGAATTAGTATGTGTTGTGTTCTCACTTGCAACTGTTGGAGAACTAGCCTGTGGGTTTGAAACACTGACTGGTAATGACTGAGTACCAACATTAGTATCATTTGCCTTTGGTTGTGGAACTGTTCTTGATTGCATCTGCGGAATGAGCTGAGCCATCTTAAGACATCTTGAAGGATCAGATAAATTTCTTGCCCATGCCTGCATAGCCTGATATTGAGCAGTCTTAGTAAATGGTAATGGATCCTTCAACATATTTAGCATGCTCTGCTGCGTTGGTGGTGCTTGCACAGGTGGCCTCATACTATTTCCTGGCATTAAGTGTCCAGTGGCTGGTCCTTGGGATGAAGGCTTTCCTTCACTCTTCTGATCAAATGCTAGCTGCTGTCCTTGCTCCATCTGCTTTTCCCCATGAGCAAAATGTTCAGATGAATTCCTAGAGGATGATGCTTGGGATTGATTAACAGCTTGCATAGACATAAGGTCCTGTATTTTCAGATTTCCAGTATGCATGTCCTGATCATTCACAGATGAAGGGCCTGGGATCCCCATTTTAGATTGTTTCTGTGACTGCATTGCCAAAGCAGATTTTTGTTGAGCCTGCAGAGCATATTGAAGGTATGCTTGTTGGTAATTGAGCATTTGCCGGTCAGCAACTTGTCCCTGGCTGGAGCTCTGCTGACCTAAATCAACAAATTTTTGAGGCTGCTGAGGCATGGCATTAGAAGGTGAGAAATTGTTAGTCCCAAATCCACCTTGAAGCCCTGTTTGATATGCAAAAAATGCTTCACTTCCTTCTGGTTTTTTTAGCAATTGATGTGGAAATGACTGCATAAGAGTATAGTTGAGTAAAAGTCATCGTTCAGGAAAAAAAATATGATTCTTTCAAGAATGCATCAAAAGAAAAAATGTATACATGCCCTTAATAACAGAAATACTTGTTAAAAGATACAAAGATACAGACAAGTAAACAAATACTTGTGAAAGTATAGAATTGGTCTACAACCCAATCTTTGACTTCACGTCTTAATAACTAAGTGGAATGGAATGATAGAAATTTCATGCAGACTTATGCAGGCTACTATTGCATCAAAATAAATATCTTGAAACCCAGCAGCATCCTTTACCAAGTAAAATACCATGAAAGCAAAAGGAGACTATAGGTGTAAGTTATGACAGATTCTTAAGTATCATTACCACATAACATAAAGAAAGTCATCCATATATTGACTATTATAACATTAAGAGAAAGAAGTTGATGCAACGATGATTTTCCCATTAAGATTGCATTTGATAGAAAGCAATGAGTCAACAAGAAACAGACTGATTCCAATTAATAACATCACACATGCTTTCACTAATAATAATAACAGAAGTAAGAAACAGCAGTAACAAAACAACTAAGCCAGAAGCTGACGAAACAGTACTTTTAGGAAGTTGGCAGGTGGGCTTGTCTGGTTGGAATCAATAAGTAATCAATGTTTTCAAACATAAACAATTTACTTAACAGAGAGAAACAAAGGGCATGGTGGAAAAATTATCATTCTTGGTTAAGCAAACAGATTAATTTTCAACAGTCACACCTGAAAGGAAAACGGCATAGAGGGGAGTTCTTAACTAACTAAAGCAGAACACAAGCCCAAAAGCTTCTAAAAGGAAAATCCCCAGAAAGGGCAGTGAAGAAAATAGCACACTGCACATGTCTATAATTGAAACATCACACATGAAGCCAAAATAAAAGGCAAGGCCAATTTAGTACAAAATCCGAAGTGTACAGAAGACTTCATGTAGACTTGTGAATAAAAAAGGAAGGTTGACTAGAGTTGACAGTGACAGCAGCACACAATTGCACCAATCATTTCTAGGTTCAGTGCTCCCATTTCCATATTCTATTACATAAACAACGCTCTGAACAACTGAAAATCAATTAGCATGAAAAAAGGAAATTTTAAAAAGGAAAAAGAAAAAAAACATGCCACTAAAAAAATAACCAACCAACACAACTAACTAACTGAAGACTATTCTTCGGTATCTCAACCCAACTACCAAGTGTATTAAATGCAAAATTCTAACAGAAACTCTTTTTTTTTTCCCAACACCACACAACCTAGGAAAAATTAACATACTTGGTCAGAACCTGTAATCAGAGCACATGTGTGCTACCACCAAAACCATGACAGAAAATTCAGCATAACCACCAAAATCTCACTTCAACCAATCAAAATCCACACCTGCCTAGAACCTATCTTCTGCTGCTGCTGATGCAATGAGTCCAGGCTAAATTGGGAAGACGACGACGGCGATGCCGAAACCGCCCGGCCAGCCGAGGGGTTCCGGCCCGAGCCACCGCTGCCGGCAGATTGCATTCAATCACCACAGAATTCAACACCTGCATCAATATCATCAAAATTACCAAAATTCAGATCACTTACACTGAAATCCAAAAATTAATAAATGTTGCAGCTTTGAAGAGATTATAAATGCAAAAACCTTTGTATCCCTCCAAATTTCAGGAAAGCCGCATTTTTTAACTCGTTTTTTATTCTTTCCCTCCGATCCCAACGTTCAAAAAATCAGCTGCATGCGCATTTTCTCTCTCTAGCCGCAGAAGCTACTGTTGTGTCACAAGCATTTTTCTTTCTCTCTCTAAAGTCCGAGACTTTCGGGGACCAATTGAGGACAGATCTTCCCTGCAGAGAAGCGATTTTGACGGAATCGGTGAAATCCGCTGTTTGCGTCACACGCGATTTCGGAAAAATAAAAAATCACAGTCAAACCCTAAGGAAAATTCTCAATTTTTTCTCTTTTTCAATATTTTTTGGTATTTTTGCTCTATTTTTTTTAAATTAAACAAAAAAATAAAGGGGTTTAATATATATTTTTCTTTTCTCTGACGGGTTGGGGAGTGAAGCGCTCATGTGCACCACAACGCCTTTTATATCCCGGAATGAAAAACTACTCAGGGTAAATGGGTCAATTTGAATTGCTCTTCACTTTTCATGAAAATTACAACTTTGTCCTAGCCCCTAAAATTATTTACCCAATTATACTACAAGAGTACAAATATACCGTATTTATTTGCATTCAATCCACAATTTGCGAATATAATCTAATCTGCATTAAATAATAAATAATATATAAATTATATTTATGTTTTATTTTAATTAATAATTATTTATATATATTGTATTATTTTATTTTTGTTATTTAAAAATTAATTAATAATATTTAAAATAAATAAATTTTAAAAAATATTAAAGTGAGAAAATAGGTTTTATTAGCTTTTTATAGTTAATTTTTTAATATATTTTTTATTTCGCAAATATACGATCCAATCTAAATATTAAAAGTATAAATATTAGATCTAATCTGATTGAATGAGTTTAGTGTGAATGGGATCTAAATTTTAGTTATATCTAATCTAATTCAATTCACTAACATTCCTAAAAAAATATATGTATTTAATATTTATATACAAATACATAATAATTAATTTAGTAATTAATTTTAAATGTTCACATAATATTTTTTTAACCAATAATTCTTTACTTTTTAATCAGCTTTTAAATATAAAAAGTTAATTATATTAAACTCTTATAGATTCACTTTTCAATTTTTTTAAGAACAAACTTTTATCTTAAATTAAATTTGATCTTTATTTTTAAAATTTTGTAAGTCAGCAAACTTCTTAAAATTAATTATACAAACAGTATTGTTAATAAACGTCTCGTATTATTATTATTATTATTATTATTATTATTATTATTATTATTATTATTATTATTATTATTATTATTATTATTATTATTATTATTATTATTATTATTATTATTATTATTATTCAACCACAAACGGTTAAAAGTAAAATATTATAATAAAAATATAATATTCAAGACTTAAGATTTAGAAATTAGAGTTTAAGGTTTTTAATTTTTATTTAAATTGTGTTTCATTTAAGAATAAATTATTAAAATAATATTCAAAAATTTATGTTGCTTACGAAAATAATCCTAAAAAATACGAACTATAAATAAGCATTATTAAATTAAATAAGTCCAACAAGAATAATTAGATATTAAATATATATTTTAAAAAAATTAGAAATCAAATTTTGAAGTGAACTTTTTGTAAATATTATTAAAAGTATAAGAGTTTTTATCTTTAAAATTTTTTTATTTTATGTCAAATAAATTTTTCAAAAAAAAATTTGTGAATGACCAAGTGATTTTGAAAAATTAAAAAAAAAATCTAAAGATCAAATTTTATTCTATTTTTGTGAGTATTTTTTAAATAGTTATTCAAATGATGTCACAAAAATTTAGGTCAAATAAATAATTGTTTTTTAAATACAAAATCTTTTTGTCACTTATAAAAAATAATATTTATTAATTATTTTTATCGTATTTTTTAATTATTCAATGACTTATTTGTCGTTTATATTTTTAAGAATTATTTTTGTTGGTAGCATAAACTTTTGGGTACTATTTTAGTAGTTTTATTTTGTTTTAGATTTAAATATAATTATTTTTAAGTTTTAAAAATTTAGAATTTATAATTTAAAATTTAAAAGTCTTTTTTTATATTATAATAAGTGAAATATAGTACAAAAGAATCAAAATACACTCCAATTTCATAATAATCAAAATTCAATTTCACCTTTTTATGTGAGAATCCTCTTATATTAAATCAACCATGATTACCAATATCAAACTTACATATTTTTTCCTTTTATGCCAAAAATATACAATAAAACCTAGACTTTTATTTCTAAAAATATAGAAGAGTACTAGAATTTGCACACCAATAGAGTGACTCTTGATGATAAAAGTGTTATAATATTAACACTTATGGATAATTATAATTATAAATTATGAATAAGGAAGTGGAAATCGTTACACCCCTTTTTTCTAGATATCAACACTTCCTGTTTAATATATTTTTATTTAATCATCCTCATATATCCTTTCTTATTTTTGAAAAATTAAAATATTATTATTAATTATCGTTATATTTATATATCCTTTCTTATTCCTTTTATTTGTAAGATTGTTTGTATTGTGTTTCTCATTTTACATAAAAACCAAAAAAAATTGGGATTATTGTTTAACAAATAGATTATCTTCATATATTGAGTATAGTTTTAAAATTGAATTAAAATAGTAATCACAATAGGACTTTCAATCCTTTTTCATTTAAATAATATTCTATAAATAGTACGATATGAAATGAAATATATGCAAGAAACTATTATCACGCGTAATAAATAATCATGAATTTAATATAATGATAGTGAGAGAGTGAGAGATATAAATTTACGTCATATTAATAAAATTGAAAGGATAGTTCCTTCCTTTAAATCAAAATCAATATCAATATTTAAATATTCAATCATATTAGATATATATTAAAATTAATCATCAAAATTAGTTACTAATATAAAATATATTATACTAAAATATAAATATATATTAAAAATAAATTAAACAATATATATTTATATATAAATATATTATTAATGACTAATTTTATGTATAAATAGTATTTTTGTTAAACATTTTTTGTTTTACATAATACTTATTTTATATGAATAATAAAATTTACTCTTAATGTTTTTCAATTTTGTTTCAATTTATTTCTATTCATTGTAACAGATTATATTAATATATACATAACTATAATTAAAAATTAAATAATATTTATAAGTATCTATATTTTTGTATAGTTATTTTATATCAGAATAGTATTTATTATTTAAAAAAAATACTATGTGCATAAAAAAAGATAAATTTATTATCATTTATTTATGTATAAATATATATTATTTAACTTATTTTTAATGTGTATTTGATAAGAGTGAGTAATTTAAAAGCTAATTTTTTGTGTATATCATTAGAGATATAATAATTTATATATATATCTTTTTCAGTCAACCTAAATTTTTAAAAAAAGTAATTTTATGATATGATATCAGAATTTTTATGACTAAAAAGTCTAAAGTTCGATTTATATTAAATTTAGAAGGAAAAAATAGCATAAGATAAATAAAAAGAAAAAAAAATATATAAAAAATTATATAAATTTAAAAAAGACTCTTACTTAAATGAACAATAAATTAAAAATATAACTATTTATATGTTTTTTTTTATTAACTTAAATTTTTTGAAAAAATAATTTTATGACATTTACGTATCACGATTGATTATTCAAATGAAATTTATAACCTCCAAACATTTCAATCTTTTCTTTATTGCAAAAGTAATTATGGTAGCAAACTAATTTCTTAGTAAAATATTGTGATATAACTAATATCTCGCGTGATAAGAATAGTACTAATTAAAGTTTTTAAATATTTGTTAATAAATATAAAATATATGGATTAAAATTTTATTTTTTATTTTTACTTTTAATATGTGTCTTTGCGACACAAAATAACTAAATTTTTTGAAAAATTATTATTTATCTTAAGAATATATTTAATAATATAATTATAAAAATGATTAACAAGCCTTCATTTTAATTTAAAATTTTTATTCTTATTTATAGTATCACTAAAATATATTTTAAAGCAGTTGCAGGATAACACAATATTTTTACACATTTTCTCAGAAATTATTTTTAACATAAGAAAGATATTTTTTATGATCATAAGTTATTGAGGTGTTAATCTCAAATACAACACTATTTGATTTAAAATACAAAAATCAAATTTTCTGATTTTTGTTTTAGAAATATTAAAAAAAAAATTTTAACTGAGAACCGAATTTTTCAATTTCTATTTTAATTTTTTTTTAAAATATTTTAAGCTGAAATCCAACATTTCAATTTCTGTTTTTTAAAAAAATAAAAAAATTGAAAATTTAAATTAGACTCTAATTTTTGTTTCAAAAACTTTAAAACTTGGAATCAAACTCTAAATGAGACATATAAATAGATTAGATTTTACATTAAATAGAAAAATTGGATTTGATACATTTTTTTACGAATGATTAGAAAAATAAGACATATAGATAGCGAGATTTTACACTAAATAGATTTCTTTGAAAAAAAATTTTATTAATGAATAAAAATAAATTTTAAAAAAAATCAAAATTTTAGACATTGAATTTTATTCGATTTTTTTGTACTTTTTAAATAGAAAATGAATTATTCTTACAAAACTTTTGGATTATATACATATATTTGTCAAATACAAAAAAAAAATTGTCACTTATCAAAATATAGTATTCTTTTTAACTATTTTTGTTGCATTTTATAATATTTTAGGACATTTATTTGATTTTTCGTGGGATACTTCAATCCAGTAGGTCAAGATTTATTTCATCGCGAATATGAGCTTTCTTGCCAATGGGTTCTTATATGCACAAGACGAAATTCGAACATCTGACACTTGTTTAAGTAGATTAGTAAACTAATCACTAGACCAACACAACTTGATTATTTAAGACATTTATATCATTATAAAAAATTGGAAGTATTTTTATCAGCATCTTCAAAAATCAAAAGCAATCTTAAGAGCATCTTCAATGGAAAATATTTAGAGTATCACTTTTTATATTTTTAAGAAAGAAATTGAATTTGAATTAAAATATAGATTGAAGTTTATTCATGAATTAAAACTGATATCAATTTAAAAATACGGTATCAACTTCATAAAAAAATCAATTAAAATTTGTCACTCATATAATTGTGTTGATAAAATAATTTAAAATAATAAAAATTTTTAATTGAATTAATACTAAGCATTACAGAAGCAAATTTTAATTTTGGTTTTAAATTATTATTTATGACATATAATCTTATAAATATTTTTGTAAAATCCAAAATAAAATAAAAATAAAACTAGCATTAAAAATACTCTAATAGTTTATCCTAATTTATTAATCCAAATAGCACTCAACTCCAAAATTTAGTCCCAAAAATCTCTCTTGTCAAATTGCATTAAATAATAAATATCACGATTATCTCTCAAAATCTCTCTCTTCATTCATAGAACATTAAATTTTAAAAAAGTTTAGAAAACATATGTCTATTAGATCACATGATAAAGTTATAAATTAAAAAAAATATTAATAAAAATGGTGTAAAATAAAAATTCTTAATGCATTTGTAATGCATTTATTAAAGTAAAGTATTTAAAATTTTCTATTACTAACAACCTTAATTTTTGTCCTTATGATGTAGGTTAGCTAAACCCATTTTTAAATCACATCCAAATCGCACCAACTTTTTTCATAAAAAATGATACCTTACAAAATATCTTAAAAATACTAGGTAGCCAATATTTTACTTAACTAAATTCAATTAAATTAGATAATATAGTATCTTTATATTTGATAAAGTGCTTGATAAACTGATAAATACACTTAATAGTTCTCTGTCAGTGAACTTCACACCATATTTTTTGCTTCTTTTGATTTTTCCAGAGTAATGCACTAAGACAAGAAAACTCTCTTCCTCACTTGCCATTGTGTGATAATGATCTCTTCAGCAGCTTGAATCTCACTCATATATATATATATATATATATATATATATATATATATATATATATATATATATATATATATATAATTCTTCTCCTCATAAACCGTGGCAGCCAACAAGGGTTTATGCGTTTACAAAACTCTTCATAAACTGTGGCAGGTTAGAGGGTTTTATGGTCATATTTCTGTCTTCCTAAATCGTAGTTATCTACCACGGTTTATGTTCATTCTTATTCACTCATAAATCGTATCAGTCTACATAATAATGAAACAGGACATGCACGTAAGGAAATTGCAATTGTTGCAATTCAATAAAGGTTTCTCTCCTTTATTTTATTCAAGTACATTGCCCAAATTTTAATGTATTTTGATTCTGATAAGTTTTGCATAATTCAAAACTCTTCTTCTTTATTCTCCTCATCTTCTACTACTTCTTCTTTTTCTTCTTTTTCATCATCATATTTTTTTCTTATTCATCTTTTTCTTCTTGTTTTACTTTCTCAAATTTTTTTCTTCTTTTACTCTCTTAACAAGAATAAATACAAAAAAATAAAATAAAAAAGAAAAAATACATAATGCTTTAAATTACTAGGAAGAGGATGAACCTACATTCAACTAAAAGAAAGAAATAAATAAGAAAAAAAAGAAGAAGAAAAACAGCATTAAAAAGACATTTTTTTACTTTTGTAGCAAAGTTTTGGTGTAAAAACTAAGAAATTTATGTGTATTTGTTAAAAAATTTCGATATATTTTTATTCTGATAAGTTTTACGTAATTCAAAACTCTTCATCTTCCTCCTCATATATTGCTACTTCTTCTTCATCTTCTTCTTCTTATTTCATTTTCTAATAATTTTTCTTATTTCACTCTCTTAAGAGAAATAAAAAAATCAATACTGCAAAATTACTAGAAAAAAATGAGGAAAAGAAAAAAAATGCGACAATAACAACAACAATAAAAAAAACGATGGAGAGAAAATACGCAAAGAAGAAAAAAGAACGCGACGAAGAAAAATAAAGAATGTGAAGAAGAAGGGAGAACATGAAAAAGAAAAAGAAAAAGGAACACGAAGACAAAGAAGAATATGTTTGCATTAGTGAAGTGCATGCGTGTACACACTGTGTATAATGAAAATAGTTTTTGTTAAATTTAGACCAAAAAAGAATATGTTTGCATTAATGAAATGCGTGCGTGTACACATTGCATATAATGAAAATAGTTTTTGTTAAATTTAGACCAACTTAATTAGATTTAATTGTCAAAAAGACTCAAATGTGTAGCAAAATTAAAACAAAAAATAAGAACAAAGTGTTTCAAATCAAATTCAATTTAAATGGTTGTCTTCTTTCTTGGATCAAATATTTTTTTTATAAAACTTGATATCTTTTTTTAATATTAAAATTGTTTTTCTTTTTCATAAACTAGCTATTGCACTATTTATTAGTTGTTACTGCTGAAATTGAATTAGAAATACTTTCTTTCTTTATGTTGATAATAAGCAGCAGTTGTCCAATCACTCATGAACCTGATTCTTAAAGCGTGTCACTTACTGTTTTGATAGTGCAATATTTTTTCAAATTTAGCTTGATATTATCTTTAGTGATATTCTCGTTAATATTGCTGTTTTGCATAATTCTAACTTGCTTAATTAATTATTATTGATTGATTTCTAATTTTTTTACATCGTGGTTCACTTTTTAATTTTGTTATGGAACTAGAATTGGTGTAAAACGGAGATATAAGGTACATAGATATTATACACGAGTGTAGTATTAAGAGAATTGAAATTGGACGATCCGAGTTTAAGGTAGGTAATCAGACGGTTCGATTAGAGGGACACAAATTGAAGCGTCCAATTTGAGTTTCCAAGCCACATGTCAAGCATGCATTCTTCTCCAGCAGCAGTATCCCTCCATAGAAACATGCCCCCTTCAATCCCCACTCTCCTTCGGAAGTCACTATCTGCAACTCACAATACCCCATTTTTTTTTTTTATCTTCACTATCATAATTTCTTCTTCTTTTACTGTAATAAAAAAGAAAATTACAATGCCAAAAAAACAAAAATATAAAGATATTGATCGTCCTGAACTACATATTATCAATTATTTCTGCCATTCTAATTATGTAAATTTATTTTTTAAATTTTTTTTATATTTCAAAATTTATATTATTATTATTAAAAATATTACAGATTTATTATTATTATTATTATTATTAGAAGTTTAGGAATATATATTTAAAAATTGGTTAAAATTATATATATTTAGATTTAGTTAGTTGTAATCAATAATAATGTTTGAATTAGATTAATATGATTGGTTAGTAAAAAATATATGTTTAGAATCTTCTTGTCATAATTTTGAAGATTATATGTTTAGTTACGTTATGTATAATTATTTGTAATAATTTTGGGAATTATGGTTAATAATTAGGTTTTGTATAATATGTGATATATATTATTTGTCTACGGTAATAATTAGTTATTCATTGTTAGATATTTAAATTGATACAAATATATTATTCTAGTTGAGGATTTAATAAATGAAATATTATTAGTTAAATAAAAATTGGATTTATTTAGTTATTAGTTGTTATTAATAGTTAGGTAGTAATTATAATTATTGGTGATCTAGGAATTATTATTATCCATTGAACTATGAATATATAAATAAATAATTATGTAACAAAAGTTTGATGAAAATTTTACGTAACAGTATGTTGGAGTTAAATTAAATAATTAGTATTATTAATAATTATTAATATTCTGGATGTAAATAGTTGAACTAGCATTATTATAATAAATTAATTAGTTGTATTTATATGAGCATGCATGTTAGTTACTAAATTAGCATTAGTCTAATAAATTAGTTATTATTATTAGAGAATTATAAACTTTTATTATTGAATTAGTAATTACTATTAATTTATTAATAGTTTGTTATGTTTTTATAGAGTTTATGAAATTTGACATGTAACTACCTACTGCTTTTAGATAGATGCAATCATGTCGTGGAGGAGTATTTACGGTTCACTGATTTTTATCATGTTTCTCAAATTGGAATAGTTCAATGCTAGAAATCACTAGTAAATGCTCTTGTCGAGAGGTGGCATCCAGACACACACACATTTCACATTCCTATTGGTGAGTGTGCTGTGACACTAGAAGATGTGGCTTTGATTCTCGGTCTTCCGACAAACGGTATGCCAGTGACAAGAGTGACTATGAGCAGTCAGAAAGCCTTAGAGGCTGAGTGTTTGCACCATTTTGGAGTTACACCGAGAAAGTTAGACTGTAGAGGAAGCTTTATAAAATTGGTATGGCTTCGGGATTTAAAGGAGCGTTTATAGTGCGTTGATGAAGACAGTATTCAGAGGTATGTGAAGTGTCACATTATGTTGTTATTTGGTACGATCTTGTTTGGAGACAAGTTTGGGACAGCTGTGCACTGGAAGTTTCTGCCTTTGCTTCGTGACTTTGGCAGTATCGGCCAGTATAGTTGGGGATCGGCATATTCCACTCCACTTGGCATCTCACGTACTTCAAAGACCTCATTCTGCCTGTCGAAGCAATTAACCTGGATGCTTCCTGATGCAAGTTGATTTGCATGCAATTTGGAGGTCACAATCTCAAAAAAAAAACATGTTCAGCATTAATCCGAGCCTCCGCCTCGGATTGTTTTTGGGTGGATAACTCATTAAACCTGTAGAATGTTGCTTTAACAAGTGTACTGATAGAGAGATTGCGTGCACCCTTCAAGACTGAGTTGATGCATTCCACTAGGTTCGTGGTCATGTGACCCCATCGGTAACCACCGTCGAATGCCAATGCATACTGTTTGCGGGGGATACGAATTAACCAGTTAGTATAAGCCTCACCCCGTTCTCATAAACGCTGGTAACGCAACTCGTACTCGTAGACTGTCCTCGAAAATCCCGCGCAATAAGAAAAAACAGAGAAAAAATAGATGAGAAACACTGTATGAAGATAACTTTGTTAATTATGAACTTTGAATTACTAGATGTTACCTATATTGACGACAAGTTTTTGCAGGTATGGTGCCTTAAACTTTCTCAAAAAATTCGACTCTATATGCCTGATGCAAAATATGTGGAAGGCTCTAGGAAGCGACCAAGCTCCGTTACTGCGGGCCACAGTTGCATTGATGGATTCGTGTCGGTCAGAGATCAGTCCCGCACCATCTCAAGTCACCACATGCTGTCCCAAATTACTAAGAAAAATGTGTCATGCATCAGAAGTCTCTCCCTCCACAATAACAAATGCAATTAGAACGATATTGTTGTTACCATCTTGTGAAACTGCAACCAACAGACAACCCTTATACTTTTCGTACAAGTGAGTCCCATCTACCTGGACAACGGGTTTACAATGTCTGAATGCTCTAATACATGGGTAATAACTCCAGAAGACTCAATGCAACACCCGGATATTAGTAACCAAGTCATCGCCTTGATATACAGGCATAGTCTCAAAATGGATGACTGCTGATGACTCCTTATGACACATGGCCTCAAACCATATGGGCAAAGTTTCGTACGATGCTTCCCAAACCCCACAAATTTTTTTACTGACTTTTGCTTAGCCAACCATGCTTTCCAATAGCTGATGGTGTAATTGAACTTTGACTGCACTTCCACAATAACTGATTTCACGTTTATCGAAGGGTCAGCCTCAACCAACGGCTTTATCGCTTCTGCAATCATGTTCGAATCCAGCTTTGAATGATCCTGAAAAATGGTTGCTCGGGTACAAGTGTGACTACCATTATACCTCCTTATAACCCAACAGTACTTTCTATTAATCATGCTAACCCTGATAAGCCAATCACAACCTGATCCATATTGCATACACTTGGCATAAAAGGTCAGCGACTCCGACTCATACACCCTGTAGTCTACACCTTTTCGGATAGTATAATCTTTCATCGCCATAATAACAGCTTCCCTAGAACTGAATTCTATTCCCACAGCAAATTTACTATCGGCGACAATAGGAATTTCTACCACGATGACAGTCGTACCATAAATATTTAATAAACAAATATTTAATAAATGAAATTAAAAGTAAAATCTATCTAACATAAATAACTATTCATATGTCAAAGCAATATCTACCGTATTAATTTATAGTTTAATATCAATATAAAAAATCAATACTCACTACAATTATATTAATATAAATAAATTTTACATCAAGTAATTATCTCAATTTTATATCACGTACCTGCATTCATATATTCAGAAAACTCCGGAGCATGCATGGCTTCCAAATCCAAAACTCGCATGAAAGATGGCTCCTCAAACGGATGGTCGTTTGCCAATGCATTTGCCATGTCTGCCACATTTGCCTCCATAGTGCTGTCACCTTGAACTTCATCTCCTTCTGGACCAACAACTTCGTAATTGCTTTCAAACTCTTCTTCACTGTCACTATTGTAATCTTCCCATTCGATATTTTGGTCGGCCTCAGATTGCTCAAACTCAATATACAACTCAATGTCATCTGAGCGCGACTTTCAATATACACTGAAAACATCTCTTGCATGCTCGCCTCATCAGTTATATATTTGGTTTGAAATTGAACGAATCCGCCAAATACCGGTACAGGACACCTGTATAAAATGCATGATGTTTTTCTTGACACCTCATAATCTATCTTCTCACAAATCACACATTTTAGTTCCTCAAATGAGATTGTGAATGGAATAACAATATCTAATAGATTTTAACAGACAAATTTCACTCCTTCAGATATTTGTAACAAAATTTGACTAAAATAATATATTTTTAACAAGACTCTATTATCCATATTTCTTACTCACATAAATATAAACTCCACTCTCAATTTTTTCTTACTCAACCGAAACAATGGAGATATAGCTGAGAGAAGAAGAAGAACAGCTCGAAAGAAAAGACGAGATTTAGAAACTCGTAAGGCACACACATATATATACACTTATAAACATAAGAAATCATACCACCCGATTTCTATTTGTCCGTTGAGATAATATGTATTATACTGAAATCAGACGGATCAATTTGCATTTCTCGAAATAAAAAAAAATTAATCCTACTGAAATCAGACGGTCCGATTACAATGTCCAAAATTCAAAATTTTCTCTCCACACAAATTGGACCATCCGATTTGTGACCCCAAAATTTTATAGCAAAAAATTGAACGGTCCGATTTCTCTCTTATAGAGTTCAAATAAAGCTGCCCCACTTTCTTGTATTGCACCCCCATCCATAACCAAGCATATCACACACACGGTTAGGGGTGTTCATGGATCGGATTCGATCTGCATATCCGCGGTGTTTATCTGAATCCGATTCAAAAATTGCGGATATGGATTCGATCTGCAAGGCTTTCGAATCGGATCAAATCAGATCCGCACACTTATCGGATCGGATTGCGAATTTTATGTTGGTATTCGCATATCCGATCCGCATATCCGCGTATCCGCAAAATAAAGAAATAAATAAGTAAATATTCTTTTTATGTTTTATTTCAACTAATAATTATCATATGTTATATTATTTTAATTTATTATTTAAGAAAAGTATGTTTAATATTATTTTAAGAATAAACATATTTAAAAGTATAGAAAAAATGAATTTTATTGATATTTTTTAATAAAAATAAGCTTTTAAAATTTTTTTTGTTTTGCGGATATATCCGATATCCGATCCAATCTGCACATTTGCGGATCAGATCGGATCGGATCTAACTTTAAAAACTGCGAATATTAGATCCGATCCGATCCGATGATTTGAATGCGGATCGGATTGAAATTTTGGCCATATCTAATCCGATCCAATCCGCGAACACCCCTACACACGGTTTCAATATAAAAAAATGAGCTCATTGTAGTTGGTTATAATAAAAAATAATCAATTATATTTATCATGATAAGGTACTGAAAAACTAAATCTTAACTTAAAAAGGCCTATAATGATAATTCGATCCACCTACTAGTTATTTTTTAACTAAAAGAAAAAATTTATTATTAAATATTTTTAAACGCCATTGTTTCATTCTTTTTCTCCTAGCTCTTTTTCGGTATTTTTTTCCCCTAAAAAAAATGCCAAAATATCATGCATAAGAAAATCACACATAAATTTTTTACACAAAATGCATAAAGTTTTTAAGATAAACACAATTTAAAAAAAAAAACATAAAAAATTACAAAATATACAAACTTTTAAGATAAGTATAGCTTTTTAAAGAAAAATATACCAAGAAATTTATTATTATTGTTGTTGTTAGTGATGGTTGTTGTATAAGAAACATTGTTCTAGGGTTGATAAAAGGGGAAAAAATTATGGAGATAAAACTACAACATTTGTGTTTTTATAATGTTACCATCATCAAATGTGCAACCTACATTAAAAATTTATAATTATAATTGTGTTATTTAATTAAAATTTTTATTTTTTTTTTGTGCTGATCAAGTAATATATAAAATCTACATAACTCAAAATAATTTATGTATTATGATGCAACTAAAATTTTTTAACAAAAATTCATGATTTTTCTTTTTTGTTATTCAACTAAAAAATTAGTGACTTTAAAATAATTTATGTGTTATGTAACTAAAATTTTTTGTGTTTTTTAACAGAAAATTATGTGTTTTTCTTCTTTGTTATTCAACTAAAAACTTGCATACTAACAAATTTTTATATTATGCAACTAAAATTATATATTTTAAAAAATATATATATATTTTTTCTCATACTCCTCATTTTTCTCATCGTTGTCATCTTTTCTTTGTCTTATTATTTCACATCCTTAAAAAAAAACAAAAACAAAAAGAAGAAAAGAAAAAATTTCTTCTGAAATAAAAAAATAAAATAGATATATCAAAAAGAGAATGAAAAAGAAAAAATAAAATAAAAAAATACAGCAATAATAGAAGAAGAAATACACAGCTGATAATTTTTGTTAAATTTTAGTCAATTTAATTAGATTTAGTTGTCAAAAACACTTATTCACGCAATATCACCGAGTCCAAAATCAAATTCTAAATGCTACTATATTAATATCTTCTTTAAATTATTATTGTGAGTAAATATCATAGTTGTTAAAAGTTAAAACCAAATTGGTGATTGAATCGATTAAGCTACTGATTCACTAATTTATTAGTTCAGCCGATAATAAGTCACCGGTTAAATTAGTAAAATCGGTCTTATGTAAATAAAAAATATAAAATAATAAAAAAACTAAAAACTAAAAATTTAAAATATATATCTTCACTGATATTTTAAAAACAATCAAACTTAAACAAATTATAATCAACAAGTTATGATTCAATTATCATTAAATAAGTATATAAAATTCTAATATTTTTTATATTAAAAATTTTTAAATTTTATTTTTATACTAAAGTAACTATTTTTTATTTTAATAACTAATTAATTAGTTTACATTGATTATATTGTTATATACTATATGTATTTATTAAAAAATAATATTTAATAAATATTATATAATCATAAAAAAAATACTAATATTATAATTAATAGAAATATTTGATAGTTTTGTTTATGCATATTTAATAACATTAATATTAATAGTTATGAATGATAAAAAACTAATTAATTTAAATATAAATAAATATAAAATTAAAATAATATTAATAAAATTATTGTATATTTTTACTATATAATTAATAATTAACATATAAAACAATAAAAAATATCATAGTTTAATGACAAAAGAAATATGTAATAACAAAAAAAAGTCCAAATTCAAATCACATTTTCAATCATTTTGGAATATTTTAGTATTATAATTTGTTCGTTAAAGATTAACTCTAATTAAATAATTCCATAAATATCATTTTCCTTTCTTCCTTTTTGTTTCTCCTTGGTCTTCCTTTCATAAAAAATTGAGTAAACACCTAATTCGATCTTTGTCCATTTTCACGAAGGACGAAGTGATTTCTGTCAAAAAAAAGGGACACTTCGACCCTCAATCTTTTTATTTTGGGACAATATGATCCATCTGTTAAAAAAATCATTTAAATAATAATAAAAATTAGTTTTGTAGAAGTTTTATTTGTATTTTGTGGGAGTTTTAAACCTCTACAAACTATTAATAAGTTTGTTTTTGAAAAATTCCTTTACCAATGGTGGTTAAGTGAAGAAAAACTATCAATGAAAATGATGCCACAAAAAATAGTAATTGTAGTACAAATACTTTTTAAAAGAAAAAAATAACATCGAATAAGAAATAAAAAAAAAAACTTTAATGTTAATAATATTGGTATTAGTGATGATGACGGTAGAGGAGATAATGATAATGATAAATCAATAAAAATAATAGAAGTAAGAACCATAATAATGAGAATGAAGAAGGTAGTGGTAGTAATTAGTTATATTATTGAAAACAATTTTGTAAAGGTTTAAAACCTCCACAAAATACAAATAAAACCCCACAAAACCAATTTTTATTATTATTTAAATAATTTTTTTAACAGAGGGATTATATTGTCCCAAAATAAAAAGGTTGAAAGTTGAATTGTCCCTTTTTTTTGGACATGGATCGCTTTGTCTTTTGTGAAAATGGACAAGGACCGGATTGGGTATTTACTCTAAAAAATTTTCACTTTTATCGCTATTATTATAATTAATTATGTTATTCAAAGAATCTTAAAATTAGATTTGAACAAAAAATCCTGATCCCAAATAACAATTCCAACGCTATATTTTATACTGCAATTTTTTTTCAAATACAGGGTGAGGAAAGAGCAGATAGAAGATCAATTCTGCAACTCAGAGCTCATCGTTTAATTCCGACGACAGAGGCACTTTTGAAGGAGGAGATGACAATTGCGAAGCGACAACAACATTGAGGAGCACCAGATTTCAACAACGGAACGAGTTTCTGGCGATGAAGTGGTGATTGATGTGTTGTCAGCAGGTAATGTGATCGATCTCTAAGAGATAGCGACGCACATGGTAGAGGTGAGGTTCCACAACTAGTGAGCGCACGAGTACAGTTGCCGGAAGAAGTTCTTACAACAGAGCTTCTCAAGGTTGGGTTTCAAAAACTCAGCGTTTCAGAGATTCGGGAGATGCCATATCAGGATCTTGAAGACGAGATCCAGTGGTGGATCGTCAATACCTTCAACATCTCACACAGGATCCTTTTCACAAGTGTGCGTCAGCCGTGCAATAACACGTTTTTTAAAGGTTTCGAAATAGGGAGTCATTCAGATTGATTAAATTGTATTATTTTTAATAAAATTAGATAAAATAAATTGATTTAGCAAAAAATCAGTGAATTATAATTTAAATTCATCTAAATTAATATTTTTTATAAAAAATATTTTAATATTTTTATTATAAAAAATAATTAAAATATTCTAATTATTATTATTATTATAAAGATTTTGAAAATCTTAAATTCTAATTATTATTATTTTAGTCATTTTCTGTAAAAAAGAGTATTAATTAAGATTGGTTTAAAGTTTAATTTACCAATTTTTTAGTAAAATCAATTTGTCTGATTTAATTTTGACAAAAATAACACAATTTAATTGATTATATGTATTGAATTTTAATTATTAAAAAATATTTTAAAAATAACGTTTTAAGTGTCTTTATATGAGTGATTTCCTTAAAAATCTCTAAATATTCGACATAATGTGTGAACTAATTTCTAAATTTGCATTGTAAAAGAGATATAAAAAAGATAAAAAGTTAAGTGCCGTCAAGGTCAACAATACTCTGTTAGGGTTTTACTCTTAACAGAGTTTCTATGCCGTCAAGGTCAACTTTTCAAAAATTTTCTCACGTCAATCATAAAAGAATATCTACCACATCAACAATTTAATACATTCTACAAGTCTACGTTCTTCTACCACACAAGAGCATGGAGGATAGGAGGCGAAACAGTCAGGAAAGGTTACCTGAGAATGAAGATGATGGTGAGGGTTTGATACAATTGGAGGAAGAAGATATAAGGAGAGGAATTTTAAACTGTATTAACAGTCTAATTGGCAAACTGTTCACTCATAAATAATTCTCTACAGGGACAATGGAGGGAGCGCTACGAGCAATATGGGGGCATTCTGACGGTTTTAGAGTTACATAGATAGGACACAACCAATTTCACTTATTCTTCGATAGAGAATGAATGGGATGCGATGGGAATAGAGAAGGGTTCACCATGGTTATTCAAGGATTACGCGCTTTATGTCCAACGGTGGAAGGAGGGGGCGAAAGTTGATGAACAGAGAATTAGTATCATTCCAATATAGGCCCAATTTTGGGGCGTTCCTGAAGCCTTTAAAACCTTAGAAGTGGCTCATAAATTGGGAGGAGGATTGGGTAAAGTGATAGATGCAGGTTTTTTTGATGTTAAAGGGCGAAAAACCAAAATAATCAAGGCCAAAGTTGAAATAAGAGGAGAGCAAACTATCAGAGACAGCCTCAGCGTGATTGGTCCAGATAAAAACAAAGTAGAGGTGGTTGTCCGATATGAGAGATTAGGCACAATCTGTACATATTGTGTACAAATAGGCCATGACCATAAATTGAGCCCCAAGTTCATGGAAGATGCTAAGAAGGAAAGAATTAATGAAGATAAAATAGGAGAATGGGTGAGAGCCGATCAAGTTGAAAAAAGAGTGGAATTGCAAGACAAGGGCAACACTGAGAAACAAACAAGGCCCTAAGCCAACCAATCAGTGAGACATAAGAAACCAATGCCAAATTGCCTCATAGAGGGTTTTGCTAACCTCATCTTCAAGAAGTCGTTGAGGGGAGCAGCAGGAAATCGAGTACACATCAATATTGGATGCAATGAAGAAAATGAGCTAGCTAGAGGTCAAGAAAATGCGACACAATTCAGTCTAATGCAACTTGGGATGCAGGATGCGAATATCTCCTTAAATGTCTCTGACTCTAGTGGAGCCCTAATGGAGAACCAAAGGGATAATGTGCCTCCAAGTCATTATGGCAGTCAGTTTAAGCGGCTAAAATATTCAGCTAGGAAGAATACTGAAGGTGCTGAATCAGTGAGTGGAGTTAAAAGAAGAGCAGAAGAAACAGCAGAGAGGTTATATATGGAAGTGGAGAGGGTGGAGGGTGCCAGCCGTTCAATGGCACCCCCAGCGCCATGAAGATCCTTTCATGGAACTTTCGGGGTTTGGAGAGACCTCTGATAGTCCATAATCTTAAAGGGATGTGTCAATCCTACTCCCCCGAGTTGGTTTTTCTAAGTGAAACTAAAAACCAAACTCGACTTGTTGAATAGAAACTCAGATCATGTGGATTCACCAATTTTACTATTGTTGATTCAAGTGGTCTATCGGGAGGTATAGCTCTGGCATGGAAGGACTTTATTGAGGTAAGGATAATTGCTCAAAACTCTTTTTCTATGATTGCCACAATTAAAGATGAGAATAAGCGTATGGTGTGGGGACTGGTGGGAGTATATTTAAGTACTAATGAACAAATTAAAGTGGGGCAATTTGAGGCATTATCCGTACAGCTTAAAAAAATTTAAGAAAATATTGTTATAATGGGTGATTTCAATGCAATAAAAAATAATGAAGAAAAAGAAGGAGGGATTACAAGATCAGCAACTTCCATTGAAAATTTCAACAGATTTATCAATGACAATCAATTGGTTGTTTTGGGAATGATCGGTCAACGCTTTACATGGTCAAATAGGAGGACTCGGGGTGAATTGATACAGGAGAGACTTGACAGAGTCATGGTAGGTGTGGCTTGGAGGGAAGGATATGAAGCGGCTGTTGTTAGGAGATTATCTGAAAAGGGATCGGATCATGCTCCATTGCTACTAGATGCTACCCCTCCAAGATGCTCATAAAAAAGGCGCTTTAAATTCCAAGAGAGGTGGTGTGAGATAGAGAAAGTGAAGAAGACTATAGAGGATGCTTGGTCTAATACTTTCCAAGGCTCACCAATGTTTGTTTTGGCCCAAAAATTGAAGCTCTATCATCACCGACTAGTCGATTGGCAGAAACATAACCGAACAAACTCAAGAAAAACAATTGAGGATTTGACTCAGCAGTTGGATCAGCTGAGGGAGAATGGAGTTTTCGGGGGTGAAGTGCTGGTGGAGTTGGAAAACAAATTAGAAAAAGAGTGGATAAAGGAGGAAAGTTATTGGCGAGTGAACACGATGTAAGTGGCTAAAAGAAGGTGACAAAAATACTCGATTCTTCCACAAAAAATTTCACGCCAGAAACCGGAAAAATAAAATTGGGGGGCTGGTTGGAAATAACGGAGACATTGCATCCGACCTCAAAGGTATTTCAATGGTGGCTGAAAATTATTTCAGAGAGTTATTTTTCGCTACTAATTGTGTTGATCCTAGAGAGTTTTTTAATAATTTTCGCCCTACGGTGACAGCTTTCATGAATCGTAGGCTTCTGAGACCAGTATCAATGGAGGAAACGAAGAGAGCCACTTTTAGTGTTTGCTCACAGAGTGCTCCAGGTGATGATGGATTCACTGGTAAATTTTTTCAATTCTACTGGAACGTGGTATGCAAAGATGTATATAGAGCAGTGGCGAGCTTTTTTGGTAGAGGGAGAATCTTAAAGGGTTTCAACCATACGCAAATATGTTTGATCCCCAAGATTTCAGATGCTCAATATATGACACAGGTCAGACCTATTAGTCTATCCTCAGTATTTTATAAGATTATTTCAAAGATTCTGGTGCATCGACTGCAATATTTTATGAATGATCTTATTAGCCTTAATCAGAGTGCTTTCCTAAAGGGTAGACTAATTTTTGATAATATTCTTGTGACTCATGAATGTATGCATTATTTAAAGACCAAGAAATCTAGTTTGGTACATGAAATGGCCATTAAATTGGATATGAGTAAAGCCTATGATAGAGTGGAGTGGAAGTTTCTATGGTTTATAATGGAGAAAATGGGCTTTGATGCTAGATGAATATCTTGGATTCAAGAACTTGTTACTATTGTTTCTTACTCTATACTTGTGGAAGGAGAACCTTATGGCTTCTTTAAGCCAACAAGGGGAATCCGTCAAGAAAATCCCTTGTCACCATACTTTTTTCTCTTTTGTGCAGAAGGACTTTCCTATCTGCTACACAGGGCAGAGCAAAACAGGCTCATACAAGGCATTTAGATTCATAGAAGAAGTCCAGCAGTTAGCCACCTTCTTTTTGCGGATGACTCAATACTATTTTGTAAAGCAACAGAGGAGGCATGCAATAATATCCTAACTCTACTCTATGACTACGAAACAATCAGCGGACAAAAGGTTAATTTAAATAAATCTGCAATTTTCTTCAGCCAGAACACTCCTAATACTCTGAGACAGCATTTGGCAGAGGTGATTAACCTCGAACATATAGGAGCTCAGGATAAATACCTTGGTCTACCATCAGTGATACAAAGATCCAAGAAAGCCACTTTGGTGCAGTTATAGACAAGATCCGCCAAAAAGCCCAAACATGGAAGAGGCAGCTATTATCAGCTGGGGGACGACATGTCCTAATCAAGGCAGTTGGCAAAGCTATTCCTGTGTACACCTTTTCCTGTTTTCGACTACCGGATTCACTCATAGATGATATCCACAGGTTATTATCACAATTTTGGTGGGGTCAGCGTGGTTCAGAGAGAAAGATGGCATGGATCAGCTGGGACCATATGACGAGACCAAAAAAGCATGGAGGCTTAGAATTTAAGGACTTAAAGGCTCAGAATATGGCACTGCTAGGCAAACAATTCTAGCATATTACTATTAATCCTAACTCATTGCTAGCTCGCATACTGAAAGGGAGATACTATAGATACTCAAACACATTACAAGCTGTAAAAGGTTACCAGCCGTCCTGGGGATGGTAGAGCTTATTAGAGGGGAGAAAGGTGGTGGAAAAAGGTTTGTGTTGGAGCATTGGCACAGGAGAGAATATTCGCATATGGCACGACCCTTGACTACCCCCTTATCCCTTTCAACTAAACAGTAACAACAGCCCAAGAACAGGAATTAATATGGTAAAGGATTTACTTACCGAGACGCGAAGATGGAACCAGGATTTGATCACTGAGTTGTTTCCTTCAGCAGTCAGAAACCATATTCTCTCCCTCAGCATTAATGTGGATAATAGAGACAAAATCCAGTGGATTGGGAATAAGAGGAAGCAGTACGATTCAGCGTCGGGCTATCTTGTTGCTTACAATTTCTTCCATGACCCAGTGGAGCAAATCTCAGCTGTAATGAGGAATCCTGTAATTTGGAAAGCCATTTGGGGGTTAAAAATCCCATCGAAAATACAGGTATTTTTATGGAAAGCTTGCCACGGAAAGTTACTTGTGATGGAACTTCTTCACGATCGATTTTCACAACTTTCTCACTGTGCTCAAGATGTGGAACGGAGCAGGAATCAATTGTGCATTGCTTGCGACACTATGGTCCAGCAAAGGAAATCTGGAGCTCTTTTTTCGTTGTACCGGTGGCTACTCAACAGGATCCTGTCGATTTCGCAACCTGGTGGCTCACGGTGGTGAGATGTAGCCAAGAAAGTGAAACCTCCCTCACAGCCTTTGCATGTATATGCTGGTCCTTATGGAAAGCCCGAAACCTAGAAATTTTTGAAGCTAAGAGAACAACAGCGTCAATCATAATGGAAATGGCCCTCCGATTGCAAAGAGAAACTCTTCAGAAAAGATGAAGCGTTTCAGGTATTTTTATGGAAAGCTTGCCACGGAAAGTTACCTGTGATGGAACTTCTTCACCATCGATTTTCACAACTTTCTCACTGTGCTCAAGATGTGGAACGGAGCAGGAATCAATTGTGCACTGCTTGCGACACTATAGTCCAGCAAAGGAAATCTGGAGCTCTTTTTTTGTTGTACCGATGGTTACTCAACAGGATCCTGTCGATTTCGCAACCTGGTGGCTCACGGCGGTGAGATGCAGCCAAGGAAGTGAAACCTCCCTCACAGCCTTTGCATGTATATGCTGGTCCTTATGGAAAGCCCGAAACCTAGAAATTTTTGAAGCTAAGAGAACAGCAGCGTCAATCATAATGGAAATGGCCCTCCGATTGCAAAGAGAAACTCTTCAGAAAAGATGAAGCGTTTCAACTTTACCTTCCCTTTCTTTAAGTTTAATTTTGTCTTTTAATGATATGTATATCACTATTTGAGATTCTTGCTTTTGTCCCTCTCTGGACAATATGTCTCTTTACTTTCTAAAAAAATGCAATTTACCTATCTTCGAAAAAAAATAATTTCTGAATTTGCACTCCTCTTCTCCAATTCACAATGTGAGAGAGAAGCAATTGAAGTTTTAGAGACGACATCTTTGTTTGTCTCTTTTCTATCCTAGTTCTCCTATATCTTTTTGTAGAAAAAGAAGAAAATTGAACATTAATGTTGAGATTATAATTTAAGATCTTTTTAATAGCAATAGCAAGAATAATGTGATAAAAGTAAATAAATTTATGAAAGGAAGATGAAGAGAAAAGAAAAAAGAAAAAAGTATTTAGAGAATTATATTAGTAGAGTTAACATTTTGTTAATTTAGTGGAACGAAGATAAATTTTGATGGTTATTAAATTTTTTTAAATATTTTGTGATTAATTTTATCAGTGTCAAAATTTTTTATGGTAAAAAATAGTTATTTACTCTATAATTGTTTAATATTAATTGTTATGCAATGTTAGGTATAATTTTAAATATGATCCTAAAGAATACGAAAATTATTAAATTTAAGCGTTAATTAAAAAAGAGCAGAAATTTTTAGAAATAAATAATTAATTATATTTTAATTAGATAATACTAATAATCATTGACTCTGAAATTGTAAAATGATAATATTAAAGAAAAAAAATCAAATTTTATCTTATTTAATATTTATAATAATTAATAAACATTAAATAAAATAAATTTTAACTGTGTATTAATATTTTTTTGGTTACTAAATATTTTTGGTTAGGAAAAAAGGCAAAATCTTCCAATTGCTTTTGATGCATTATATGAACAACACATGAAATGAAAGTGATATACTGATACGTTTGGCGCATCACAGCATTTATGTGTTGATCCCATAAAAGGACAATATCCGAAGCTTCTTATAAGAATTAAGAAGGTACAGAATAAAAGAAAGATGTTTCATACAGTAGTATAGTGGGCCTTATTTAAAGAATATTATGATCATGTAAGGCCTGATGGAGTGGACCACATATATAGGCACATATGTGTCTAGTGTCTAGTGTGTAGTGAACAAAAACAACAAAAATAGAACATGTTATGGATGCAATGAATTTTTAGTCCCAGCAATTCAAAATCACATGTCCGACATACACAGTCGTGTATTTAATTTGAGCATAAGTGCCACTTATTATACTTAATTTGAGTTAAGCTCCATTTCAGTTTTTGAAATTGATGAGTTGTACTAATTTAGTCCTTCAGATTTCGATTGCTCTAAATTAGTTCCTTAAATTTAAAAAAATGCACCACGTTAGTTCTTAACCTATTTTTTGTCACCGGAGCACTGACGTCATTAGTGACGTGGCCAAATTTTACCACGTTGGACACTATGAAACAGCGTCGTTTCTAATTTAGCGCTAAAAAATCTCTTTGAACGACGTCGTTTGTATGCGATGAAAAACAAAACGTTTGTATATCCCTCTTTTATCTTCACTCTTCGTTTTCAACTCCTCCATGAGTGACTCAAAATAGGAACGGATAACTATAATAGGATTCCTGGAGACTGTTGGATCATGAGTGAACACTGTATGGTTGTCTGAGGAGCTACTTTGCCTCTAGAAGGAGCTTCTGTTCCATCACCGAAGTTAGTAAAGAGATTAAAATTTTATTTTTTCAAATTTTAGGGAATGCGTTGATGGTTGTTGATCATAATTTATTGCTTTGTATATTGTTATTCCCTAAGGTTTGTAGTGGATTTTGTACTAGGGTTTTATTTCGATGTTGTGTGGCACTGTTTTTCTGGGGTTTGTCTTCATGCTCTGTTCCGATGGTGGATAACTGTGTTTTATTTTGATATATCTCTCTGTCATATATGAATGTAGTTGATGAAAACTATCTTAAAGGGATCATTGTATGGAACTGGTGTTGAAAAGAAATTTTTTTGAATCATGCAGATAGATGTGCACTTAGATATTATGTTCCACCATGGGGGAAAGTTTCAGAAAGATGAAAACGGGATGACTATATATTCTCCTAATAAAAAGGCATGTGTTTGTGACATTGATGTAGATACTTTAGATATTTTTTGAGTGAGAAATTATTATAAAGAACTAGGATATGATAGGCTAGGAGAATGTTGGTGGCATATTCCCGAGAAGAGTTTAGACAGTGATTTAAAAGCTCTGAATTGTGATGATGAGTTGAGAGAGATGTGTTTCATGGATGAAAAGAATGATGGGCTGGTTGATGTTTACTTTGAGCATGCAGTTTCATCACCAGAAATTCTTGAGGGAAATGAGATTGTGGTGTATGTTGAGGGTAACCATGATGAGCTCAGAGAGGTTAGTGATGAACCCGACAATGAACCCCTACAAGACAAGATCCCAAACCAAACTAATATACCCAATGCCCCTGTCGATGAGACTCCATTCACCAACAACAATGAACCAACGCATAATACCTCACCACCCAAGAGCACAAACTAACAGATCCTGGTGCTAATAACCCAACACCCAAAAAAAAAAATCACACTACCACATCCAACTCTAATCCTATCCATGCTACCATTGCAAAGCCTGTTAGAAAGACTCTTCCAGTTATTCCCAAAACTAAACCCAATTCAAAGGCCAACCCAAATCGGATATCCAATACTACATCATCTTCCAAGGCCAACGCCAACCCGAAGAATGCCTCCAAGCCCAAGTCCAAGCCTAACCCGAATTCTGTGTCCATGTCCAAAGTAATTCCAAAGCCCAAAATCACTACTAAAGCCTATAGCACAAGGTCTGCATCAAAAGTGAGGAAGGTACAGCAACATGACAAGAAAAAACAAGTTTTGAGGTTGTCTTCTTCTGAAGATAAACACACCAGGAGGACAGTTCATATGATCCTGAGAGAGATGATATCTCAAGTGATGATGATGTAGTTGGAAAAAAATGTGAGACCAAGAAAAGAGACTCTGGGTTGAAGCATACACCTACTGAGGGACTAGCAAAGTCTAAGAGAAAGTTTCTTAACGATGGTGATGCATTGGTGGTGGATGATGAGGAGTGTGATGTGGACTTAAGTTTTTTAGAAGTCCCTGTCACAGGAGATGAAGACCTGGATAATGCTTTGGATCCTGGAACAGAGTCTGATGGGGCCAACTCTTGGCACTCGAAGGAAATGAAGACTCCTCCTCATTCAGAAGATAAATTTTCTGAAGAAGAGCCAGATGATATATTCTCGATATTTAGAGATGGTATTCGGTTCGGTGATTTAAAACTTGAGGTGGGGATAAAATTTAATACAAAGTTTGAGTTCAGAGAGGCAGTGAGAGAGTTTACAATTCAAGAAGGTAGACGGATTCAGTTTATTAAGAACGATGTTGTGAGATGCAAGGTTGTTTGTAAGGCTGAGGAGTGCAAGTGGGTGGTATATGCCTCATGGGATCATGAGGAGACATGTTGGCAGATAAAAAATTTCAATGACGACCACACATGTGCTAGAGAAACCACCAACCGGTCTGCAAATAGGAACTGGTTGACTAGCAAGTTAGTGAAGAAGGTTAGAAAATATCCTAACTTCAGACAATGTGAGGCAGCTGTCTACTTCAAGTCTAAGTGTGACCTGGTGTTAAATAAGAATTCAATTTCTAGAGCCTTGACAGACGCTATAGTTGTGGTATATAGAGATGAGAATGCCTAATATGCAATGGTCAGGGACTATGGAGAAACACTCTTAAAGTGTAATCCGAGATCAACAATTAGAATTGGAACCATCCCACAACCAGATGGAGAGGTGATCTTTCAGAGGATGTATGTATGTCTTAGTGGGTGCAAGAACGGTATTAAGGCAGGGTGTAGGCGACTGATTGGTTTAGATGGGGCATTCCTTAAAACACAAACTGGAGGCCAGATTTTATCCACAGTGGGTTAGGACGCAAATCATCACATATATGTTATAGCATGGGCAATTGTGGATGTCGAGAACACAGAGAATTGGAGGTGCTTTCTGGAGCTACTCCATGAGGACCTTGGAGACTATAAAAAAAACAAATGGTGCTTCATGAGCGACATGCAAAAGGTTAACCCTGCCCTTTCATAGTATACTATATTATTACAAAAGTTCTTAAGATTTAGCCTATTGCTAGTTAATGTAAATTGTTCATTAAGGTGTTGACATGTTAGTCTGAAAAGCTGTGTACTGACTGAGGAAAATATTTGTGTACAGTATTCTTTATGGGTAATATGACATAGGGACAGAAATAGGGAACGATTTCAAAGCCCAATACACAAGAAAATGCTGTTCAAACACCTACTCAAGCTCCTCCAGATACACCTACTCAGGATCCTCCAGAAGCACCTTCTTAAGCTGCTCTAGAAGCCCCTGCTCAAGCACCTGCACCAGTTGATGCCCAGGTGACTGAGATTGACCTCTCCCAGCCAAACTACTCAGATGCACAACAGTCTCAACATAGTCAAGAGGTAGTTGCATTTAGTTTCACAAATCATAGTTAATATTATTGTGCACATTCAACTAAATTTATGTCCTATTGAAATAGGATCCACCTGCGAGGCCATCCAAGTTGCAGACCAGAAGGAGGTCCTCAACACCACCATCAGGATCGGTCACTATGGATCCACTACAAGGAGCAAGCTCAGCCACATCTTTCAAACTGGCCAACTTCCTGAAATTTGTCCCAACACCTAGCTTCAAGCCACCAAGAAAGAAAAAATAAAGATGTACTTGATCTATGCAGCCTATTTTAGATGAAACTGTGAATCTTTTTGTGAATCATACTTTTTGTTTTGTGGCCTGAATTTATGGCAGTAGACTGTTTATATATTTGGATACAATATAACAATGATGGCACTCTCTGTCCTTTAGCATGTGTGTATTTTGGATTTAGAACTAGTCTTTACTTGTTTGGGAAAGTTGTCATTAATATGACAGGAGTATTGTTACTTTTGTTAAAACTTATTGATATGGTTATTATTATTATGATAATTTGTTCCAACTTTAATTATGCTACTTCAGAGTTTTTTTTTTGCAATTTTTTTTCAACAATTTCATTGGATGACAGAAAACAACTTGAAAATTTGAGGAGACTTTTTTTTTCTTCTACTACACATTAACCCTGAACACAGTCATACAAAATCATCTTCAAGCTTTAACTAACAACATAAAACCAGCAACAAACACTATAAACAAAGCCAAAAATAAAATGTACATTTTTTGGGTTCTAACTTCAGCCTCCATTTTTCCAATTCTCCAAGCCAAAATCCACCATAACTTGGTCACCATCCACAGTAGAAATTTTCCTTCCTCTGAGGTCTTCTTCTCCAATGTCAGCTCAGACAAACAAATCACACCACCTCTTACCATTAATATTGTAGTTAGGGCACCCAAAGAATGGCTTATTAGGGTTAGCCTCTGTTGTGGACCACCGAAGAACAGGGTAGCACCCACACCCACACCACTGTGGAACACCCGATGCTCTACTTTGACTGGAACTCCTTGTGTTGGACCACATGGAACTCTGACTCCCACTTGCAATCATGATGATAAACTCGGAAGGGAGTAGGAGACGAAGAACCAGAGAGAAACGAGAAGAAGAAGATGATAAAGTCACAGGATGAATTTAGGTTTTAAAAAGGGGATAAGGACTAAATTGGAGCAAATCAAATTTTAAGCCACGTCATCTAATCGTTAGTGTGTCCAGCGTGGCAAATATTTGGCCACGTCACTAACGGCGTCAGTGCTCTGGTGACGAAAAATAGGCTAAGGACTAACGTGGTGCATTTTTTCGAATCTGAGAGAATAATTTAGTGCAATCGGGATCTGGAGGACTAAATCAGCGCATCTCACCAATCTCAGGGACCAAAATAGGGCTTAACTCACTTAATTTAGTACAAATCATATAATGGTATGAATACACTATTTTTAAGCAAAAATCAATTGAAATTATAATTGTCGAAAACTGGAGAATGTATCTTAATTTTTAAAAATATCTATAGAATTCATATTTCGACAAACAATGTCATTAACATAGTAAAATAGTTGTTTAACAGAGACATAAATGGAGCCTTTGATGCCTTCTTAACTTCTCTTATAGAACATCTGCTCTAGTGTCTTCTAGTATGCCTTTTGATGCAGAAAATTGGGAATTTTTCCTTTTTATATTTGGTGTAGTTTGAGCAAACCATTAGTACTTGACAAACGAGTGAAACAATGCATCAAATTCATATTTAGGCATTCATCAAATTGAATAGAAACAAACATTGCATACACTGATATAAGCAGGACCTAGATTCAGTTAAACATTGTGGGAAAACAATCTATTCCACACTAATTATGTAACAAAAACAATAACAAAGTTTATACCCAGTTGTTCACAACCTAACCAAATTACACACTAATCATAAGTTAATACGAGTCTTTCGAAATCGGTAGCTAGACATCTAAGAACTAGACGATGAAAACTCAATTTCACATGAAATTAATAGTTAAACATGGTTAAATAATTTGACTGATTTGACTAGATTTTTATCTAACGATTCTCAGTTATCAATTTCATGTGAGACCTGAGTTTCCACCCTAGAAATTAGTAACTTAAAACAGTAAAATGTAGATATCATTCATTCACATCAAACAAGAGTAGAAGCTCTAGAGATTCTAGGAACCTTGGATAAATCTTGTAAGAATTCGAATCTTGCTTCTCCAACTAAGTATCTTATGCTGCATATGGCCATTTTCAGTAGAACTCTTGCATTCTGCCTAAAATTCATAAAAGATTTGAAGACAAAGCAACATTTTAAGAGAAAAAAATACCGAGAAAAATCTTTAATCTCCACAAATCAGAGTCCCAAGCAAAGGGCAGAGCCCGAGCAATCTTACTAACAAACCCCATTCACAATCAAACTCAGAAAACTCCATGTGAAACGTGATGAATGTTCCAGAAAAATATTCCTACAACATGAGTGACATATTGGAAAATACAAAAGCAAAAGGAAGAATGGAACAGGCGCGAGTTGAAGAAGAGGGCAAACAGAACCATCTCTGATTTGCGAGGAGGAAGAGTTGATGTGTCTGTTGAGGATGGTGAACGAATATTCCTGTGGAGGAGGAGGGTGAGACCCTGCAGCAGCGGCGACGGATTTTGCTTTCGGAGCCATGTTTCAATAAATCACGATGCTGCAATTGCTTTTGATTTTAGCTGCTTATTGTTTCAATGGAACAGAATTGCGCCTTCAAACTTCGGCTCGGGTTGTGGATCTCTTGGTTGACAAGTAGTTTTGAAATTCATGTAAAAGTTTCATTTTTTATCTTTATTACCGTTATGATTTTGGTCTTTGATGCAGTGGTGACTCTGCTTGATTATTGAGAGCAAGCTGGATGGATGATCCAGAGGCTACTAAAAGCAGTTCTTTTGAGATTCTTACTGATCCCAGCATTCTACTTTACAGCAAATATGGTGACCATAGATGGATGATCCTATTGACCTCATTCTTGGGTCTCACCAATAGCTATATCACGGTGTGTTCTTGCAGTAGCACCAAAGGGTTACAACTTACAAGGCAAGGCAAGTATATGCAACCCATTATTCATAATATTCTTCATGTCCATAATAGCATTAACTCTCTTTTATTTCTTCTAACCCTCAATATAAATAGTTGATTACGCATCTTTACCAAGTCTACAGTCTTACGCTTTATAACATAATAATGTCATAACAAAAATATGTTGAGGTTTAGACTTATATTATGAGTTGCGAGAGTTTGTTGTTTTCTAGGTCCTGAACAGCATGCTTTGGATAATTTGTTGAGTAAATGGTCAAATTAGTTCTTAAGGTAGGGTTTGGTAGAGAGATAGAGACTGAAAGACTGAGACTGAGAGACAGAGATTTAGAGATAGAAACTGAAATAAATCTCATTATTCTGTTTGGTGTAAAGAGGGATACAGAAATTGAAATAAGAATGAAGCTCTAATTTAATTTGTACAAAGAGTAAAATTGGAATTAATTAATTGAAATGAGGGTATTTTAGGTATAAAATGTTATTAAAATTTCAGTCTCCGTCTCTAAAATTTTCAGTCCCTTGTATTCCCATCTTTTGGAGGTATTGAAATACTGAAATTTTAAAGACAGCGACAGAAATTTTAGTACCAGTCTCTAAGCTAACAAACATGATACTGAGTCTCAGTCTCTGTCCTAGTACCTCAAAATAAATGCTACCTAAAAGATTACTGATTCTTTAAATTGATCCCCAAAAAATTTTTTTAATCAAATTCTTCCTTTAAAAATGTTAAATTACTCATGTCAGTCCTTTTGTCACTTTGTTTGTTGATACTGTCAAAATTTGCTAATGTAACATATTAAGTGATATTCCAATATACATCTAGGAGTTTTAATTGACTATTAACATGATTAGTTTATGAAATTAGATCAAATCAAAACCTAATTGAAGAGAAAACTTGAGGCATTGGAATTCCCTAATTTGGAGTTGATTTGATCTAATTTTATATAATCATGTTAATAGTCAATTAAGACTCCTATATGTTGGAATGTCATTTAAAACGTTACATTGGCAAATTTTAACACCATCAATAAATAAAATGATGCAAGGACTAACATGACTAATTTAAAATCTTTAAAGGACGAATTTGATTATAAAAATCTTTCGAAACCAATTTAAAGAATGAGTAATTTTTTAGGGACTAATTTGACCATTTACTCATAATTTGCTTGTGTGGTTTCTCATTTGTTGGGTTTGTCTTGCTTGGTAGCGAATCATAAATAATTATTATAGTTACAATTTTATTTAGGTGAATTTTATGATGCTTACCATATGGTACTTAACTTTTACTTAATTTACTTGTTATGGTAATTTTGAATATTTAATAATTATTTATTTTTGTATTTTTAAAATTAAATATTAATTTTTAATTTTTTAAAAAATTAGACAAATATTTATAGGCACCATAATAATTACCTTTTATTTATACCACAAATATTATAATAAGTCAACTTCACAATAGAATAGGAGATAATGAATAAAATAATTTTTTAAAAACATATTAAAAGATAATATTTAGTCCTATTAAAAACAAAGAAAAAATCGTTATAAATAATTATTTTATTAATTTAAATACTATGTGGTGTATATAAAATTATTTTTTCATCATTTTAAATATCCTACTAAGTGAGTTTACATACGGATTTTTTATTTTAATAAATAAATTAATTATAATAGTTACCGAAATAAATAATTTTAAAATTATTTATCGAAATAAATATTCTTCTATTATCTCGTTTATGCTATAAACGAGATAATTGTGTATATATCTCGTTTACAGTGTAAACTAGACAAGAAATGTGTATATCTCGTCTACACTAAACGAGATACATATCTTGTTTACACATGTATTTTTTTTTAAATTTTGTAAATAATAAAAAGTATTAATATTATTAATAATCCAAATTTCTAGTATGCAATTAGTACATAAAAAAATTTGTAAAATAGATTAAAATGGATATGTTTGATCAATTAGTATTTAAAAAGGTTGATGTCATAGTGAAAGAGAATTAAAACGATTATCCACGTGAGATACATTTCAATTCTCTCCCCACTGTCCCGTTAATCTCTCTTAACAATTGACAAACAGTTATTTTTATATTTCAAATTTAAATCAATACAATTGGATCATAATTTAATTTAATTGAAAATATATTTGTAACTACTCATTACTATTTACACGTGATTTATTTAATGGGTAGTAACTACCTATTACTAGTTACCTATTATTATTTATACGTGATTTATTTAATGGGTAGTAACTACCATTATTATTTACACGTGATTTATTTAATGGACAGTAACTACCTGTTCATACCTTGTCCCAACACCAAGGCCCAGGTCCAAACGAAAGGCCCAATCCAAAGATTGGCCCTCATTCGACACCGACCTTCTCTCAAGAGGTCGGATCTAACCACGACTTGCTCTAAGGAAGTCGGGAGTAAAGATTAGCTGGCAGATAACACCCATTCAAATAAGTAATTGCCCCTAAAATCTCTCAACCCACTTCCAGGAGCCATATTCCAACTTTTCTAAGATAAATGGACGGTTATTCTCTTTAAAAGGTCGAACTACTCCACGGTGGTTATTGGTTCACCATTATAAATACACTGACACCCGTCAGGTATCGCTAAGTTCCAATACTCTCTAAAATTACTTAGACCCTTGCGTAGTGTCTTTGCAGGTACCACCCCCATTATCCACTAATCTCCGATTACCCACCGTAACACTACCCATTACTAGTTAACCATTACTATTTACACGTGATTTATTTAATGGGCAGTAACTACCCATTGCTAGATAATCCCTATTATTTAAAATGGACTAAAATTGACATATCCATTTTAATCTCTTCTACCAATTTTTTTATTTAATAATTGTATGACAAAAGTTTGAATTATTGATATTATTAATATTTTTTATTATTTTTAAATTTTAAAAAAATATGTATCTCATTTACACTGTAAACGAGATAAACACGTATTACATACATCTGTCTCATCCCACTTACACTGTAAACGAAATACATACAAAATTATCTCATTTACCGTACAAACGAAATAAAAAAGGAGTATTTATTTCGGTAAATATTTTTAAAATTATTTATTTTAATAATTATTATATTTATTTAATTTATAAAATAAAAAATCCTATTACGTACAGGTGTCCTCGTGTGCACAATTCTAATTGAGTGGGTACAGTGAAAAACAAAAAAGTCCGGTCAAACTTGAAAAATCAGTCAAACTCAACCTTTGAGTGAGTTTAAAATTGGATTCTCTCAATTGTTAAAAAAAATTGAGAGCGTAAAGTGTGATCTCTAATTTTTTATCGCTCTCTCTTATATTTATTATTGATCCCACTTACAAAATTAATAGTAAAAGATCACACTTTATCCCTTTAATTGTTAAAAAAATTAAAAAAATGTGTAATGCCAATATCCACTATGCTAAATTATTTCTTATATTATATGATATATTTTTAAAAATATATTACAAACTGTTAGATATTTTTTTAAAAATATATCTTAATTAATAGCTTATTGAGTTAACTCTTTTTTAGTCATGCAAATTTACGATTTCTTTATCTTTTTGTTTTTTAGTCTTTTTTTCCAAAGATAGTAGGTTATATTTCATTAATTATTGAAAAATGAAATACAAAGATGTTCAAAAGTAGGATAGCATAATGAAAGGTGGGGATTTCCCAAAAACACTACATTGAAGGTATTCATCCAACGGTGCAAGGTCGAAAAACGAAAAAAACCTTAAAGAAGAAAGAATGATAAATCAAATTGAATGCAACTAAGAGCTTGCCTCATGGAGATGACGACCTAAATTGGGAGTTCTTTGGATTTCACGGAGCAACTTGACAGAGCTTGCTAGAATGGCAGACGACATTGAAGTAGAACCTTCAAAAATCAACTGGTTGCGAGCTTTCCAGCAGTTCCAGCAAATGATGGCAAGCAATTGAGGATTACGGTCATCATTCTTCAACAGGTTAAGCATCTCTGTTGATGCAATCCACCATGTCCAAAAGTCGTTAGGACTCTGAGGGGGAAGACAGTCACGAAGATAACTCTGAGACCATACATCTTTAATTCTAGAGCAATCGATCAAACAATGAGTGACTGTTTCGGTGGCTTCATGACAGCAGGGGCATATTGGTGATATAGATGGGATGCGGTGATGAATCTGAGCAAGCACCGGGAGCCGGCCATGGAAAGCTTTCCAGATAAATAGCTTAATTTTGTGAGGCAAGTTCAACTTTCATAGATCAATCCATGGCTTTTTCTGTTGCATATAATTAGGGCAAAGCTCCAGAGGCGGATGGTAAAATAAATAGCCAATTCTGTAACCTGAAGCTGTATCATATTGTTTGGATTTGTTCAAATCCCATTGTAATTTGTCCCTACTCTGCTGAATTTTAACTGACAAAATCCTTTTTGCAACGTCTTGGGGAAATAATTCTTGAATAAGATTCTAATTCCAATTCCTATCTTCAGTAATTAGATCTTTAACTCTTGGAATCAACTCAGCAATAGCTTGTCTATTTGGCATGTCAGAAATCATTAAAAGATACGGAGGAGGCAGCCAAGGATCCTCAAAGGTTCGGATATTCTCTCCAGTACCCACAGCCCAATTAAGACCTTTTTCAACAATCTTTCGGCCTTCCAGTATACTCCTCCATCCCCAAGAAGGTAAGACTCCAATTTCTGCCGTTATAGCATTACCATTGCTAAAGTATTTACCTCTTAGGATTTTGGATAATAAGGAAGTAGACTGTGTTACAAGTCGCCAAAACTGTTTGCCTAAAAGCGCCAGATTTTGGATTCTGAGATCTTTAAATCCAAGGCCTCCTTCTTTTCGTGGGCGAGTCATAGTGTCCCAGCTAATCCAAGCCGTCCGCCTTTCAAAACCTTTTTTTCCCCACCAGAACTGAGAAAGTAGAGAGTGAATTTCTGAGATTAAACCATCAGGTAACTTGAAGCAAGACAATGTATAAATAGGAATAGCTTCTCCCACTGCCTTAAGCAATACGTGTCTACCACCTGACGATAGAAGATTGCGCTTCCACCCTTGGATTCTTTTCCGAACCTTTTCTTTGATCATACTAAAAGAAGCCTTTTTCGATTTAGAGACTGTAGAAGGCAAACCAAGGTATTTATCCTGAGCCCAATATGATTAATATTCATAGAGTTAGCCAGTAGTGTACGAGTAGTGGATGGAGTGTTGTGGCTAAAGAATACAGCAGATTTATTAAGATTTACCCTCTGGCCACTGATGCTTTCATAAGAATTCAATAAATGTAGGATATTTGAACATGCTTCAGGATTAGCCTTACAGAATAAGATGGAATCATCAGCAAAGAGGAGGTGGTTGACCTTGGGACATCGTCTATGTATCTGAAGACCCTGAATTAGTCTGTTTTGTTCTGCCTTGTGTAGCAAGAAGGAGAGATCTTCTGCACAGAAAAGAAAAAGATAGGGAGATAGAGGATCTCCTTGTCGAATACCTCTATTTGGTTTGAAGAAACCATAAGGTTGTCCTTCCACAATAATAGAATAAGAAACAGTTGTCACTAATTCTCGAATCCACATGATCCACCGGGAGTCAAAACCAAACTTCTCCAATATAAACCAAAGAAAGTGCCATTCCACCCTATCATATGCCTTACTCATATCTAATTTTAGCGCCATTTCATTTTCGAGTCCCCTTTTTTTGTTCTTCAAGTAATGCATACACTCGTGAGCAATTAGAATATTATCAGAGATTAATCTGCCTTTAATAAAAGCACTCTGCGTAGGGCTAATTAGTCTATTCATCATACCTGAACTCTATGTACAAATACTTTGGAGATAATCTTGTAAAAGACTGAAGATAGGCTTATTGGTCTTACCTGAGTCATATCTTTAGCATCAGAAATCTTGGGAATAAGACAGATCTGAGTGTGATTAAAACCCTTCAAAATTCTACCCCCTGAAAAGAAGCTCTTAACTGCTCGAAAGACATCACCACTAAGTATGTTCCAGAAGCTTTGAAAAAATTTTGCTGTCATACCATCATCTCCTGGAGCACTTTGAGGATGAATGCTAAATGTCGCACGTTTCACTTCCTCCATAGTCACTGGTCTTTGAAGCCTACGGTTCATGTGAGCTGTAACCTTAGGTTCAAAATCAGTAAACAGAGGTTCAGGGTTCTCATGACAACTGGAGGAAAAGATGTCCTTGAAATAAGATTCAGCCGCAGAAGCAATACCAGCATTTGAAGTAGCCACTTCACCGTCACTGCCAGTTAGTTGCCAAATTCTATTCCTTCGGGTTCGATTTTTAAATTTCTGATAGAAGAAAGTTGTATTCTGATCGCCAGATTTGAGCCATTTGACTCTAGACTTATCTTTCCAATAAGATTCCTCATTTTGCAATGCTTTTTCAAGTTTGTCCTCTATTTCTGAAATGATGTCGCCTCCATGAATTCCTGCTAAACGAAGTTCCTCTAATTTAGACTGTAGTAAATCAATCTCCACCTTCGAATTAGATCTGTATTCTTGCTGCCATCTGACAATCTTATGTCAACAACGCTTTAGTTTTTGAGCTAGGATATACATGGCTGAACCATCAATCTGTTCGTGCCAAACCTCTCTAACAATCTGCCTTATTTCATCATTAGAACACTATCTTTCTTGAAATTTGAATCAGCGTTTAGATCTCTTAGTTCTCGGGTTAGAGTCTAAGAGAAGAGGGGAGTGATCCGAGCCTGATTCTGACAGTCTAAGAACCGTTGCATTGGGATAGAGTTGCTGCCAATCAACTCCTACCAGGAATCGGTCCAGTCTTTCCTGTATCAACTCATCACCCCTCCGTCTATTCGACCAAGTGAATGATCTTCCGACCATACCAATATCAATCAGAGAATTATCATCAATAAAACTGTTAAAGGTTTCGATAGAAGAAGGAGATTTAGCACCCCCACCTGCTTTCTCCAATTGACTAGAAATGGCATTAAAATCACCCATTAACACAACCTTACCATCAAACTGTTGCGTGACTGAAGTTAATTCAGCAAACTGAGCCATTCTATGTTGATCATTTGAACTGAGATAAACACCTAGAATACCATAGGGATCATTAGATCCAGCTATCAAAACTGATGCCGCAATAAAGAATCTACCATGCTGCAAAATCTGAACAGTGCAACCATCCCTCTATGCCATTGCCAAATCCCCTGATAATCCATCCGGATCCACAATAAACCATTCCTTGAAACCACAAGATCTTAATTTTCCTTCAACTTGTCGAGATTGATTTTTTGTTTCACAGATAAAACCAACCTCGGGGGAGTAGGATTTGCAAATCCCTTTAAGATTGTGGATTGTCAGGGGTCTCCCCAAACCCCGACAATTCCACGAGAGCAGTTTCAAATTTCTTTGGGTGCCACTTGAAGGCTGGCACCCTCCACCATCATAGCATTAGAGACAATATCATTGAGACAATTTTTTTTTTGAAATTTCTTCAGTACCATTACCTCCACTCCTCCGTTTGAAACCTATCACAGACTTTCTGGCAAGTTGTTTCAGGTTTGGCTTTTTGTTCTCCTTTTTAAGCTTGGATATGACGTTGTTATTGTGTTGGACATTATTCATAGTATAGGATATCTCCAATAGAGCATTAGAAGAAGAATTAGTATCAGTAGCCGTACCTGTATTTTCTGATTCATCCTCATTTTCTTCTCTAGAACCCGAATTAGCAGCAATTTTTTCATTATTCTATTTTTTCTGATCATCTTGCACACTCATTTTGAGAAACTATCAAATTAGTCTAATATCTAGTTTTTATATTAATTTAATTTAACTTTTTTATTTTACATTTATTATTTTTTAAATTAATTTTTTTTACTTTTGCATAATTATAAAATAAACATTAAATTTGTTAAATATCTATAAATTAAAAAGATAAACAAAAATATTTTTATTAATTTTAATATTTTTTATTGATAATTATATAAATCTATTAATATTAAATTTTTTAACATATAATGTAATTAATTAATGAATTATTGAAATTTAAAAATAATTTAATGTAATATAAAAAAACTATTATAAAAAAAATAAATTTTTTATAATTATTTAATTATGATCGAATTAATCGGTTCAACTTGTGACTTATCGATTAAACTAATAACCTAGTGATTCAATAGTTTAATCGAATTGACTGTGAGTTCAATTTTAATAATTATAAATTAATTAATACAATTAAAATCTTAGAAATAATTTTAGTGTATAATATCAATCTCATGAATTACTTTAAAAATTAACTCGTTGAACGATTGTTTTTGGTGATTATCTAATTTAATGGTCTAATAAAAATCACTTATACAAAAGTATAGTGAATCGGTACTTCAATCACACACTTTACTTATTCTTTCTAATATTCTAATTTTACAATTTTACAAAAATATGTTATATTATTAATTTTATAATTAAAATGTGTAATATGTTATTTTTTATTATAATTAAATTAAAAATATTGAAATTAAAATATACTATATTATATAGTATATATTATATTATATATTATTAATTAATTTATTAATTAAAATATGTTATACTACACTCTTTTATTAAAATTGAGAAAAAATATTTCTCTTTAAAATTAATAAGCACCTTTTTTTTATTTTCTTATTTACTTCTCTTCCTCTGTCTATTTTTTCCTATCGTTTTCACTCTATATATAATTTATAATTTATATTTTATATTGATAATTTGACAAATAAAAATATATTACCATATTTTTTATTATAATTAAAATAATTTTTTTTCTAAAATTAACAAACATCCCTTTTTTATCTTTTTCTCTTTTTTCTTTCGTTCTGTATTTTTTTTCTATCTTTCCATTTTACAAAAAAACAAAATTAACAAAATAATATAATTTAAATAAAAAAATATGATTATTATTATATACATATTTTTAAATTTTTTATTTAGTTTTAAATTTGTACCGCTTATCTTTTTAATCTATATTTTCACTTTTCTTTCTTTCAAATATTTATTACATATAATTTGGAGAGAATACTAATGTTGTGATTAAAAGTTAGAATCAAGATTCAATTGTTTAAAAAAATTAATTTTGAGTTAATTTTATAACTATCAATATACATTTTTTATGCTAATATATAATATTTTTATATACATAGAGAAAAAAAATATTTTACTTTTAAATAGCAAGCATAAAAATTAATTATTTTTATTTATTTAATAAACTTAACACCTAATCAAATATAAAAAGTATACACGTTAAATTCTTTTAAATTTTAGATAACAAATATTAAAATTAATGATTAATAAAAAATAAATTCTTTTACATAAAAATAATAATTAAAAATTTTATTCTTTGATTTTTTTTTTCATCTACAAAGATGTTATTCTTAGCTGATAGAGACTTTGTCTCTTATAATCTTTTTATAAAAATAATTTAATTTATAGTGTCATAATTAATATCATAACAAAATCAACATAATTTAAAAATATTTATATGTCTATAATGTTATTACGAATAAAAATACTAATTTATCTCTACGTCATTGAAAATTTGTGCAATTTATTGGAATTGTATAATTTGTTATTGACTTCCTTCGGTATTAACTTTAATACTTACTTTTAAGTTCAATAACGCAGGTTGTAATATTCAAAAGACAATCTAACTAAATATAAACTCAATAAAGTAAATTATTCAATTCATTGCTAAATTAAATAGAACATGACATATGAATTTGTTCTTATTCCAAAGACAATACATCCCTAATTATAACTTGATGCATACCATAGCACCATTACTTGAAAATACACAATATATAAATTAATCCTACGACCAAAATCACAATTATGATCTCTATGAATATAATGGTCATTAACATTTTTATAGCTCTAACTTCTGCTTTTAAAGTGCTCATTCTTCATGTCATATTTACTTTTCACTCATTACTCTCTTTTCATTCATCATGATTACTCTCAACTTCTGTTTCAGTTTCTACATTTTCATTTTTCTCATTATATTCATATCATTAATTCACTTAAAGAAATTGCAAATAACTACCCTTCTACAGAAGTTTCAAATGAATAAGATTGAAAATTTGGAACCCCCTCCTCCCCTCCCCCTCCACCCAATAGTAATAATGTTAAAGATGAAAGAATTTATAAAAGCAACTCACCTGGAATTTTGGAAATGCCGGGGACAATATATCTAGTTTTCTGAAGTTCAAAATTTTTTAACCAATGTCTTCGGTCTACGATAACATATTAGGTTTTTATTTTTATTTTTTATATTTTGCATAAACAAACTAAATTCATAGCTACCAAGTGAGTAAAAAGACACGCCATCATAATCTCTATTTTCACCATCCATCACAAAAGCGATCTTCAATCACTACAAGAAAAATGTTGAATACCGTTAGATTTATTGTCAGAAACAATTAAACGGTATAAATCTCGCCGGTAAATATTTACTGTTGAATTTATTTCGTCTGACAGCAATTACCGTCAGATTCTCCGATAAATTACCTACTCGGAAAACCAATTAGTTACCGGCAAATTTTTTTGACGATAATGTTAGTGCCAAAAAATGATGTTTCGCGCCATATTACCGTCGAATTATTCCAACGGTAATGTCAATTTTTTTTAAATTTGAAATAAATTGTCTATTTTAATTTTAAATTTAAATTTTTTTCACACAATTAGTGGTCAATTCATAATAATGAAGAATTTTTATTTAAAATAAATAATAAAATATTCAAATAAATTAAAAGTCGAGTACATCAAATAAATACAATGAAATAACAAAACAAAAAACTAATATCTACAGATCCAGGTAGTCGTCGTCATCGTCAGTCCCATGGTCCTGAGTCGGCAACGCAGAAGGCGGTAACGATGTCCGTGTGCCACCAGCAGGACTGCTGCTATTAGAAGCAGTGTTGCCACGAGTAAGGTCGACGCCAGTGACGCGCATCTAGGCTTGGTACACCTCCAACTGAGCCTCCATATGCTGCATCCGCTCCAGCGACTCCCTAAACTCCAGCCTGAGCTCATTCGTAGACGTCACGCGGGTGAGTGTTGCACTGGTGAAAGTTGCGTTGGAGCTCCTGCACCTGTAGCCTCAAATCCACGCCTTCCTCGTGCTGGACGGCTTGACTGGTGGTGAAGCTTGACAACGGCCTAAACGTCGAGGTGCGGAGACTGCTGGCGAAGAACGACCCCATCCCGTGTACGCAGTTCTTGTACGGGACTGAGGCGATCTCGTGCCAAACTGCATCAAGTCGACGACTAAAGTCGTAGAGCCATCGGTGGCGTCCTTCCCACTTTGCTGAGACTGCTGAGTCGCAGGCTCTAGTTTCTGTATGTAGGACTCCTGTGCAATTAACACAAGTTACTATGATTAATAAGACAGATATACAGTTAATCTTTAATAATTTCATTGCAGAAGATAATCAAATGTATGTTTACTCACATAATGGTCTTGAGACCACTACTCAGCAAATCTTACTTTGTTTTCCTTCAGCGTGTGGGTGTACTTGAACATCTCTGTCAATGTGGTCTCGCAGTCCAACGACTTCGACTAATACACAGTTGAATTAAAATACAAAATTAGTAGAATGCCTAGTAATGATATGCAAAACAAATAAATAACAAAGTTATTAACAAAATTAAAGAAACTACATACCAACTTGGCCTTGGTCTTCATGAAGGTTGCCGAGCTACCAGTGTACTTGGACGACCTGGTCGATGCCCTGTTAGCTCTATTTGTGACACGCCGATACCTAAACCCCACATCGGTCTCCCAATGAGCTAAGAGGCCTTTCTTTACCTCTAGTTGGAGCCATTCCGTCTGCTGGTCCCGCCTGTGACGAACATCATCTAGTATCTGCCGGAGCCGCTGACCTATTCTATGGACGAATATCTTCCAAATGGCTAGGTTGTGCTCAGAATATGAAGTGTAGCTGCAACAAAAAAGCTTTATAATTAGTTAAGCAAGATAGAGGATATAAACTAGTTAAAAAGGTTTGAAATAGAAACAATGAAAGTAATTACCATCCATTTCTCAAACCAGCTTTTCTTGGTCTCAGTGGGGATCTTCGTGTAGTTGGGTCAGGGCTGGTCGTACATCAGCTTGATGACATTCGTCATCTCTTGAGTACACACATTCGGATTTGGCAAAAACCTAACAACAACCCACAAACAAGAATCAACCCTAACCATTAAATCTAGAAAATAGGAATCATAATCATTAAAACTAGAAAACAATGATCAGCAATCCAAATCAACCTAAATGTACTAAAGAGGAATCAATTTTCAGGAACTTTCAGCAATAATAGGAATCATAAGCATTAAAACTAGAAAACAATAACCAAAAATTAACACTTAAATTAACTAAACTAGAAATAATTCAGGCACTTTCAGCGACAATCATAAACAGGAAATACATGAGTATTGAACGTGTTACTTATCCCATGCTACCATCAAGCCAAATACGCAATCGTGTGGTGGGAGGTGGTGGAGGGGCATCAGCTTCTGCCTCACTTCTGTGGCTGAACTCCAGGGTCACAGCATCCGTCGCTTGAGTTAGCGTCGCCGTGGATGCGGGCTGCTGAGCAGTTAGAGGCGGCATCACCACCGTGGTCGAAGGCACGTAGTTAGGGTTAGAGACCAGGATGAATGACTGATCCGTTAAACCCGCAACGTGTGGCGTGACCAAGGTGGTCGGAGTAAAGGAGAGGATCTAGAACTAGAAGTCCCATGGGTACCGGAAAAAACCCTCCTTCTACCCCAACCACGACTACAACCACGACCAGAAGCCTGATCAGCAACACGTACTCTTCTTGTCATCATGTCTGCATATATCAAATTATCAAACAATCTCAGCAAAAATTTCTCAATAAAACAGTCATCAACGCAACAATTAACAGCAATTAACACAATTAGATAGTTCCAAACAATTCAAGCAGTCAAAATCTAATGTATTGAATCAAACATTACTTAATCAACTTAAATCTACTAAGATTAGAAAATTAACATGAACTAACTTTGAAACTAATTCAAAATTAAAATTATAATTCTACTTAAATCTAAACTAAATAAAATTAAAATTTAAAAATTATCAAACAATCTCAGCAATAATTTCTCAGCAAAACAGTCATCAACACAGTAATTAACACAATTAGACAGTTTCAAACGCTTCAAGCATTCAAAATTTAATGTATTGAATCAAACATAACTTAATCAACCTAAATACAGTAAGATTAAAAAATTAAATTGAACAAACTTTGAAACTGATTAAAATTATAATTCTACTCAAACCTAAACTAAATTAAACTAAAATTAAATAATTATCAAACAATCTCAGCAAAATAGTCATCAACGTAGCAATTAACACAATTAGACAATTCCAAACACTTGAACTATTCAAAATCTAATGTATTGAATCTAACCTAACTTAATCAACCTAAACACACTAAGATTAAAAAATTAAACTGAACTAACTTTGAAACTGATTCAAAATGAAAATTGAAATTCTACTCAAACCTAAACTACATTAAACTAAAATTAAATAAACTGGAAAAGGGTTGTTCATTGAACCTGTAATGAAGAACAACAAAAATAAGAAAAGACGTGGATGTTGCAGTGGTGGTCGTCAAAGTTGCTGTGGCGGCAGATGTTGGCGATGGCAGATGGTGGTGATGGCACACGGTGGTGCTCTCGATAGCGACGGGAGGGGTAGGGAACGGAGGTGGTGGCAGTGATGAGAGAGAGAGAGAGAGAAGGTGGAGATGAAGAGAGGGAGTATGAAATTTGAAATGGGGGAGATGACGTTCGCACTTTCATTTAGGGCACTGTTACCATCAGATTTACCGTCGGATTAATCCGACGGTAACATTTTTTGTGTGCCCAAAATGCAGCGTTTCACTAAACTTTGTTACTGTGGATCTTTCCGCCAGTAAATCCGATGGCGGTGGCCGCACCAACAATTTCTTTTTTTCCTTCAAATATTACCGTTGACATTACCTTTGGAAATGTTATTCTGATGATAATATTTTAGGGTTACGAATTTGCTACCTAATCCGACGCTAAATCCGATAGAAATCTTGCCGCTAACGTTTATGCACTATTTTGGGATTAGGGTTATTATTAGTTAGGGATTAGTTTGACAAAATTTCGTAAAGTTTTCATGCTGGCATCCAGTTGAGATGTATAGGGGTGTGTTGACATGAATTTTAACATGCTAGGTCAGCTTCTGTTAATCATTAGTTAGTGAAGTGATGGAAAGACTAATGTGACTAACTTAAAATCTTTTAGGGATGAATTTGATTAAAAATATCTTTCAGGGACTAAATTGGAGATCGTATAATCTTTTAGGGATCAATTTGACTATTTACTCATATTTTGTATTCTAACATATATTTTATACTTGTAGCTAATTTTAGTATATACATACTACCTAATATAATTGTATTCTGATAAAAGAGAAAATTACAAAATATATTATAAGTCCTCAAATTCATCTTCCTTTCTTATTTTAAACTCATTGATACACTATAAGAAAAATGTTGAATACTATTAGATTTACCATCAGATTTAGGACTGAATATTAGCGGCGAGTTTACCGACGGATTTACCAGAAAATTTAATAATAAATTTGTCTGATAAATAAATTACCATCGGATTTTATTTTCCAACGGTAAATCCGCTAGTAATAAATGAAGGTAAAAAATAAAAAACTTGTGCGAGCATTACGGTCGGATTTACCAAATTCACATGTAACCTTGATTAGTACAACGATGCGTTTTGGCCACTTCGAAAGCATTATTGGTAGATTTATCTACCGGTAATCTTGCTCTAAATACAAATAACAAACCCATCCTCCAGATCTCTCGCTCTCACCCCCACTCCCACACATAGAGGCACAGCGCCGCCCCCTCTCCCCCAGCCTTCTCACTCTCACCTCGGTTCACTGCCACCACACGCTTGCTTCCGTTGTCGCGCCTCTCACTGAATCCACCACATCGTATGCTCGCAAATCGCGTCTCCTCTAGATACACTACATCGTGTGCTCTCGCCATATCTACCGCATGCTCGCATCTCGTCGCACCTCCTCCACTAGATGTCCCTCGCGTGCTCGTTTCTAGCTGTCTTGCTCCCACTGTTTCGTATTCTGCTCATCTGCCATCATTGCACCCAACGCCTAGTGAATGCTCGCATCTCACCACGTCTCCATCCTTCCCTCGCCTCTCTTCTACGGATGTTGATGCCTGCACTGCATTGCTCGATTCTGCAGCTACAACAACCGTCAACATGTAAATATTTTTTAGTTATTCTAATATTCTATATTAATTTTTAATAGTTGATTCATTGATTAGAATATGATTTAAGAATATGATTAGAATATGGAATAGGTTAAACTTAAAATTTTTAAATGGTTGAAATGTTATTGTTAATTTTATTGTTGAATTAGGTTAGAAATTGGATTTGCTAACTAAGTGACTATGAATATGCTGATTTTGTTAATTGTTGAATTGGGTTTGCTGATTATGAATATGAATTGATTGCTCTTAACTCGAGAAATTGAACAAGATAATGAAATACGTGGTTCAAATGCCGATCTAAATGCTAGTGCATCTTTTACTTTGTCAAAACATAAGAATAATAAAGTGGTATATCTTATTTACTATTTTGACTGTCAGTGAAATTGTGAATCTGAATGGTGTAGCATATTGTGATATTGTCTTTAAAACTTAAGCTACTATGCTTTCGCAATTGTATTAGTGAATTGAGATTATATGAGCAATTGCTCATTTTAAACGATTGAAATTATTTAAATACAATATTTTTCTCATAATTATAATTAACTACTTTTGTTATTTCACTCTTAGGAGTAGAAGATAAGTTCTGATCCTCAAGATAAATATCCTATTGGCAGTAAAGTCCAGGCTATCTGTAGTGAAGATGGGGAATGGTATATTCAGCAATTAATTTCTTTCGATGCTTTGTTAGAAGCTGAGCGAGTTATTGAAACTATAAAGTAGGCTATCAAACAAAAAGTTGCATAAGCGACAATTATTGATGTCCAATCACTAAGTTTACTAGCAAAGCTTTGTATAGAACTGGATGACCCTGAGGATGTGGTAAGTTATTTAATAAGATTATCATTTCTTAATGTTTCCTCCTTATCTATAAAATTTGTTAGTTTGTATACATAAAATGCTTGCTACCAGTATTAACGGTGTGTTTAAACCGCTTTTGCTATCTAGATAGTCTTGAGTTTGTCTCTTGTTCTCTCTGCCACTTCTGATAATTATTTTCTGAATGACTACCAGATCGTACTTAATTTCTAACTCCATTTTTCTTCTAATTATTATTTTACAAAAATTGAAACAAAAAAAATTATAATTTTTACTTACTATATTCATGGATTCTGTGTGTGTTGTGCTCCGTCGTCTTCAGTCTTTTCGTCGTTTATGTCGTTGTGCCAGTCGTGATGCTTCATCTCTCTCAGTCTCTGCGCCTCCATCTTCCATAGAATCTAGGTATGATTTGTTCGTTCTTTGTTCTAATTCCTTGTTTGTTATTATTTTTAAAATTTTCAAGCCTTAAGATTTTTATTTATTAAATTCTGTTTGTAAATTGTGTTTACTTGCTGACACTTGTAAATTCTTTGTTTTGGTTTCTTAGGATTTTTTTTATTTTTGTTTGTAAATTTTTTTATTTGCTGAAATTTGTTGTTATATCATTAAATATTTTACCTTCCAGTTTTAAATTAGTTATTTAATATGCATGAATTATATATTAATTTTTAAATAATTTTTTTAAAAATTTAAAATTTAAATTTACTGTCAAATTTACTATTAGTTAAAACTATAGTAGTTGTTAGTTTAATTATTAATTAATAATATATCACTGTCGAATTTATCAAAAAAATTCAATAATAAAAATTATCAGCAAAAATATTCTAATGATAATTAATTACAAATAAAAAAATTTGATAATAAATAATCAATAATAAAATTTATACCATCGAATTTATTATGACATAATTATTACGATGAATTTATTCTGATTTTCGTGTTCAAGAAGCTGACGTCAAAAACATCTTTTACTTGTGGGAAGTTGATGATGCCGATAAACTATATGAAGCAACAACGACAAAGTTTTGGATAGTAAGTGGAATGGTTATAACTCTTTCTTTTCACACCATCCCATTTTATTTATTTTCTTTTATATGTTTCTAAAGAAGGGTATTATAATTTGCAGTGACAAGATGTTTTACATCTGGCATAGCTACTTCTTACGAGGGATACTATGCGAAAAACGGGGTCAATATTATTAAAGGAACAGCCAATTCTAATGGAAAGGTAGATGGGATTTTCTTTTAAATTTTAAATTTAAGTTTGACATGATTTTGGGTTTGCTTGTGCACTAATTTTGAAAAAGATTCTTTTTAATAATATTTTTTAAAAATATTTTTATAAAAATAAAAATAATTTTATATTTAAATATTTAATATAAAATTTTTTTATTTATTAATTATGTTTGGATAAAATAAAATAAAATATTTTTTGTTTATTTATTATATAAAAAATATCTTTTTTTAAAAGATATAAATTGTAATTTCTCAAAAATTAAAAAAATCTTTTTTTTATCAATTTAATGATATCCAAACAAATATTTTAATTTACCATTCACGTAAAAAAAAAAGTAAAACTAAAGGATGGCAGAGTCCAAGAAGCTAATATCATTGTTGTTGGTGTTGGAGGAAGGCCACAAACAGCCTTATTTTAAGGGACATGTTGAAAAAGAAAAGGGTGGAATAAGGTTAATCATAAGGCCAATTTTATAGTGTCTATAATTTGGTGCCTAAATTTTGTCTAACTTTTTTTTTTAGTAAATTTTAAATTTTTAAAAATTATTTATTTTTATATCTTTTAAATTAAATATTAATTTTTAACTCTTTTTAATAAATAGACACCATATTTTAGGCACCATAGCATTCACCTAATCATAAATTCTGCAAAGCCATCTCAGTCTAGAAATAGTTATAGTTTAGTGGTTTTTTTATAATCCATTTTTTTCAGAAACAACTACACCCTTCGGCAGATTATGGCTATTACTCAATTCTACACCTTTTAACGATTTAGTTCAATTTTAAAATTACTATCCTTATAGTGATTTCTATAAATATATAAATATTACAAATACGTTTACAATATTAAAAATTTTGGATTCCAAACAATTTAATTAAGTAACTTGTGCTAATTAAAATTCTTTAAACATGAAACAAATAATGTTTATTGAAATCTTTTAAACATCACATGTCCGCATATAAATACCAGCTCCTCATGAAAAAATAAGTGAACAGCGTGTAGAGCTCCTTGAAATTACAGACAAATACCTCAGCATTTTGAACTTAGCATCTATGTTTAAGAAGCTGGCACTACGTATCACCATTATCCGCAACACACTTGCGTTAAACATAATATATGATGCAAATCGAATATCCTTCCTTGACCACAAACCTTCCAGAACACAAACACTGAGCCTCGTGGAAACGCATTCAGGGACTAACAATTCTGATGAGCAAACAAATTCACTATCAATTGTACTAATTACCTGACAAATAAAGCAATAATTCATGAAATTAATTAAAACAGTTAAATCAAATTGGAAATAACGATATAATAGATAGTAGATACATACTCACCGTGGTATTCACAATAATGCTTAGAAATTGAAGCTTGGGACAATACTTGAGCAAACCTACCAACAAATGCCATTTACAAGAACATGTAACAAGCAGCCGCATTCGAATTAGATTATGAAAGGTGCATTCTGGAGTAGTAGGGAAGTCTGCCTGCACAAGTTACATATAAAAAAATAATATCATAAACGGGTAGAATTACAAGTTCACAGGTTACTATTTTACACTGGGAAATAATGTTCTTATATATATATATATATATTTTAAACATAATTTGAAGCAAGTCCTGACATTATCCCTTGTTAGAAAATTTATTCCAATTGAATCTCAATTTCTATCAAATAATAATGAAAGTACGTCAATTGCCAAGATATAACTGTATCAAGTTGCAATTTAATAATAGTGTATGCTATGTTAATATAGTGTATTCTTTTTTTTAACCAAGGAGCTCAACATAGAATTGGAGAAAAAAAATAAAAAAAACAATAACAGATTAACCACCTAACAACTTATCAAGCAACTAATATAAAGTATTCTCACCCGATAAAATATCATGATTCTCACATTTTAATTCAAATTTTAAAATAATTCAATCTTTATGAATTATTTTCTACCTTTACCGCATGAATGGTCATTTATAAAAATAACGATTAGATCGTTAAGGCATCAAAATTAAACTCATAAAAATAAACTGGACAAAAACAAAAATTTTGACACCCCAGTGGTAGCAATGACATGATGCACTTGGAAAGAATTCATACCACGCAGATAGAGAGAAATTTGACGTTATAAAACTTGGCAATTGGAACCGAAACGCTCATAACATCTGCTTTGATCAAGTTGGGGAGGTTAAATTCCGTCACAAAGTGCCAAGCCTCCAGTTGACCGATCCGGAGATCCTCAAGAATTGGGCAGCCCGATAGCAGCATCTCCAAATACCGACTTTCCGTGAAACGAACTCCATCGTTAAGGTGCAAAAACTTCAGTGCAGGCAACGAAACACTCCGTACATTATCCACCGTTAATCCTCTTAGCGTCAGTGACACGAGTTTCGCGCTTGTGAGAGCCGTTGAAGGCAGCTTGACGGTAAGTGGCAGCGAAAGCTCCATGGTTTCAACGCAGTGTTGTATGGCAGTGTCGATCCAGAGATTTAGATCCCAAGGGGCGCAAGAGAGAGAAGATTGGCATTTAAGGCGGAAAGTTAGGATTGGCTGCGTCGCGTGTAGCCTAAGCATGAGTGCGTATGCGACGTTGGCAAAAGGATGGTAGTCTCCGATGTGAAGGTAGAGTGAGTCATCGAGATCGATGGCGGGGACGGAGTGCCAGATATTCCTCCACCTATTTGATAGAATGCTTGTGGCCACTGCTGTCTTGGATGGCACATAAGAAAGGATGTGACAAAGAAGAACATCAGGTAATGTGCTGATCCTGTCAATTCCTCCTCCCATTGTTTTTGTTTCCCTTAGATAAGCCAACGCACGTGTTTATATTTCACCAAGTAAACTGTTGAATCCCAAGCATCTTGCTTTTATGTTGATGGGATTGTGAGAAACTAAATAAACCGCCCAAACACAAAAATCTTTATCTTTAAAGATTAGCTCAGATTTATTTAAATTTTAAAATATTAAAATAAATTAAAATTAAATTAAATCTTTTTATCAATCCTAATAATAAGTTAAATTTAAATATAATTAAATAATTTTAAATTTAATATTAAATTGATGTCTTTCATTGAATTTAAAAGAAAAATTGATTTTTTAATGTTCCTAATTAGTCTAATGTGCCTTTCAATTGTCAGCACTATTATTTTTGAAATGAACTCTTAATTTCTTTAACGTGACATAGTTCACAAGACAATAAAAATAGGATTAAAAGAAATAAAAATATATATTTTAAAATTGTTTTATATGATACAAGAGTTTTTTTATTTATAGAGATATTATCGATTAATCTCATAAATATTCATCTATTAATTATTAACTTTCAACTACTCAAAAATAAAAAAATAAAAAAAGTATGTGCTGAAATAAAATGTGATAAGAATGAAGAAAAAATTTGGTCATGTATTTTGGACCTCTTTGTCATTTGGTTGTGCTTGAGCTGATGATTCATTTAATATGCCCTGCAAAAATTGGAGGATAAAATAAGTCAAAAATTCCCAATTTAGACAATTTATTGTGAAATGTTTGAGTTAGAAGTGGTTTAGTAAAGATGTCTGTCAATTGTTCTGACGAAGGAACTGGAAGTAATTTTATTTTGAGCTTTTTGTCGAATCAAGCGAGAATGAACTTCTAAGTATTTGGTGCGTTCATAAAAAATAGAATTGATTGCAATATGGAAGACATTCTGATTATCAAAGAATAAAACTGATGGCTTAATACAATTGACACGGAAAACTGTAAAAGATTTAAAATTCATAACAACTCGTAAGTGGTATTGGCAAGAGCTCGATATTCAGTTTTGGTGGATGATCTAGCCACTACTGTGGTTTGTTTCTTTGTCTTCCAAGACACTAAAGATTCTTTAAAAAAGAAGCAATAACCCGTTATAAACCGGCGAGTAACTGAACAACCTGCCTAATTAGAATCACTGAAACCACTGGTTTGAAGAGTGAAATTTTGTGGAAAAAATAAACTTATGCCTAAATTATTTTTCAGATCTCGTAGTACACGAATGACTGCTTTATGATGTGCTTGAGTAAGGGCAGCCATGAATTGGTTTAGCTGTAGGTGGCATAGGTAATACCCGGACGAGTTATAGTAAGATAGATTAATCGGCCAACAAGGTGGCGGTAGACAAATTGGTCATGTAAAGGAGAACTATCATCCTGATGAAACGGGTGGTGCTATATCCAATGGAACACAAGTGGGTTTGACACCAAGTAAACCAGAATCTATCAATAAATCAAGACAGTACTTATGTTGAGACAAAGAAAGTCAACAAATCAAGATAGGATGATGTTGAGACAGAGAAATTTCACTAGTAGAATGAGTGATTTCAATCTCCAAAAAATACTTTAAGGTTCTAAAATCTTTTATTCTAAAATTAGCAGTATACATATTTATTTTCCATAATCTTAAAAAATAAGCTATAGTTATAGACGGTCTGTTAATACCCACAAGATAAAAGAAGAACAGATAATTTTTCATACCACATTCTACTAGATTGTCGTAAACCATTCAAAGATTTGAGAAGCTTACAAAACTTGTTAGAATCCCGTGAATTGAGCACAAGAGGGAGATCCATGTAAACAGTTTCATTCAAATCCCATGTAAAAAAGTATTGTTGACATCAAACTGCTAAATAGGCCAATTCTTGATGGAAGCTAAAGCAAACACAATCTTGATAGTCGCCGATTTGACTATTGGTGAAAATGTTTTTAGGAAATCCACCCCTTTAATCTGTGTGAAACCTTTTGCCACTAAACGAATTTTGTAACGCTCAATTGAACCATCCGGTCGTCGTTTATTTTATAGACCCATTTACACCCGATGGATTTCACATAAGGAGGGTAATCCTCCAAAATACATGTTTTGTTTAGTTTAAGAGTAATAATTTCATCCTTCATGGTTGTGCACCAATCAAAAAATTTATTGGCTTTTCGAAAAAATTTGGGCTCATGTTCAGAGTACAAGGATGAGAGAAAGTGACTGTATGTGAGGAGGTAAAAAAGAAAATGAGAGAAGAAATAGGATATCTAGAACTTGAATATAGAAAAAGTTTGTGGTGCATGAGAAGAGCTACAGACATAATCAGAAAGGTGAAATGGAGATCTGGTAGGCTGACTGTGGCAGAAAAGGGGGGTTGGGTGGAGGTTCATTTGGTTGTGTGACGGAATAAAGGGCTTCTTGGTTACAAAAGGGGGGGGGGAGGAATGGAGATTGATGGGGATGAGGTGGAAGTATTTCGATATTGGTAGGAGAGGTTGGAGAAGATGACGGCTGGGTAATAGAAGATGACGGAGGATAAGGGTGGCAACTGACAACACTACCCGAACTCATGGGTATCCATCCCATCCCCACCGCTTGAAGTGGATTTTTAATGAGCCGAGTTCTTGGGCGGAGCAGGACAGGATCGAATTTAGGTTAAATTCGCCCTTACCCGCCCTGGTGTATATATATATATATATATATATATATATATAATAATTAGTAATATAATTAATAATATCGTATCATATTTAAATTTTTACTTTAATTTATGTTATGTATATAATGATGATTATATAAATTTAAAATTTAATTGTATTTGTTGGATTTTAATAATTATAGAGGCGGGTAGTGGCAAGACGGGTACCTGCAGGGATGGGTTAGAATTTAACTTTTTACTACTCGCGGATAGAAGTGAGATAGATTCGATGTGGGTTATTGTAAGGCAGAACGAGATCGAGTAGGATAAAAATTCGTTCCTATCCACCCTGTTGTCACCCCTAATGGAGGAGAGAGGCTTTCGGTGGTGGGGTTTTCTGGAATGTGAAGTGATGGAATGCTTGGAAGATATGCAAGAGGAGATCAACAATCATGTGAAGGATGGAAGGATGGGTAAGTGAATGTGAATGGTCCGTTAGGGAGGTAAGGAGTATTTGTAGATAGTGGACTGATTGTGTTTGGGCTGGGCAAAACTTTTGAAAAATGTTGGGTTGTATCTTTGGTTAAAGGAAAATTGAGCTCATAAAAAATTATATTTTTGGATCCTAAAATTTTTTTCTCTTTTACAAAATAAACAATATATCATTTAAAATCATATTAATAACAAAAAAAAAATAGCTTTACGAGTTCTTTGATCAAATTTAGAATGATGACTCACAATATAGTAGAAATAAAGTATAAACAACCAAAAATTTTTAAGTCATTAAAATCTGGTTGTTTATTAAATAAAAGTTCAAAAGAAGTTTTAAAATTAATAATAGAAGATGAAACTCTATTTATTAAATACACTACATGATTGATTGCAAAAGACCAAAAATTAAGAGGGATGTTTGATTTAAACATAAGAGCACGGACAACATTTAAAATGTATTGGTGCTTGTGCTCGATCCTCCTATTTTGTTGGGGAGTTTCACGAAACTTCATTGATGAATAATACCTTTTGATGAGTAAAATTTACTGAAAAAAAATTCATGACCATTGTCAGAATGAAGAATTTTAATTTTTGATTCAAATTGAGTTTCTCCTAAAACAATAAAATTTTTAATGTGTTGAGATACTTCACTTTTTTATTTTAACAAAATAACTCAAGTGAATCGGCTAAAATTATCAACAATAGTAAAAAAATATTTACGATATTTATAAAATTTTGTTGAAAAAGATCTCATATATCTAAATATAATAATTCAAATGCAACACTTGTTTTGTTTGTACTATTCACAAAAGAAAATTTTCTTTATTTAGAAAAATAACATACATCACAAGTTTAACTTGGTGTAAAAAAACAAAAAGATATTATTTATGTAAAATATTAAGATGTCGCCGAGAAACATGACCTAAACAGAAGTACCGTAGGTTTGAGGATATGATGGGTGTAATACTTGTGGCATTGATAGAGGCGATGGGTGGTGAATTATCGGTGAAAAAAACTTGATCAAGAATATACAATTCTTTCTTTAATCTACCCAAATTAATCATCTTCAAGCTGGTCAGATTCTACAAAAGATATGAATATTTTGAAAAAGTGAGCTCATATAAAAGTATGGAAGTGATTTTAGAGATAGAAATCAAATTAAAATAAAATTGTTGTAAATAAAGGACATTAGTTAGTGAGAATTAAAGAAGACGAAAATTGAACAACACTCCTATAAAAAGCTATAGCATGAGAATCATTAGGCATATGAATAATAATTGATTTAATTTTAAAATAAGAAATAAAGCAAAAAAAATATTTGATGCTATGTGACCAGTGACACTTAAATCAATTATCCAAGGATCAAAGATTTTAAAATTTAAGTATGTATTATGCAAAATAGAAAATGTATATGAAGAACATAAGAAATGACTACTCAATGTTGGGTTTGAAAAATGCCCAGTTTGAGTGGGGACAATGGCTTTTGTCTCATCGTTAACATATGAATGATAGTCTTCACCACTTTAAGCCAAAAGAGCCTTATGTTGTGTTGGGCTTAAATTCAAAACCGGATCTGAAAGAGAACTCGATGCAACCATCTCCTTTTGAACTTGACTGCTTGACGAGGATGGAGGTGTGATGGCGCTATTGATGGATGCAGTTCCTTTTCCGTTGAAGCGTGGCTTGCTTGGATACCTAGGATGCCCCAGCGGGTAGCCATGTTTGCCATAGCACGCGTCAATCGTGTGGCCTTGCCGCCCACAATAAGTGTAGAGTTCGGAAGAATTACTTCTGCGCCCGGTGCCGGTGGAAGCTAAGCCGCGACCTTGGCTGTATAAGGGGCGGCGAGGATCGATGGTAGTGGCAAGAATCTGCTGGTTGGCTGTATTGATTTGTTTTTCATGTTGTATTACCAAAGCAAAACTTTGGTGACCGAAGGCAAAGGGTCTAGGAGCAAAATTTGTGATTTGACAACTGAAAATCGCTCGTCCAAACCTTTCAAGAAGCAGATAATGAAGTCTTGAAGGCGGTGGATCTTTGTCGGACAACTACAAGCAAGGAGAGGTCGAGAGCTTTTCAATTCCTCCCACAACGTTTTTAAAGAAGTGTAAAATTATGTAACAAAGAGAGCACCTTTTTTAGGGCGTATACTTCCTCTTGGAACTCAGCAATATGCAGAAGATCTGATTGAGAAAAACGATCGTGGAAATCTTCTTTTCTCATTATTAAGAAAGGGTAATGAAGATAAAATGCGAGCTTGTTTTATAACAATCGTAGTTAATCGTTGTTGTTTTAAGGTCAAATTATTCACCCGTCTAGTCAATATTTTTCCTTGTTTACTAATAAATCGACAAATTAAACTTATATTTTTATAATCAATTCGATTCTCCGATTGGATCGGGGGAAAACGCCTATGAAAATATTATTTGGATTTAAGAAAGAGTCACTTAGATTTATCCATGCTGCATATAAATCACTTACGTATTCCTCTGAATTATATGTATCAATTATTGGAAATATTCCTCTAATGAACTCCTTGAGAACTTTTATAGTAAATAAAATTTATAGAATTGTAATCAATCAAATATTGGAAAGCCTGGTATTTATTATCAGTTAGAATTGGACCATAACGAAATTTTGGTCGCACTATAATATTAGATGGGGGAGGGAGATTAGAACTAGAGATTGATAGAAAAGTAAAGATATGGACTTGTGTCAGTAGGAAACAGAAAATATCTATTCTAGTTCTACTATTAACTGCGGGTTTGAATTTAAACGAAAGACAAACAGACAAAGCAGAGGTAAGATAGATAACACTTTGTGTGATTGAGTGACTAAATCTCCATTTTGGTCTCTGAAATTGACGCGATTACCCATTTTGATCCCCGAAATTTAAAATTACCTATACTAATCCTTCATATTCAAGTTTGGGCACCAATGTGGTCCATCGACTCTTTTCGGTGATGACTAGATAAACGGAATGCTGAGATAGCACCCTCCCTGCCATGTTGGATGATAAGTAAACAACTTCGTTTACCCTTGTGAAGGTTACAGAAGGCTTAGAGAAGGGGGTTGAATCTATGGCCTTCTTTTTCTTTTATTCACAAATCCTTTGTCACTTAACTTAAAATTGATTTTAGTTTGAACTGTACAGCAGAAAATTTAAGAGACAATTTCTTTTTGTCTCATAAATATAAGAAAACAGAACAGAGAGAGAAAGGAAGAAGTTGACACAGTCATGTATCCTGGTTCAGTTGCCTTATGCAATACAATCTACATCCAGTCTCCACCACAATAGTGGTGGAATTTTCACTATAGTCAAAGTATTATATACATCAATTTCCTAGGGTTTACATAATCCTATATGGACTCCCAAGTTTCTTCCTAAACTTGATTTAGTTATGCTAATACCTAAATTCTTTACACTAAGTGATTACCCAACTAGCAAGGGGTACCTCACAGGTACTTGACACAAGACAGAAAATTAGAACCAAAGGAAATCAGAATCCACCCTTAACTTTTCTCTCAAGTGTTTCACTCAGCTTTTTTACTCTTAGATTTTTTCTCAATGTCTTTCTCTCAGTCTTTTACCTCTCAAAGAAAATACAGAAAGATATACATTGAAATTGAAATACAAACTGTAAAACATGAAGGAGATTGATACATAACAACTTAAATACTATGAACCGAACCCAACAACATATCTCAGGACTTCATTATTCATCTTGGCGGAGTGTTTCCTTTAGTGTAGGTGCAATGTTTCCAAGACTTCTAACTTAGTAGTGAGATCTCACATTCAACTCTCTATTCGAGTTCTCTCTCCTTGCTCGACTCAGAAACAATTTTTTTTCTTTTTGTACCTCTTGCAGAGTCACCCTTTTGGATTTCTTCTAAATCAACTTTTTGAACTGTGTGCTTCCTAAACTTGTCATCTTACTTTCTTCAATTAACCTCCAAATTAAAAATTTTAAAGCTGGTCCTTTTACTTGACCGAAGACCTCAGAGCAGCAAACAAAAATTTTTTAGTGGTAAATCCAAATCCAAACCCTTGAGATAGGGATGGTGCCATCTTAGCACTCCATTTGCCTAATCACCGCCGGGAAAAGTCAAAGAACTATATTAGTGTCCGGACTTGAATCTGAAGGACTAGTATAGGTAATTTTGAATTTTGGGGACCAAATTAAGTAATCACGTGAATCTCAATAACCAAAATGAGAATTTAGTTGTGATTGAGGGTAACATTTTGTGAGATTGAGGGAGATATTGAGTGAAAGAGCCTGAAAAGTACTAAGTTATTGCATCTTTTCCAAAATGAAGAGAGGGGATCATCTGTAGGTGGAGCTGGAATTAAGTTTGTCAAAAAGCTATATTTGTTCTTAGATATTATGGCCACGGTGAAAGCACGTGACTAGGAGTGGTAGTTGTTTGCAGTGAGTACTGAAGAAATAAGAATTGATGTAGAACTCTCACTTGGATGTATATAATAAGGATTGTTTGGATTTTGAGAAGGATTTGAAGTGTTGTCATCCATTGTGAAAACTTTGGTACTGAGATTTGAAGTTTTCACTATTAGTGCGTGTCAATAAAACTCTAAGTGTTTTGATACCATAACAAGAAAATAGAGATAATATTAAAAAAAATAAAAAAATATGTATTAAAGTTGTTTTATAAGATATAAGAATCATCTTATTTATTTATAGAGATATTATCAATTATTTTTTTAAACATTCGTCTACTAATTACTAATTTTCAACTACATAAGAAAATAAAGAAAGCATATGCTAAAATAAAATGGATAAGAATGAAGAGGTTTGGTAATGTATTTGCTAAAATAAAATGGATAAGAATGAAGAGGTTTGGTAATGTATTTTGGTGAATAGATTCTCTCAATTATTAAAAAAAATTGAGAGTATAAAGTGTGATCTCTAATTCTTTATTGCTTTTTCTTTCATATTTATTTTAATAGTGGGAGATCACACTTTACTCCCTCAATTATTAAAAAAAATTGAGAGGATTCATTTTCTGTATTTTGAGTCTTTATCATCTCTTTATTATTTGGTTGTGCTTTGGCTCATTTAATAATAGTATAATTATTTTAGTATTTAGAATCTTAAATATGACAAGATTCTTAGATTTTTTATTTAAATAAATTAAATAAATATTTTATTTATTAAAATAAAAATTATAAAAATTATTACAAAATATATTTTTTATTTTTATCTCGTTTACCGTGTAAACGAGATATGTGTATTTGTAAATATAAAAATATAATTTTTGAAAATAATAAAAAATATTAATAATTTAAAGTGGACCAAACTATTAAAAATGGAGCTTTTCAAAAAGACGGGCGATTTCAAATAATAGAGAAGATGAACGATTTCAAAATAACAGAGAAGATAGGCGGTTTTAACTAACTAATTAATGGGCGATTGGCACATCACGTAATTTAAAACTAACCATTTAAAATCAACACATTATTTTTTTAGAAACCAACTCATTTAAACTAATAATAAAAATATTTAGTGTTAATTTATTTTTTAAGTATATTTTATTAAAAAATATACGTTAAAATTTAGTTCCTAAATTAATTACGGAATATTTGTATATATTTATACATATAATAATTAAATTGTCGTAATAAAATTAAAAAAATCGCAATAAATAAATAATTTAAATTTTTTTATCAAAGATAAGAGACTTAAATCCGCAATCTCTTAATTAAGTATGAGAAGATTATGTCATTTGAATTATTATTCATTGACAAATAAATAAATAATCTAAATTGCTTACAATGATTTTTTATGAAATATTAAATATATATTTTTCTATAGAATGAGTAGTAATTTGTTTTATTATTGGCATTGTAACGTATTATTTTGTGAAATTGGTTTTATTATGAAAAAAATAGACATGATCGCATGAAGGAGATGTTGCTTTAAAAGAAGGAGGTGTAATAAAGTGATTGAGTTGAGTCAGATACAAATTTATAATAAAACAGCAAAGTAGCTTCAGAAATTCTGATAGGAGTTGAATTCTCTAAAATTTGAATTTTATTTTAAAGAGTAAAATATGATTTTTTATTATTGATTTCATAGGTGGGACTAAAAAATAAATATGAAAGAAAAACTATTCAAGGATAGAAGATCATATTTTACTCTCTAAGATAAAATTTAAACTTTAGAGAATTCAAATCCATTTTGATATAGCCTAAAAATTCGATTTATTTTTTTATGTATTATTTTTTATTATTATTTTAAATAGACGATTTCAAATTACGTGATACTACTAATTGCCTATTAATTAATTAGTTAAAATCCTTTATTTTTTCTGTTATTTGAGACCGTCCATCTTTTTTATTTTAAAACGTTTTATTTTAAGAGTTTGATCAAATTTAAATTATTAATATTTTTTTATTATTTTCAAAAATTATATTTTTATATTTACAAATATACATATCTCGTTTACACCTTACACAGTAAACAAGATAATTATATAGGTATATTTTTTTAAATTTCATCTATTTTATTTATTGTGTAAATGAAATATATTCATAATTATCTCGTTTATAGTGTAAATGATATAAAATTGGATGACATATTTTCGTAATAATTTTTTTAATTATTTATTTTAATAAATACAATATTTATTTAAATAAAAAATTCTAAGATTATCATTCTATTTTTTATTTTTAAAATGACAAAAATAATATCTTAAACACGTGTCAAAATACTTCAAGAGATTCAAGTCAACAGATTCAAGTGACTTGACTTGGCATGGTGAAAACATAAATGACTTGGTCAAAGAAGATAAAATCACTTAAAGGATCTATTTGAATAATATTATTCAATAATAAGAGTGGATCCTTTTCCGTGGACAAAAAATTGGATATCGAATGGTATCCGGTAGAAGATTTCACTTTTCATTGTATTCTCTCTTTCATTTATTTTTTGTTCTACTTATAGAATTAAAAGTGAAATATTACATTTTATTCTTTCATGATATGGTAATAAATTTAATTTAAAATGGAGAGGATCCATTTTTTTCAATAATATGATAACGAATTTAATTTGAAACAAATGTTCAAACGTTTAATAGTGTATTGATAGATTAATAAAAATAACTGATTTTCAAAACTCAATTTGAACATTCATTTAAATTAATTAAAGGTAGGAAATTGACAATTTCTTTCATTGGATTTAATTCCTTGGAAATTCTTAAAGGATATTGGAGTTGTTTGGGTGTTATTATCTTAATTAAAAAAAGTATATATCTTTTTTTAATGAAAAAAATTTTATTTTTATTTTTTAGTGTGTTTGACAAATTCTAATAGTAAAAGTATTAGAAAAATAAAAAAATATTTTTTGAGAAGCTGTAATTTATATTTTTTTTAAAAGATTTTTTTCTTAAAAAAAGATGTTTTTCATGTAATAAATAAATAAAAAATTATTTTTATATTGTTATACTTAAACATAATTGATAAATAAAAAAAATCTTTTTACATGAGATATACAAACATAAAATGACTTTTATTTTCTTATAAGATCTTTTAAAAAAAAGATATCTCAAAAAAAGATTTTTTTTTTAAAACTCACCCAAGCAAGTCCATTATAGTATATACTATATAGTACTTTCCCATTTCCAAATAAAAGAAAACGAAAGCATAAAGAATATATGAGTAAAGGACAAATAGATTCTTGACTTTTTTTTATTTTTAGACATTTAAATTTTCGAGAATTTAAAAATATATTTAAGTTTCTAGCTTTTTCAAAACCTAGACATATTAATCTCTCATGTTCATTTGGGTTTGTCAGACTCAACGGAAAAATCAAACGTGAGTCTCGTTGTTGATTGATACGAATGCACACGTGAAAAAATTTTTTAAATTGAACAAATTAGACTCAAAAATCGATATATCCAGATTTTAAAAATGTCATAAACTTAAATATATTTTAAATTCTCAGAAATTTAAATATCCACCAAACAAAAAGTTAGGGATCAATTACTCCTTTTCTCATAATATATATATTATTGTAAGCTTCATCAAAGACCTGCCATTAATTAACAATTTCCGCTACAATAGGATGGATAGCAAACTGAATTTGACAATTTTTTGTTACAACAGTATTGTAACAGCTATGTTGATCCATGTAACCCCACAACAAATCAAGCTTTGTTCTAGTTTGTATATGAACTCACATGAAAAGCATTAATCAACTGCCACTGGCTGCATCTTTGCAGCTTCATCACGAAGCTCTTGGAACAGCACAGACGAAAGGTATCGTTCGCCAAAACTTGGATGGACAGTCTGAAATTCAAGAAATCAGTTATCAACAACCTATAATACATGAACACTAACACGAACACTACGTCTTATAAGACACGGCATATATATAAAATATATAGTATTTTTTAGATAAATTGAAATAATATTTTAGTATTTTATTGATATTAAAATATAAATTAATTTTTAAATTATTTTTATTATATTTTTTTAATTATATAAAATATTTAAAATATATTTTGTTTTAATAATTAATAATATATACTATTTCTAAACTAAAATCGTGGTGCTAAGCATTTTTAACCACTATATTAACGTCTCTTGTGATGGCACATTAATCAAGCTCTCTTAATGTTATTATAGTTTTAAAGGAAAATTTCATTACCACAATAAGTTTGCCTTTGTTCTCAGGCATACTAGCCAATCTTAGAGCTGCAACCGTATTAGCTCCGGATGAAATACCAACCTGCAAATAATAATTAGGAACAATAAAAAAAGAAGTTGGAAAATCAGTTACGGTTATTTAAAGAAAAGATGCATGTCTTAGACTTGAACAAAATGGTTGAATGAATAAAGTTTGAAACTTGTCATTGATTATAATTCCATGAAGTATGCAAAAATTGTCATTCGAAAAAGTTACCATGAGTCCTTCCTTCAAGGCCAGCACCCTGGCCATGTTGACTGCATCTTCACTGCTAACCTACCACACATGTTTCAAATGACAGTTAGGAGAAGCATAATATTTTCAAGTTAGGTGAGCAAATTAAAGCAGTGTTTTTCCATTTACCTCAAGAACTTTCTCCATTACATCCATGTCCAATATGTCTGGTTTGAATCCGACCCCATTACCGGTAATATGATGTGGACCTATATAGAAGAACAATATCAAAGTTAGTGATTCCATAGATTTGAAAAAAGAAACAATAGATAAAGATTTCTCAACCTAATTCAGTAAATATCATAATCTTTTTAGATCCTAATTTTGATTATTTTTTACATTTACATTAGTTCATCACTACAACAATGCTAGAAATCACAATTGAGTATTGACATTGAACTCAAGTCCTTATGAGGAAAGATGACTACTCACATAAATGGTTTGATATGTTTGACCAAACTGTTTAATATAGTATTTGTGAACATCTTAGCTATCATCTTCGTATGAAAACATCTTCATGTGAGCAATCACCATGAAGAAAATATGCACGAAATCATCATTAAGAAAATAAAAAAAAAAGAATATTGAAGAAAAAAGATCATGATCTTTACCAGGTTTACCACCATTTAGGATATTGCTTTCAGCTGGCTCCACTCCATATATCTATGCAGTTGAAAACATTTCCAGAATTTAATGAGCTTATCTAACAAACAGAACAATGTTCAGTTTGTAGTTTGAACTGTGAACTGAGAACATCACCTTAACATTAGGATTTTTGGATTTAAGATATTGTCCAACACCAGAGACAGTGCCTCCACTACCTATTCCCATAACAAATATGTCGACTTGTCCATTCGTATCCTCCCATATCTCAGGACCTGTGGTCTCAAAATGCACCTGATTCCCAGTTTCTAAGTCAATTATACTCAAACTCACTATTTCAAATAATGCCAAGGACTTCAGAACTATCCAACATTAAATTTGAGAGCAACCAAGCATAGCATTGTGCAACTTTTCCTAAGTAAGATTCTGCTTTTTATCGAATTGATTCTAGGTAGAACTGATTCTGAAGTAAACTAATTTATGTTTGGTAGTTCCTCTATGAGTGATTCTTACAGGAAGCAATTTTTTTTACCTATCCCATAATCAGATTCTTAAAGTGAAAAACAGACATCCTTAAAAACAAAAAAAGGATTCTAATTTTGAAGTACCTTGGTATTGGCAGGATTCGAAAACTGTTGCAGCATGAAAGCATTTGGCGTTTGTTCAAGAAGATCATAAGCCTTCTTTACTGTCCCCCCCATTCCTTTGGTTGGATCAGTTAGGATCAGATCGGCTCCGAAAGCTCTCATTGTCACCCTTCTCTCCAAGCTTGTGTAAGAGGGCATGGTCAATACCATCTTGTATCCTTTCATAGCGGCCATAAATGCCATGCTGATACCCATATTCCCAGATGTAGGCTCAATCAAAGTTGTCTACACCATAAAATCAATGTTGTCTACATGTGAATATTCAACTAGGCAGATTCAATAACCATATTATTCCTTCTGTTTCAAAATAACTGTCACGTTTGTCTAAATTAACAGTTATTCTTGTAATGGGGTAGCATCTTTCTAAAACATGTTCCTAAATCCTAATTTCTAAACAAAGAAAATGTTTGGACTTTTTTAATGTTTTCAAAACATTGAATGCATGCCAACATTTTCTTTGTTTAGAAATCAGGAGAATAATTGGGATACATTTTAGAGGCTATACCATTGATCAAGGGAAATTGAAGTCCAAAATCAAATTCAGCTAACCTTTTCAGGGGATATCAGATTCTTTTTCTCAGCATCTTCAATCATTGCAAGTGCTGGCCTGTAGGAAAAAAAAAGAAGACATGGGTTGTTTCTGATTACTGTTAACTTTTTAAGAATGACATAGAACATGATTAAATTGAAAATAGAGGCAACAAAAAATATAAATAAAAAGAAAAAAAAGGGTCAACTAACCTGTCCTTGATGCTGGCAGTAGGCTGCATCATTTCTTGCTTGACAGCAATATAAGCCTCACATCCTTCACTCACTTTGTTCAGATAAACAAGTGGGGTTCTCCCAATAAGCTGAAAATTTCATGAATTTTGTAACACTTTTAATGATAATAGTAATAATAATAATAATCAAATTAATAAACATTATCTATATCACATAGGATAGCCTAGTATTCTTCATCATCTACCAAAAACAACACACTAATTTAGTTAAAAAATGTTAAAACAAAAAAAGCAGTAAGCAACTTCCTTTCCACCTTTTGAAGGTGAAGAAAGGGGTGGACACGTGGCACGAAATGAAGTGAAATTTGAAGATATATAGATACATATATACATAGATACCTGGGAGACATGTTTCTTGATGTTGGTTCCAGGAAGATCCTTTGGCAAATCTCTGAGTCTCTGAGCAAAAGAAGCAGAGGAAGAAGAACCAGCAGCAGCAGTGCTTGTTGAGAAGAAGAGGTTCCTGATAATGGAGTTGTGGTGGCATGGAGCAACATCATATGACCTTTGCTTCAGTAAGGTCCTTAGGGAGGCCATTACTAATCTACTACTAAGAATGTTGAGGTGAAGATGTTCAAAGTGAGCTCCATTCTATACAACTTTATATTATAGGAAACATTTCAAGTACATCCAAAGTAACAGTGCACCAGTTGTTTTAACAGTTAATTTTAATTGATATATACTATATATATTTTTTATAATTTAAATCAACGGTTAAAACAATTGGAACACCTCAGTACACTTGAAATGTTTCCTATATTATATACACTTTCTTAGTTTCTTATTTATTTATTGAATTATTGTCAATTATCAAAATGTCCGGCTCTTTGTGCTAGAGAAAGTTTAGGTTGTAGGGATGCTACGTTACTTGTGGGATTTTTTAATGGGTAAACTATTTATAGTACCATAAAGTTTTTACTTTTTAATGACTACAACAATATTAAAAGAAACGAACAAAACTTTAAAAATATAATAAAAATAATATAATATTAAATATATTTTAAAAACATTTTATTCGCAACCAAATTTTGATAATTTTTTATTAGAATTATTAGTAGCGAGACATTATTATATATCTTATGATCAAAAGTTTAAAAACAACTAAAAATATTAGAAATCATATTTTGTTTTGATTTTTTGTGTGTATTTTTTTAAATAGTTATTCAAATAATTTTACAAAAATTTGAATTAAATATACAATTTTTTATTAAATAAAAATGATTTATCACTAATAAAAAATTTATTATTTTTTATTATTTTTTTGTAATATTTTAAATTATTCACAGAATCTATTTATCGTTGATATATCTTAAAAATTATTTTATAAATAATATAAAATTAAAATTATATTATGTTAACCTAGTAATATTTTGACATTCGTTTTAGTTATATTTAATTAATATTTTAAAAACTTTTTCAATCATTATTTTTCAATCATTAGTTATAATTATATTAAAAATTATTATTAGTCAATAAATTATTACATTCGACAGATTTCGAATCTCAATATTTAGTTAAGCCAACAAAAAATATCATCGTTTAAATAACTCAAATTAGTTACGTTTCCATCATTATTGTTCGTCTATTTGTTAAATTATAGGTTTCTCTTTAAATTTTTCTTAGGCCTTAGCCATCAAATGCTATTTTTCATGAACTGTGTTTATATTTATCAATTTATTTGAAAATTTTTAATGATATAGAGCTGAATCGAATTTCAATATTTGGAATAAATTAATAAAATTATAAAATTAAATTTTAATATTTAAAATATTTATCAAATGAGTTAAACTTTTATAATAGGCATCTGTATTTTTTATTAATATAACATCATATTTAAATAATTAATAAATATACTTATTCATTAAATTATATAAAATAATTAAAAGAGTTGTATTTTTCAATTAAATTTTTCTTCGACTAAAATTTGTTTAACTCTTTTGAAAAAACAAAAAAATATATATTTTGCATCCTTATAAAGTAGAGATCGAAATCTACAATTAATGAAGATGTTGACACAAAAATAAAATAAATATTTTAATTTAAAGTTTAACAAAAATAAATTTATGCAATATAAATATTTGTTTGTCAAAATAAAAAATACATAATATCTCTCAAAATCTACTTCAAAAAGTACATGAACTTTGTGATTAAGCATAAAACCAATCTAACTTGTTACACAATATCATTTTAAACATAATTCTTTTGAATATCTAAAAAAGATATCGATAAAAGTAAGATCCTTAACAAACTATTTAACAGCTTCAAAAAGTTTATAATCTTATACACTCAAGTTACGAATTGCTCCAAATAGCTTAAAAATTTTTCAACGTTAAAACTAAGACCTTGTAATGACAATAACTTGTGCAATTTCTTTCATTAACAGAGAATTTAAGTTCTGATGAATTTTTATCATTCAATTTTTGTTTTTTATTTTTGGAAGAAATATCAATAAGATAATAATAGATGAAGTTGTAGATAGAGTTGTTGAAACATTGCCATTTTTATATTCAAAAATATTGAAACTCTTCAAATAAATCTTATTATTTACTTACATCTCATTAATATTATTAATATTGATGTCATTTTTATTTGACCATCTTTATAATCTTTCTTTTAGCAGTCTCAGTTTAATATCTAATTACTATATTTTTTTCATATATCTCTCTAAGAATGTCCAAATAATAAAGATATTTTTCTCTAACTGTCTTAATTTAAGATTAGACAAAAAATAAAAAATAATTATAACCTACTATATATTCAAAACATGTACATACAAATATTAACAAAAAACTAATATTAAATAAAAGTGTCATACATATTTTTATTAAACTTTTTCATACTTCTAAAATAATTTTAAATATCTTAGTAATTTCATTCCGTCCTATTCTATTTTTATATTTTAATTATTTTACTTGTATTATTTGTTCTTTGAGAATCTTTAAACGATTTCATACTTTAGTTTTATTACTAAAAAAAAAATTTCATTGATTTCTTGTGCTGTTTTTTTATAAACTTCTGCTGAAAATGCTTTATCTTTCTTTTGTCTCATATTCTTTTTTGTTTTCTAAAAATTTCAAATAACAATTAACAAACCGTTCATGGTCCATCTAAAATATGCATCAAGTTCATTTATTTTCTCCTTCATCAACATCAACTACTTTTTGAGTATTCATATTATTATCCATAATAAAAATAATATCATAAAATACACTAATAATTAAAAATATAAATTAAAAATAAACATCAAACGACACATAAATTAAAGGTCATTGCATAAATAAATAATAATTCAAACGATACATAAAATTCAAATTCAATACAAAAAATCTTAATAATAGAGTTTCTCAAAAAAATATAAAACTCATTCAATAATATAATTGTCGTTTTACATTTGTGCAGCTATAAAGTCTCTCAGAATTTCTTCTATTTATTCACCTTTACCTCTAGCAATTTTAACATTTGTAAAATTTTATTTAGACATACTATTAATGAGATTTTTTTTCAATTTGTGCAATAAATTTTTCGTCTGGATCAAAATTTACTAAAAATTTATGCAAAATACAATAAACTATAATAATTTTACTCAGTGTTTATATCATATTTAGTCATCACTCATTTTTGTTATGATAAAAAAATTATTTTTTACAATTTCAAAAGCTCTGTTAATTATATTGCAGAGTAATAAATATTTTAAATTGAATATTTTTTTTGAATTTTTGAAAGAGTATTATGAATATTTTTTAAATAATATCGAGTATTTTGATATAATATAATAAAATTAGTTCTCAAGAATTGATGCCAATACTGAACTTCCTTTAATTCTTTCTTTCTTTCTTCCCGCTGGCCACTTGCAAAAGGCTACAAGAGTCCAAGTTAAAGTTGGGTTGAATTTGGGGTGGGTGTGTCACTTGAGAATGATCCAATTGAATTGCAATAATGATCTGATTCACTATTTTCGGAAATGGGGTCACCTTTGACACCAATCTCAACATATCCATCATCCATAGGATGAATCTATCATTCTATATTTCTATTGGATCCTAACGAGCTAGTAATTAAAGAAATATAAATTTAATTTTATTATAGCAGGTTTTGAATTATTAACTTTTTAATTTTTATAATCTTATCAAAAAGTAATTAACTTAATTAGCAGATGACCCTTTTGAAAATTTAAACCATTAATATGAAATATAAAAAATAAAAAATTAATATATATATATATATAATATTCAAAAATACTATTTGTATATTAAAATTAGTCACCAAAATCAATCGTCAAATATATATAAATACATGTATAATTTAATTTATTTTTAATATGTATTTTATATATACTAATAACTGATTTCGATGTACACCTAATATGATAATATAATATTATATCAAAATATTCAATTTAAAAGCTAGTTTTTGTTACCAATTTGATCAGATCACATTTTAATTAGAATTTTATTTTACGTAAAGACTATTTTCACTATGTGAGCACGAAACAATTTTAATTCTTTAAATTTGTTGAATGAATTCAATCTTCTTACGCTCCTACGGTCCTACCTCATATAGTTACATAACTTATTAAGTTATTATTTATATATGTATATATGGACCACATGCTGGCTTATGTCAACCTCAAGCTTAAGATAGAGTAATTTGTATATAGACATGGTTTGGTTCATGCATTTGTGTGATTGAAAAAGTTTAGCCTTCACTACCAGTTACGTGGTTCTCTGCATGCGCCCATTGGAGTGGAGGCAGGGCCAAATTAAAATTCTGAAAATAATAATAATAATAAAAAATTAAATTGAATTGGTTGAGTGGTCAACTTATTCATTCGTTTAAACAAATACAGCAACTCATTAGCCAATAGCAGACCTTTAAATAAAATTTAGATTTGCGATGGACTTTAGTATGTCAAATTAAAAATAGTGTGGTCAACTAAATAATAATAATAATAATACTAATAATAATAATAATATATTTATTTATTTATTTATTTATATGTTTTTCGGTTAAAAGAGCATCTTCTTGCTTTTGCAGCCCTTAAAGGCTCAAAGTACAAGCTGACAAATATTGATATATAAAATTGAATGGTGAATATGATTATTTTAATGTTACATTACATCAACAACAATTTCACTCCCTGTCGCTTGCATATATGGGGATACGATACATCCATATACAAAGAAATTTAGACAAAAATCTCAAAAATAATAAGAATTAGTCTTGATCAATACGTTTGTTCTAAAAAAGTAATATATATTAATAGATGTTAAAATGAAGTTGACCTTTGATGAATTTAAAACAAAAAAGAAACCTTAAATACCATTTAAGAATTAAAATTTATGAGTGAACTAAATCTTTTTAACGGCATAGATTAATTTTTAGATAATATTTTTACCAGTATAAATCAGGAATAGTGTTCTTAATAGAGACTAATTTGGAGGATATTATTTTTATTAAAGACTAGCTAGTGTACTAATGCACTGATGTGCCGGCTAATCAATCCTTTTATTTATAAATATGGATTAAAAAAAAGTATTTTAAAAAAAATGTGTATATTAAACTGTTATCCAAAAATTTTTTTCAACAAAAAATAAGAAGACTCAAACCCGCAATTTCTAAATGAATATAAAAAAATTATGTCATTTGAATTATATAGTTGGTTTGCTTAAATTGTTATCTAATTGCTATTATATATAGTAGATTATTGATCATACCGGTATCGTTTTCATTTGTGCCATTTTTTCTTTGAGAGGGAACCTAAATGATTGGCTTCTAATAATTCTATAGTCCCTGTCACTTGTATGCATCATAATTTGACTGTGTTTGTCTTTGCATCATAAACCGTTTCGAAAATTCTTTTGTCAATTTGACAAAGTCGGACAGAAAAGAATATTAGGCTTAATATGCTATATAACCTTATTAATTATTAAATTATCATATGGCATACCTTAAGGTATATTTAGCTTACGGAAACGTCTTTTATTTGTATTTTTATTTTTACTTTTTAATATTTTCTACTTTTATAATTTTGTCAAAAAAAAAAAACATTAGCGTTTATTAATCAATTCATCTTTTTTTTTTGTCAAAAGATATAAATTATTCAGTATACTTTATTTGATCTAACCTAATGACTTAATTATTTTTCAATGGGTATAGGAGATTGGTCATGTAACATGTTATACATATAGATCACCATTAAATATCAAAATTGGGAGATGATGTTTAGGGTGTCTTTAATTTAGATTAAAATATTTTTTATTCGAAATGAATTGAATTGGGCTGTGCCTCGCTTGCTCTTATTTTACGTTGTACAATCTATTAATTAATGGACTACCTTTTCTTAATTTGGGGCCTTTGAAGCTTTAGTTATTTTTTGTCCGTACCATACTTCCATAGTTAAGCGTATTAAATACAAGGAATAAATGGGCTGGATTTTGTTATTCTATACTTTATATATCGTTTTTCATTAGACCAAAAAAAAAAAATACTATTATACTAGATATAGAGACATTTTTAATTGGCACCTCTAATAAAAAATAAAAAATAAGACAATTATATTCAAACTACTTTAGAAATTCTATAGGAGGGATGAATCTACCAATATATTGATTTTTTTTTTTTTACCAAAGATAGAAGACTCGAACCCACAATCTCTTAATTGAGTATGGGGAGACTATGCCATTTAAGCTATTACTCATTGGCCTACCAATATATTGATTATTCTATACAAATTAAAGAACTCAAATTCTAGATACTTTTGGTTAGGAGTAAAAAAGTATTGATAAATATAACCCATATTATATATACCAATTCAATTTATTGTGTTTGTAATTTCAGATTTGATTTCCTTTCTTTTTATGGCAAATCTAGACTAAACCAATCCTATTAAGATTCAGTTGATTAATGATTTTTTGTTTAGGAAAAAAAAAGCTTTTATCATTATGGACAGGGAGAATTCAATCATTCAATGCAAGTGTGGAATCATCATTATACTCATGCCCTCTACATTATTACATAGGGTTCATATTCATTTGAATCTACTTTTCCTTCAATGTTTTCATCTCTATCTATCTTCTTCTTCTCAAATATTCTCAACTTGCATGGATCCAAGTGAACACAATGCAAAGAAGTGGTTTTCGATAATTAGCTGTAGTGTCGTATTGATCATAGATAGATAGTCTCATTGATAAAATACAATATATATCTTCAATCATGCCAAAATGGGATTAATTTTACAGGGAATTGTATGAAGAATTTAGAAAAGACTTCTGTAAGTTCTTGGAAGCTTTGATTCTCATCAAAGACTTCACTAAAACACACAGGCTTGATAAAAAGACTCGGTGCTTAGAAGTATTCTTGATATCTCTCCATCATTTACACTGGAACAACCATTGAAAGGTGATCTTTCTTAACATTTTATTGGATGATGCGCATAAATACTTTGAATACTTTAATTTAATAAAAAATGTACTAGATAGTATTCTGCATTTGAAGTTGGGTTGCAATTAATTACTTTGTTGGTCCCTATAGTTTCGCAAAATTTTCAATTAAGTCCTTATACTTTTTTTTCCTTTTAATTGAGTCCTTGCACCAATTTTTTTTTAATTGGTCCCTACACTTTTTTTCCTTTTTATTTAGGTCCTTATACCAATTTTTTTTTAGTTGGATCTCTATAAAATTAAGCCAATTACTACTAAGAAGGATTTAATTGAAAAAAAAAATTTAGTGCAGGGACTCAATTAAAAAGAAAAAAAGTATAGGAACCTAATTGAAAATTTTACGAAACAATAGGGATCAACAGAGTAATTAAACCAATTAAATATACAAAGTGCCAACAAGGTAAGTGTAAATTGCCCCCAATTATATAGCAATTTGTTTGACTTTGTAATCCTAGAAAACAAGAGTAATGTGAAGAGGAATTGTTATGATTTTGGTTGGCAATAATGGTGTGCATGAGCACTACAAAATTAAAACTTGGTGGTTATTATGCTTGTAATAGTGTACTTAGACTTGCTACCTATCTTGCTATTATATGCTAAGTGTTTGCAAACTTATTAAGAGTTATATATATGCACCTTAGCAAAAGCATCTACTCCAGGATTTGGGTTAATGTTCCCTGAAAATGTTCATGAACCAGCCTTAATTAGTTTTCAATTTTCGGATAATTTTGTTGAGCTGATGGTTGGTTGCTCTCCTATATATACTATTGTTTTCTAAACTTATTTAAACTTCTGAAATCTTTCTAAGTTTGAATTCTGCGAGATTATTTTATTGCTAGCATAAATGTGACTATGACTATGATGACCTCAAATGGACTCTTTTTGTACTGAAACATTGTAACTAGATTTTATCGTTAAGAGTAAAGTATTATTTTTTGTCCCTAACATTTCAATCATTTTATTTATATTCCTAACATTTTAAAATCATATTAATGTTATTCTCACATTGATTTTGTAGGGGTAAATGCAAATCGGATCAGATCGGATCGGATATAAACAAAATCTCGATTTGATCTGCACTAAAATTATCGGATCTAATATCTATAATTTTTAAGCTTGGATTTGATCGGATCGGATCTCGAATATATCTGCAAAATATATAAATATTTTAAAAAGCTTATTTTTATTTAAAAAATATCAATAAATACTATTTTTTTTACTCTTTTAAACATGTTTACTCTTAAAATATTATTAAACATACTTTTCTTAAATAATAAAAGTAAAATAATACAACATATATGATAATTATTAGTTGAAATAAAATATTAAAATAATATTTACTTATTTATTTATTTTTACGGATCCGTGGATATCCACATGAAATCCGCAATCCTACCTAATGACATTGCGAATCTGATCCGATGTTCTTGTGGAACGGATCGATATCCACAATTTTTGGATCGAATTCGGATAAATTCAGTATGCATATCGGATCCGATCCATGAACACCCACCCCTACGATTTTGTTAAAATTTTTTAACGGAAAATACACGTAGACAAGAATATTCTTTTTTTTTTTGGGGACGCTGTCACTTTAAGAATGCCAAAAAGATCTTTGTCACCACCAAAGAACTTCGACGTGAATCCTCTGCATAGCAGTCTTTGTTAATGCCAAAGACGAAGGCATCATGACATGGATCAAAAGAGGTCGTTGCAAGAACATTCGATCATTGTCCAAAAGCATAACCCTAAGAGACGCTTCTGCCGCATAGCTCCCCAAACCCAAGCCCAGCAACTCTTGCTAGCCAAATTGAAGAATCCCTTGCCCCCACGACCTCCTTCTTCCAATCCTCTAAAGAGGAAGCTCAGCACCAATACTTTTACTGAAAATTTAGTCCCTACTAGATCCTCCAAATCTTTTGTTTTTCTTGTTCTTGGTCTTCTTATTATTCTCCTTGATGATGAACTTTTGCGTCCTCTGCCACATGACAGTGTTCGAGAAACTGTTCTCCAGAGAGGGAGTGGCAGCGCCAGTTTCATCGAGTTATAAACGCACTTTCAGAGAACGCGATTGGAAAACTAGAAAGAAGATGAGAGTTTGTGATTTGGGGTTCGCGATTGGTGCTGCTTCACCAATGAGGTGTATATTTTGTATGGTGATGGTGCGGGGTGGAGTGCAAGAGAGAGGAGAAAGGGTTTTTTTTCTGCTAAGTGTTCAAAACTTCGCAGATAGAATAAAGAGTTGAGAGAGGTTTTTTATTGTTAAAAGTATTTTTAAAAATATTTTTAATAGAGTTAATGGTAGAATTAACAGTAGGATAACATTAATATGATTTTAAAATGTTAGGAAAATAAATAAGACGATTAAAACGTTATAAACAAATTTGAGACTTATCCTAAATGTTGAGAACAAAAATAATACTTTACTCTACAGTCAATTATTGATTATTAATTATGTTATCTTCTTTAACTAGTTAATTTCACAGAATGTATATTAATAATATTAAGTCTATTTTCTAATGCAAATATGTTAAATTTGATCAATCATGGGCATGAGAAAAAAAAAAGGGTGCAAATTGAATTGCATAATTTTCATAATTTTTTAATAAAAAATGGTAGAAGTCATCAGAATTTATTATTTTTTACTATCATTTTTAGTCATAACTTAATTCTTTTAGTTTAGTAATGATTCTCTAGTATTCTTCCTTTTTAACTTCACATAATGGATTGTGGCGGTACTAAACTTCTAATTTTTTAAAAAATGCACTAAATTGCGGCAGCTCTAAACCGCCACAAATCAATTTATTAATTAGTGATGGCTATGCTAATAATTGCTGGTAACCACCACAAATCCTAATATCCGCAACTTAAAGGTAGCGATCCTTAAGCAGGTGGTAATCATTTTTGCTAAAACCGCCACAAAACCCTAAAAAACCATCATTAATTCCTGTCTCCCATGTAGTGATAGGTAAAAGTGTAAAACCCATATACATGCACATGATTGAAAGCGGAAGCCCATCCCTACGCAATAAAGATTCTGCCACATACTTTGACTATCACAATCCCTAAGTCTCAAGGCAAAATTATTCCATTCCTAACAGATAATCCATGCACCTTACGAGCTTAGTGTTGTTTTTTTTAATTTTCAGATCGATATATAAAACATGCATCTCAAATATCAGACATGTATTTATGATTTATTTTTTAATTCATTTTGAATTGCTCTACCCATGATGCATATATAATCAGGTTCTGCACGTAATAAATGGGTACAAATCTACTAGCCTACTGCCCAACTACTATAAATTAATCTTGCAAAGGGTTGGAACACATCCATTGGTGCCATTTTTCACAAAACTGTCACATTAATCTAGCTTATGAAATATTTCAATATAGTTTGTCCTACAAAATTAAAATTCATTTTAAATAGTTTAAAGTTAAATATTATATATAAATATATAAATGATCATTTACATAATATAAAATTATTTTTGTATAAAAATAATACGTAAAAATTATAATATAATTTAAAATATTTGACTAAGTTACTAGTATTATAAAAAATAGTAAAGTATATTTTTTGTCCTCGAAATTTGACAAAAATTTTAAAAATACTCCTAAGTTCTATTTTATTTCAATTTTGTTCTAAAAATTTTCGATTTGTATCAAATATACTCCTGATGACTAATTTTTCAAAAAAATTAGAACTAATTTAAAAATAATGCATGATAATTATGTTTGATTTGCTTTTGTTAAAGGTTGTTCTCATGTAATTACCGTTGAATTGGTTCTAAATTTTTTAAAAAATTAGCTGCTAGAAATATATTTGATATAAATTAAAAATTTTAAGATAAAATTAAATAAAATAAAATTTAGAGATATTTTTAAAATTTTTATAAAATTTTTCAGAAACAAAAAATATATTTTATCTTCAAACAAAATATACTCGTATATGTAGTCACTATAAGATTAACGTTAGAAATAATTGAGTCCCATTGTTGAATTCATAAAAAGTAAATAATCTGGTCACTTTTGGGACGAATAATAATATAATAAAACCACGTATTTAATTTTGCATGCAAGTATATGGATTATGGAGCATAACCTGCTTCCTCTGAGGTATCTGTGAATATTCACGTGCTCATAAATGATCACTAAATAAATTTCCGATTCAACTAAAATATTTTAATAGTAATTTTAAATATTGGTAAAAAAAATTTCTAAAACAAATATAATTTATTATTTTTAGTTAATATTTTTAATTATTAATTTAATTTTATTAATTTAATAATTTAATAACATATTTTTAATTTATATTTTTAAATATTATTAATTAATTACAGAATAAAAAAATAATAAATAATTCTCCTCCAGTATTTTTCTGTTCCTAATATAATAAGCCGACGCACCAACTAGTCTGTTACTGTTGCAATTATTCAATTCACAGGGATATATAGGTGTGGAGGATAATAAAGAGATAGTTAGCTAGAGAGCATAAATAAAATATAATAGTATTTTTTTAAAATTGATTAAAAGAAAATCTCATTAATAGTATATATAGACTACTCTTCTGAAGAAAGTCATGAGAAGAAGAAAGTAGTAAGAATATTATCATATGGAGGATTTGAGAGAGCCAGTGAGTCCAACGGGACAATTTTTGGAGAGCGATTTTCTGAGTTTATGCATTATTGGTGTCTTAGAATTTCAAGTTCCAATTCATAATTTGCCAATTGTGTCTCTTGTTAGAGATGCTTTTCAATCCATTCCTCGCTTCACCTCCATAATGGTCAGCTCTCTCTTACACTCAAATATACATACACACAACTCAAAGTTTCGTACAATTATTGATGAGCATAATTTCAAGTATATATATATATATATATATATGACAAATGTTATATAGGGGCTATTTTTTTTACTAATATTAGTTAATATTTTGTGTTAATATTTTATTTTTGTATTATCAAAATTTAAAATTCAGTATAAAAATATTTTTGTTAATAAAAATGATAAATTTTATTGATCATATAATATGTTCATATTTTATGCTTGTCATCTCACAATAATTTTTTGAAAAAGTTTAGGGCCAGCACTTTTGTTAAAATCTGGTCAGTACTTAACCATCAAAAGAAAAATGATTAATCTTACACCATTAAAAATATTGATGATGGCTAAACATTATAAATTCTGCTGGCCCCTAACACTAGTGTATTTTTTTATGGATTTATAACCATCTTTCAAAATTAATTTTTAAAAAAGTTAATTTAATTACTATTAATTTTTATAATTTCACTAATTTTTTTATTAGATTCTTATAATTTAAAAATCTATAATTAAGTCTTTATACTAGATAAAAATTTATAATTAGATCTTTATTGATTGTTTATTTTTAAGAAAAAATAATAATTTTAGAATATTCTATCATTCATTGTACAAACAAAATTTATCTAACCTTGTTTGAGTACACATAGGTTGTTGACGAAAAAGGAGTGAAGAGATGGAAAAAAGTTGAGGTAAAATTTGAAGAACATGTAATTGAGCCAAAGTTTAGTGATGCCATATCAATGGAGAAGCAATATGGTGAGTACTTATCAGGCATAGCAATGGAGAAGTTTCCAAAAAACAAGCCATTATGGGAAGCTCATATAATCAAATACCCAACAAAAAATGCTGCCGGAACCCTAATCTTCAAATTCCACCATGCAATTGGAGATGGTTACACTATCATGGGCCTCCTTCTTTCTTCCCTTCAAAGACATGATGATCCTTCACTCCCATTATTATTTCCATCAAAGTCATCATCATCGTCTAATAATAGTAACAAATTGTTCTTACTTAAGATATTGCCTAAGCTTTTCTCTATCACTTTCAATTCCATTGTTGATTTTGGATGGAGTGTGATGAAAAGCACTTTTTTGGAAGATGATGAGACACCAATAAGGTCTAATGTTGAAGGAGTGGAGTTTCTACCAACTACCATATCACATATCTCATTTTCTATTCATCAAATCAAAGAGATTAAATCTAAACTTGGAGTGGTAAGGATGGTTAATTATTATATTAATTCCTTTTCCTAATTATTTATTTTGTTTTTCTTAAATATTCAGATTTTCTTTTTTCTTTCTGTGAGATCTATATAGGGTTTCTTATTAGCTTCCCTTCTAACATATATAGTAAGGGAGCTACTCAAATGAAGATGCAAAAAACATCTTTTTATGAAGATGCTTTGTATAAAAGTGTGATTTATTGATTTGGCCACACTTCAAATAAAAACAACACTTTTATAACATATCAAAATCTAACCCTACACTCCATCATCTAAGGGTCAAAAAGAAAAATCATCACATGAAGACAATTATAATATCTTCATGGGAGTACCCACCATATAGTAAATCTAATGTTTGGGTAGATAGATGGGAATGCAACATATTAGGTGGTTATTAATTAATGCATGCATGGATGATTTATTTTAGAAAATTAATATATAGGAAACAAATATTTTATGGGACAATTTTTCTAGTGTTAAATTTTTTTAACTTTTATTGTTTTAGAAGATTTAAAATTTAAAATTTAAATTATTTAAAATTTAATATTTAAAATTTAGAATATAAAATTTAGAATTTAGAGATGAGAATTGACGAGACGAGAAGGAAGATCATAACTATAAGGATGAAAATATAATTTCAAAAAAAGTTGGCTAGAATTGAAATGTTAGTTTATAAAAAGTTATTTTTTAGTAGAATATTATAAGTTTATTTAGGCGTTATTTTTTATTTTTTATGATATTTTTTTAAAAGATCTTTTATAAAAGTAAAAGTGATTTTATGATTAGATATTTCATATAAAAAAATATTTTTATTTATCAATTATATTTGGATAAAATAAAATAAAAGTATTTTTTATTTATTTATTATGTAAAAATTAAAAAAAAAATGTAAATTGTAGTTTATCAAAAAAAGATATTTTTTTTTTAGTACTTTTACTTTTACTGAAATTTGTCAAACACACTAATATATATAGGTCAACATAAAAATACTAGCTAATTCAACATAGTTAAAGGCGGCGGTTTGAAAATTATTTTTGTATTTATAATGATTATAAAGAATTTAATTGATTTTTTTGTTTGACATAATATTATTATTATTGCAGACTATAAATGATGTGATTACTGGAATAATCTTCTACGGGATTCGATTATACATGCAAGATACGGATTATAAATCAGGAAAAATGAAATCAACAGCAATGGCAATAGTGAACACAAGGAATGTTAAAGATTATCACACAGTGCAAGATATGCTAAAGACTAATGCAAAGGGTGTTTGGGGAAACCATATTTCTTATATGCATGTTTCAGTGCCAACATTACAAGACTACCCAATTTCAAACCCACTCCAATTTGTTAAGAAAGCACACAATTCTATCAAGAGGAAGAAGAATTCTTTTGCTACTATTCTAACCGAAAAGCTTCTTCGGATGGAACATAAGTTAAAAGGCTCAGAGGTAAGCTTAACTTTTTTTTTTTTAAAATATATTAAATTTGATGACCCTAAAATCTTATATATTATTATTGAAGTTTATAACTAAGTTATGAAAAAATATAAAGAACTAAGTTTTAGTCAATTAATTTTTAAATTGTAAATTTTTTTTATTTTTTGAAAAAAAATAGAATTTATAATTTAGAATTTATAATTTAAGATAAATATAATAATTAAAAAAATTATTAATATTAACTGAAAAGAAATAATTCTGTAACATTACTTTTAAGTTATTATCTATCACACATTTAGATTGAATCACATGCAATAAAATAAATGTTCTTATTTTTTCTAATGGATTTTATATTTATATATATACTAGCTAGTTCAATAATAGATTTATGAAATGACCTACCTAACCAAATTAATGACCATGTTGCTCCATCATTTTAATTAATTTGTCGTGATAATATAATGTTACAGGAAGTGTCTAAAAATATACATAGGACACTAAGAAATTCAAGCTTATTGATTTCCAACATGGTTGGACCAATGGAGCAAATGGCTTTGGCTAATCATCCCATAAAGGATCTCTTCTTTACACTCTGTGGTTTGCCTCAGGTAACTTATATATACTAACTTTCTTCCTCTCTATCAAATAACAATGAAATCTTAATTAATTATATGAAAATTGACAAAATAGTAAATTTATATAGTGATCTCTCCTTAAGTTAAATAATAATATCTAGATATGTCATATAATACTGTTTGATTTAAAAAGAGACATGTCGGTTCACATATCGATTAAGAAAATTTTCAGGTATTTCTAAAATATCGATCTTTTAGTATTTGTTTGGGCATTATTATTTTGATTAAAAGAAAAAAATTTTCAATGTAAAAATATATTTTTTTATTTTTTACTGTGTTTGGTAAATTTTTATTTGTAAAAGTAAAAGTACTAGAAAAATAAAAAAAAAACATCTTTTTTAAGAAGGTGTAATTTATTTTTTTTTAAAAGATCTTTTTCTTTTAAAAAAAATATATTTTTTATGTAATAAATAAATAAAAAAGTACTTTTATATCGTTATACCCAAACATAATTGATAGATAAAAAGACATTTTTGTATGAGATATCCAAACATAAAATTACTTTTATTTTTTCATAAGATCTTTTAAAAAAAATAACTCGAAAAAAAATATTTTCTTAGAAACTCACCCAAACAAGCCCTTAATATTTTTACTCTTTTTAGTCATTAATCTCAATTATAAAAAAAATATATAATATATATTAATTAAAATCAATAATTAAAATTATTAGAATAATATCGATATTTTAGGAGCATTTAAAATTTTTTTATAATTTATTATTTTAGCTAATTATATAACTTATAAAATAATATAATAATGCATCATTGTAATAAAGGAAAACCTTATCCAACCCATTTTATAAATAAATTGTATCAAGATAACAAATAAAATAATCTTATATATGCATGCCCTGAAAAATGTTATTATTTTTGCAGAGTCTTGTAGTGACAATTTTGAGCTATATGGGGATGTTAAGAGTGACACTTGCAACAGAAGAAGGGTTCATAGATGAGCGAAAACTTGTTTGGAACCTCAACAAAGCCTTTGAGGAAATACTTCATGAAGCAGAAAATGTGTAGTATTCCTATAAGAAGCACCAAGCCTTAATTAGAGAGACTCAATAATCAATTAATCACACACACATGTGTCTGTGTGTGTGATGCTATATATATGATTATTCACAAAGAGATTTTCTATGTGTCAAAGTACTTTAAGGAAAGAATAAAAAGGATACCTAGGTTTGGACCACAAGGTTATTTTACTAGTGTTTTTTCTTAATATATAAATATTTGATATATAAAAGGAAATTTCACTTCTTTCATCTGTTGCATTCCATCATCTTTTATATATATATATATATATATATATATATTCTAGATGAGTAATTGATTTTCAGTTCGTTTCATTTTTTCAGCTTGTTGTAGCTAGCATTTATCATTAGTTTTCTTTTTTGAGCTTGCAAATCTTAGTGCATCAGCAGTACCAAGATAGAATCTATAGGTATAAAACACAATCACCAATAAACAAGAGTTCAAAAGTCAAAAACACAATCACGCAAACTTTTTTTCTAAAATCCGAAAATCAAATCTCAGTTGTTTTTGTTTGGTGTATCGAATAATACGAATATACATGCATCATATCTTAAGATCTTAACATAATTCTGGACAGTACTGACAGATAACTTCTATTAAATCTATACTGTTAGATCATCTTAGTGAATTGAATACTAAGTTTAACTCGGCACATTTAAGACATTCCCTTAATTGAACTACCTGTTTGCTCCCATCCAACCAGAGAAATCATTCTGCAACCAATCATCTCTGACCTTTCTAAAAAGATCTATCAGTTCATCTCTATTCTCATCCCATTCTTCCATCACAATAGGCTTCAATTTGATCCATGTCTCCAATATACCCTCAACTGTGAGCCCTTCTGTAATCTTTCAAGAAGAATTATGACATAAATCAAGTGATACTACACTTGTCAATTCATAATAAAAATGTTAAATTACACTAACATTTCTTCATTTAAGTTATAAAACGTCTGGTGTAAGCATGATATTATTTAATCGCAGAACAGGTTAGTGTAATTTAAGATGACAAAAATCAAGATGATCTTAGCCTCCAAATCAAACAATTTAAAAAAAATTAATTTTAAACAAAAAAAATTCAAACCAAATTATATCAATTTTATAGTTTGATTTTTTAATCCAAATTATTTAACCAATATAAATATCCGGATCCGAATTAGGATTTAAAATTGGAAAAACCCTAATTTGAAGTCACAGAACCTCTTCGACTCTTCCCTCTTGGTTTTCTCATCTTCTGACTCTTCTCATCATCTAAACTCAGCTGCCGGCGCTCTTTAAATTGATTTCTTTGCCTTCCTGAAAGCATTTTATGGTGGCATTAACACTCTTTAAATTGACATTTGTCATTTGAATTTGATGTTTTTCCTTTTCTTTAACAATTCATAAATAATAGATGAGACTATTGGACATCAAGACCAATCTTTGGTCTAACTTTTAATTTCTGACATTAAACGTTTCGTAAATTAATTAATACTTGACCATCTGTAATTCATTGTTCAATCTTATTTGGTAACAAAGGATACAAAGAGTGGCGTGTTCTATTGTTCTAATAATTCCACCACTTTTTTCATGTCATTTCATCCATAATTATATTGGCGGCCGTAGAAGATTTGCTTTATTTTTTTCTTAGTAGATAGTCGACATTGTTTATTTCCAGGAACCAATTCTAATTGCTCAAAGTTATTATTTGTTTTAATTTCTTTTTTTTTGGTGTTAATTGTCTGTTGTGTGATTGTAAGAGATGTGATTTAGTGTTTCAGTGTTACCATTTTTGTGTATATGCAAAATGGCATGAAAATCTATGTTCATTAGTGATGTTTTAACTGGACTGAGTGAAAAAAAAAAGAAAAAGAAAAATAATTAAGCTCTTTCATTTTCTTTTTTGCAGTTTCGATGCTTCTATAGGCAGCCATCACTATGTGGAAACTTAGTGCATAGTGTGCATAATTTAATTATAAGATTTTCTTCCTAAAATTTATGCAGGTAATTTTGGTTTTTTCTATGCTATATATATTTTGGGAAGATGTTCTTTTTTACTTATTTTTTTAAAAGAAAATAATCTTTTTTGCCCCCTCTTGACTTGTGCTTTATGCATTGTCTCAATTCAAGATTGAATTCCAAATCTAAATGCATATAGTATTAGATTACATTAATTTTGTGATAGTGTGATATTATTGGTATTTTGATTTCTTTTGTCCTTTGTTAGTAAAATCAAAATTAGTCTTCTAATATAATTCCTTCTTATGGAGACAATATATCATCACTTTATGGTTGGGGACAATATTTTTTTTTTGTTTTTTTGTTTTGTTTTGAGTTTATTTTTCTTTTCCCATGATTACTTTTAGATGGGGTGTCATTGGTGCAGTATGAGTACTGCAAATGCACTTGAGTGTGATACTGTGTTTCATTTATATGTTTATATTTATTTCTTAGTAAAGTACCTTGCTTTAGTTGGGATTTTTCGTGCCATTGTGGAATCATTTCTAAGCTTCACTCTGTCGTATTTTTTTGAAGCTGCAGTTACATTTGGTTTAGACAATTCTTAGGCCTGTTATAGAACTTCAACGAAACTACTTGGATTATTATGCTGAAAATAGAGAAGAGAAAATGCTTATTCCACAGGCTGTTATTTCTTTCCTCAGGAATATCCGCAGGTCAGTTTTCTCTTATATTAAGGAAATATCCTCTTATATTTATGTTGTGTTTATGTTAAACAAACTTTCAGCAAAAAAACGCCACCATGAATCTGTGAATTTTCAGGATCATGTGTTCTCTCTATAGGGAATGGAGTATGTGCTGCATGGAGTCATTGCTTTGGGGATAATGGCTGCTGGTGGTGTGCTCTCAGGAGGAAATCCAGCATCACATGTTTTACAGATTAAGAAGCAAGGTGATTCTGCTAATGCCAAATTAGTTGTCACACTTTAAATTATGACAAGATGATTATTTTAAGTATAATTATGTAATTCCTTTTTTTGTTAAACAAAATTTTGGCAATTGTCTAAAGCATGATTTTTTTTAAGATTCAATTTCTGTAAAAACTTTTTTCTTTTGGTTTAAAAATATTTTAAGAGTTTAGCTAAAAAAGTGTATTAAAGGTAGTTGTTAAATTTACAAGTACTAAAACTTAATTTTAATTTAATAAATGTATTACAAACTTTAACGCTTTATTTGTCCATAAAGATTTTTTTTGTCACCACTTTAACATTTAATATAAACAAATTAATTGTGGGATCAAAATCAATCTTGAGTTGTTTTTGTATCAAAATCTGAATAAATATGATAAATGACATGAAATCCAAAAAATTTATTAAATATTTTTTGTATTTTGGTTCACTTTAATAAGCGACTATAGAATTTGAAACTTTTTGAGTTTGAAATTTGATTTTAGCAAAGCTTAAACTCTAACCTATTATGACTGGAGTTGCTCCAGTAACACTAGAAGTCTTTTTTTTAGGTGGTTATTAATGTGTTATTGTCCAAGAGGTAAATATATGATTTTTGGTTCTACAATTTTGCTAATTTATTAAGATGGTTATTATTTTGACAATCTAAAAGTTTTTTCAATAATTTCTGTTGTACTAATGTAAAAATTCTACTTATTCTTTTAAATTAATTTTTTTGTGCACATTTTCTTAGTGTTATTTATCTGGGACGTGTGTGTGTTTGATATGCAAAGTATCATGGATGACATCAACTACTTTCCCATAGATGCTTATTCTGAACTGTGAAGTCCTTGCTAAAATTTTAAGAATGCAGCCTCATTTTGAATTCTACCGATGTTACCCTTAGGTTCTTCAAATCTTACAAAGTTAGATAAATAAATCAAAAAAAAAACTATGTTAGATAACACACATATTATGAAACTAAAGAATTTTTTTAAAAAAATATACTCACCTATTTTTAAATTAGATGACATTTACATCTTTAAGATTGAAGAACATCTTTGTGCCATACATAAAATTTTATAAAATAATCTTTTCTGAAAAATTTAATTTAATACAAAATGAGTAAAAATTCACATAAAAAATAAGTAAAAGCTCACATATAAAAATATATTGTTAATAAATTATGGATAAATATTACCGTTATATAACTTCACTCTAATAAATTGAAAGACGACAACAGCTCCATTCTTATTGCCGGATTCCAAAAAAGCATTTAATTCATGTGCATAGTTGCCAAAAAGTGCACACTCTATTATTTTTCTATATCAAATAGAATGTTTAATGTTAAATATATTTTTTTATAACAAAATAAACAAAAATAATTATAACTCAAAAAGTAATTACCAATAAAATAACATCAAATAATTAATTATTTTAAATTTGTAAGAAACAAACCACGAAAAGAATGCTTTTTATTAATTTTTTTTAAATTTGAATACTTTTTTTTTCAAAATTAATCCGAAGCGATTTTTTCAAAAAATTTAAATACGTAGACGTTTAAAAACGATGCCTTTGAATCCAAAAAATTATAACGAAGCTTAATGTTAGTTAAGATACATTTGTTACTTATTAATAATATTAATAAAAATATTTATAATAAAATAAATTAAAATAATAATTTAAAAAGATGAGATTATAAAAAATTTTATATTTATAAAAATAAATATATAATTATCCATCATCAATCTTTAATTCAATAATAATGTACTTGGTAGATTTGTCATTCTTTTCAAGAGTTCTCTTACTCCCAATTTCAGCAAGATATCCAACAACATCTGAAATGATTTAAAATAAAAAAAAATTATTGTCAATAAATTTGTTAAAAAAAAAACACAACCGAAATTATCAATAAAACAAATAAATTTATAAATAAATTATACTTTTCTAAAATAACAAACTTACTAACTAAATACATACGTGCAATCATATCCAAGAGCATCCAAAGTGTCAAAACTCACAAACTTAAATCCATATTGTGGGATACTTGACGATTCTGTGCACATCAGTACGCCTGGTAATTTCCGTATGACAATGGAGAATTTCCGTAACTTGGTAGTGTCCATAGCCGTATCACTCTATACGTACACACAAATTGTCGATTGTAGGACTGATGTCTGTAATTTTGTGAATTCCAGCCATTGGAATAAGTAGTGAGATTTTGGATATATGTAAAGAAAGAGATTGATGTACTTTAAATCGTGGTACTTTATATCTCTCATGACTTATACTTTTATAGTTGATTCATAACTTAAAATTAAAAAATAATAATCTAAGAACAACAATCTAAAATTTAAGAAATAACAACTTAAATAAAATAATTTGAAATTTAAAAAATAAAAACCTAAGTAAAATAACCCAAACAAATAAAATAATTTAAAATTTAAAAAATAACAACCTAAGTAAAACAACCCAAACTTAAAATTTGAAAATAACAACCTAAGCAAATAATAATTTATAATTAATAAATATAATTCTAAAAATTTCTAGTGACGACACCTAAGCAAATGAACTCCCAGACTCAACGTATGAGCGCCACGTCAGCATATGAGCTCCCCATTTGTATATGAGCTCCCCATTTGTATACTATAAAGATAAAGATAAAGATAAAGATAAAGATAAAGATTTATTTAAATTTATTAAAAATTACATCAAAAGATTCAAATCTTTTGATATTTTAAAATTCTCCCCATATAAAATTTGACAACTAAATTATAAATTAGTTATTGTGCATTTTCAAAAAGCTCAAAAGAGTTGAGCTTATTAAAGACAGACCCGATAAAAAGATCTTTTTTGTATAAGATATCCAAACATAAAATTATTTTTACTTTTTCATAAGATCTTTTAAAAAAAGATAACTCAAACAAAGATCTTTTCTTAAAAGCTTACCCAAACAAGGTCTATATAAGTCATAAGATATGAAGCAGGGAAACCGTAGCCTACAACACCACGCAACTTCTCTGTTGGTTTGGTAACAATGGAGAGTCCATGGGACACTGTGATACGAGACATGGATCTCTTAACGGAGATCCTTCTCCGATTGCCAGTGAAACAAGCGATTCAATGCAAATGCGTGTGCAAGAAATGGTTGTCAATCATCTCCAACCCCAAATTCCGTTATTCACACACTTGTCGTTTATATTCCAAGTACAATAACAAACCTCCACCCACTGCTCTGTTGGTTCAGAATTTCGGAGACACGAAGGCCAAAAGAGCTTCTATTGTTCCCTTCCACACCAATAATAACAACGCCAACAAAATCTTCTTCCACCTTGATCTTGATCGACGCAAACTCATGTCTTCTACTATTATACACTCTTGTAATGGTCTGTTACTATGTAATGTTACACCCACACCCAATTCTGATTTAACAACTTTTGAGTCTTTTTTGTTACGACTAGAATCCCACTTTCGCATATGCAACCCAGCCATCAGCAATGGCCACTGCGTTTATCTAGATTACCCCCTTGGCGATGTAGATTCCCCATACGATGATGATATCTACATATTTGACCCTTTAGACTTGAAGGCTTATCTTGTTTTCGAACCTCTAAAACAACCTCTTTCTTACAAAGTTATTTTATTTGGTGAAATGGAAGCTCCATTTGGACATTATTATAGTCGTCTCAATCAACTCAAACCCCGAATTGGGATTCGTTTGTATTCCTCAGAGACGTCTTGTTGGAGTAGTGTTGTTTGCAATCTTCCTAATGATTTACGTGTCCCAGAGGGAGTTTATTGCAATGGTGCTGTTCATTGGTTTCGTTTAGATGATGACAATTCCGTTTATTTCGACGTCAATCGGCTTTGCTTTGATAAATTGCCTGCAGTCCCTGCATGTGTTGACTCAAATTCAGAGCTCTTGGGTGTTAAGTATTTAGGAGAATGTAAAGGGAGGCTGCACTTGATTCTATCTGATAGTTTGGAGTTTGATATTTGGGAATTAGAGGAAGATTACTCTTCATGGGTTGCCAGATACCGTGTCAATCTTAATCGCATGCATGATGGGGAATCGGCCTTGTGCTGGAATCTTTCAAGTAATCCATTTTGTGTGTTAAGTTTTGTTCTTCGCCAAGAAGAAGAGGAGGAGGATTCCACGCTTGTGTTGTTCCAAGATGGTAAAATAATGTCTTATAGCCTAAAAAATTATGGTTTGAGGGTTCTTTGTAAATTAGATAGAGTGCCTAGATCTGTTCATCACTACTTTGAGACTCTGTTATCTATTGGAAATTAATAGAGTTCGATGTAGAGCAAGTGCATTATTAGTTCATCCAACATTGGAGCAGTGATAGATGTAAAACTTCTTCCGTATGTTCTTCAAATAATAAAAAATAATTTTAAGGTGGTTTTTGTTCTATTCTTTAAATGTAGAAGTAATCGGTGTTTCTGTGTGTTTCTCTATGCCCTTCAATTTATGAGCAATATATAACAACTTCAACTTCTCACCAATTCGCAACACTTATTACGCAATGAGCTCCACTACCACCCTCCTTCTTCTTCTACTACTTCTGGTGCTGCAAAATTACGAATTTGCCCATGGAGGAAAGCGCAAGGTGCACATCAGCGATGACCTTGATGACGTGTACGATGACGAAGAGGACGAGTCTTGGAAGGAATGGGACAAGAAGAAGGAGCCATCTTTCCCGCCCGCCGATCTGTCGAAAATGGAACCGTCTTAGATCAAGGAGGAGATGATGAAGCGCCACACCGGTCCAGTCATCGGCTTCGTCAAGCTCCGCTTCGGACTTCGCCGTACTCCGGTCAGCCACATTTCTGTTTCTGGTTAAGGCTATTCTTATCTTGGTGTAAAACAGGGCTCCAATTTTAGTTATGATTTTATCGGGAAATTGGCTGTTTCTGCATGTTTATTGGTTTTTGATGAATTTCAGTTAGAATTTTGGTTACATTATATAATTTAAAACTTCTTGAATTTGAAATTTAAGGTTAGCACGCTTAAATTCCTATAGGTCAATGTGGGATTATAAAGGTGAGTAAGTTTGAAGTAATTTTTAGTTATAAAGACGAGCGTCTTATTAGTAGATCTTAATAAAGAGTTTTTGTGAATTATTTTGATCAAAGATGAGAAGTATGTCATAGAAGAGAACACTTATATACCAAATCAAAAGGTTCATACATAGAGAGCAAGCACAAACATAAAAAACTTATTTAATAACTTATATAAAGAGATTCAACACTTTTTTTACACTTACTTTTGTTTGAGGATAATTAAACTTTACATATAAGTTTTAATTAAACAAAGATATTAAAGGTTAAATTTATGATTGTTTCTTAGAAAAATAATTGTGATATATATAAATTTTAATTAAACGAAGATAATATTTTTTTGTTTAACATAAGCTAGGTGCAAGTTTGTGGTGTATTATATAAAGTTAATTGAGCTTAAATATAGTATCCAATTATTAGGATTTGAACATTTCGTAAATAATATAAATCTCTACATTAATTTAATGTATTTTTTCGTTAAGAGGGGTTATCATTGTATCCTTAATTAGAAATTTAAATAGATAATAGATTTAATTAAATAAATATATAACACTAATTAAATAAGGTACCAAAAATATATTATTATACTTTTTATACAATTTACGTATATTGAATGAACAATTATAAATAGGATTTTAGAACTAAATGTTTGTTGCAAACTATTTTATTTAAAGTATAAAATAATTATGAAATTATATTTTGTCAATTTTAAAAATATTTTAAATTGAATTATTACTTTGTAAAGAAGCTTAAAAAAAATGTGTTAGGATTGGATTTTATTTTTAGTATTTTATGATTTTCTATTTTTAGAAGTTTGTAAAGAAAAAAACGTAAAATTAAAAAAATTTATTTTTTATTTTTTTCTTCTCTTAATGAAATTTTGAAATAAAAAATATTTATAATAAAAACAAAAAATAAAAAATAAAATGAAATAAGTTTCCAAAGATGATAAAAGCATAAATTTCGTTAAACTTTGATATAACGGCTTTAGGTTTGTTTAGATGTCATTTTCAAAAAAGATATTTGTTTTAAAAAATAGTACTATGTCTCTTTTTTTTTTATCAATTTAATGTAAAAAAATTATTTTTTTTATCTTATCAATTTAATGTAAAAAGAAAATAATTTTTTTATTTGATATATATTTTTATTTTTTGATATGTTTTTATCTACTAACAATTGAATGAAAAAAATTTCATAAATATTTTGTTAACTTATTTTTTTTAAATTACTTTGTAATAATTATTTTTATTTTCTAAAATATTAATTATGTAAAATATTATATTTGATATTTGAGTACATAAATATTTACTTTGAAACTAAATTAAATTATTAATTTTGTCTACTACAATATTATTTGTTTTGAATATTCTAGCTTTTCTATAAAGAATTGATTCCGTTGTCATTTGCGTCACGCAAATTATCTAAACATGACAATACTAACAAGTTTCTGTGTTTTTCTCTATGTCGTTCAATTTATGAGCAATGTATAACAACTCCTCACAAATTCGCAACACTTATTACGCAATGAGTTCCATTACCACCCTCCTTCTTCTTCTACTATTTCTGGTGCTGCAAAATTACGAATTTGCCCATGGAGGAAAGCGCAAGGTGCACATCAGCGATGACCTTGATGACGTGTACGATGACGAAGAGGACGAGTCTTGGAAGGAATGGGGTAAGAAGAAGGAGCCATCTTTCCCGCCCGCCGATCTGTCGAAAATGGAACCGTCTCAGATCAAGGAGGAGATGATGAAGCGCCACACCGGTCCCGTCATCGGCTTCGTCAAGCTCCGCTTCGGATTTCCCCGTACTCCGGTCAGCCACATTTCCGTCTCTGGTTAAGGCTATTCTTATCTTGGTGCAAAATAGGGCTCCAATTTTTAGCTATGATTTTTATCAGGAAATTGGCTGTTTCTGCATGTTTATTGGTTTTTGATGAATTTCAGCTAGAATTTTGGTTACATTACTGATTTTGTCCGGTCAATTTCGTTTTCTTGAGTGAAATGTAAGCTGGAATTGGAGTTTAGTGAAAGTGACCTTCTAGAGTTTTAGTGCTGAGTTTTACGTTATTGTTAGGGTTTCTTTTTAATAAAATGAAATAAAATATGTTTCATTTTATTTTTTGAGTTGTGGTTGTGATTATTTCAAGCTGTGGTTTTTTGTGATGGATTTTGGTGGAGGATGACTGGCTCTTGCACATGTATTGTTTTTGCTCATACTTCATTTAAGGGGAGAAAGAAGTTAAAAAAATTAAGATATAGTTTGAGTTGAATTTGTGATTTAATGTGATCAATTGATTCTGGTGAATTTCAATGAGCACATTCGCTCATGGCCATTTATTAATTTTTGCATTTGAGCTCTAGTTGAGTTTAAGTTTTGGTTACTCTGTTGGATTAGGGTCCTTTAAGTTTAAAGTGAACAAACTTAGTAAAGTGATAAAGTGAGGAGTAACCGCTATTGGATTGATAACTTCTATTGCAATGGGTTTTATCATTGGGATTTGCTTCCCTTGCCATGTAGCCTTCAAGTGACTGCTGTAAAAGTGATGGGTAATTGAATTGTCGGCCGTCGAGCATGTTAAGGTTGCTTCAGCATTATGTTTGTCTTATCCATTCTGGAAACTGTGTTCTGGGATGGGGAATATGGATATCTCTGGTGCTTTTTTTTCTTTGGATAGTTTATGGTGCTTTCTTTTGGTGGAGCCTTATTTTCAACTTCTTCTTAGTAGTTTATTTGATTTATCAAGATGGTGTTTGATTATCAAATTGGTCCTTATTGGCAATTTTCTTTGTGATAGAAGAAAGAGTTTTTGGTTTGAACATTTTTCGTTAATGTTAACGCCCTTAACTGATTGCCATGCTTGATTTTAGGACATGGTAGCGGAAATTGCCATGAAATGGTCACAAGTTATGAGAACTGGAGGCATTGGTATAAGGTTCATGGGTGTTGATACAAGTACAATCATGTTCAACATGGAAAGCATCAAAGGCATGGATGAGGTACGCCTTTGCATTTTACCTTCTTTTCCCTCTACTTTGAAATTTTAAAGAATGAAGAATGGAAGCGGCTTGGCTTATCAATTTTGACAACAACCCTATCTATCTGCTATTATGTTCATCTCCTGCCTTCCCATTTTATGATTTACTATAAATGATGTTGAATTATGATCCTTGTACCTTGCTTTTATTCTCCTTTCATTCAAAAAGCAGTTTTAGATTCAGCCTTGAGATAATTGTTATTTGTTAGTGATGATTTTCTGCTGATATTACAGTTGAAGGACTTTATCTTTGACCAATCAGAGGCATATGAGATCAAAATCGGGAATGATGTTTTTCGAAGACCTGGAGATCCACCTTTAGAAGAGGTTCTTCAGAACCTTCAGAAAGAAAAAACCAAAGCGGATAATGCTGGTCAAGAGGAAAATGATGGGGATTTGAGAACAGAGTTGTAATTCATTTCTAGGGATATGATTGTCTTCCAAGGTTTAGTAACAGTTTTGTGAATTTTGTAGTTTGACATAAAAAAACACTTTCTTCCTCCTCATTTTAAGGTGATGAACTGCTTCTAAAGGATAATGTAGTAATCGCCTTTTCAGCATTTGTGTAAACCAAGAGAAACTCAAACTACTGCATTGATGAGACGAAAGAAACAAAGATATTCAAATTCCCCTTGGTGAGAAGTGAGTCCCCTAATAACCTATCAAACCATATATATGACTATTCTACTTTATCTTATCCTATTCCTTCCTTTCGTTTCAAAATAACTATATTTTCACCGTTTTAGTACATTGAAAAATATATTTAGACACAGTTGTATAATTGTGTTTAGCAATGTTGATTTTTATCAAAGTTCAAGTGACATTTATGTTAAAATGGAGAATATACTACTATTTCTAATCACGAAAGATTTGAATGTTGATAATGCTAACTATATAAGATATGAACGAACTAATACATGACTAGAATTGTAAGTATTCAAATCTTTTATGGTTGGAAATGTAAAAAATTATAGTTTATTCTAAATTGGAGAGAAACATTACAATTATAAATATGATGATGCAAAAGCTTAGAGACAGAAGGAATTTACCATTGTTTTGCATTAATGGAATGTAATTAAATGAAATGATATAATACAATGATAGACAATCTAATGAAGTGGAACTACTATTTCAGCTTCTTACTGAAGTCAGACAGCTCAAGAAGTGTAATCCTGGGGCTAGCTGCTGCTTCATCTCTCTCTTTCTGAGTGTTGAACCCCCAATTAACTAATCCAAATCAACCAAATTTAGCAAATATGTTATTCTAAAACAAACAACAATACAGAAGATAGAAACTCCAAAATGTATAAGATTGAAGTTATAGGGGTCACATGCATTAACATGATTCGATAGTGTAAATCTTCTTATAATTTTAGCTTATACATCAATAATTTCTGTTATATTCATACCATTGGATGATCTTAGTGTGAAAATAAACTTGGTGCACTAAAAGAGACACGGAGAAAGAAAATTGCTACCTAGATACAAATTCCAATTGTCCAACTCTGGTTCTTTAATGACATTTTTTAAGGTTGCAAGCCTATCTTCCACAAAGCTGCAATTTTAAAAAATGAAAAATATTAACCTTAGTAATTTCTCTTAAACCATGTTAACATGCAAATACAATGTTCTTAATAACCTGAAAGGCAAAATCTTACTGTAGGGTCAGTCCTTGGTGCTCTGGCATCTTTTGAAGCTTCTTTAGCACTTCTACCTTAGGACTTCATAGAAAAAATAGTAATAAAAAGATTTTAAAAAACACTAACAAAACAAAGAAAGCACATGTTGGTTGTTAACAAATACGGGTGTCAAAATAGTATCTGCTACAACATGATTTTGATATTCATACAAGATACTAACCCAGTTCCTAAACCATATATTCTTTCTGGTGGTAAAGTGATTCCAGCAAGCTCTTTCAGTAAAGCATCAGCAAAACGGCCCTATAGCCAAAGAAGGAAAAAATGCAAAGTAAGAAGAGATCATAGCAATGTGAAATTTCATATAGGACTAGAATTATGTATTCTTAAGGATTATTACCTGTTTTGTGGTGACAATGTAAACTTTTGAGCTTGCAAATCTTAGTGCATCAGCAGTACCAGGATAGAATCTATAGGTATAAAACACAATCACCAATAAGCAAGAGTTCAAAAGTCAAAAACACAATCACGCGAACCCTTTTTCTAAAATCCAAAAATCAAATCTCAGTTGTTTTTGTCTGGTGTATTGAATAGTACGAATATACATGCATCATACCTTAAGATCTTAACATAATTCTGGACAGTACTGACAGATAACTTCTATTAAATCTATCCTGTTAGATCATCTTGGTGAATTGAATACTAAGTTTAACTCGGCACATTTAAGACATTCCCTTAATTGAACTACCTGTTTGCTTCCATCCAACCAGAGAAATCATTCTGCAACCAATCATCTCTGACCTTTCCAAAAAGATCTATCAGTTCATCTCTATTCTCATCCCATTCTTCCATCACAATAGGCTTCAATTTGATCCATGTCTCCAATATACCCTCAACTGTGAGCCCTTCTGCAACCTTTCAAGAAGAACTATGACATAAATCAAGTGATACTACACTTGTCAATTCATAATAAAAAGGTTAAATTACACTGACATTTCTTCATTTAAGTTATAAAATGCCTGGTGTAAGCATGATATTACTTAATCTCAGAACAGATTAGTGTAATTTAAGATGACAAAAATCAAGGTGATTTTAGGCTTAATATATACAGACCGAAGATTTTCGAATTGATGGAACTCTGGTCTCAAGCAATAATCTCACAAGTAAGAGAGTCTCATATCCAGTTTCCACCACTGGCCTCACCTGACATGAAAATACTACAAGTTCATAAGAAAAGTAGTAGAACTCAAATGTTTTATGAACACTGCAGAAATTGTGTTGAGATTTTAGCTTTGCAATCATTTCTTAAGTAGCAAACCAGTCATTGTTAAAATAAATAACTAATCATTTGAACATCTATTCATTAATTTAACCAAGTGCTTCCTTCGTTTAATTTATCATTTTTTGGTTTACATACATTGATCCAATAATATGCCAAGAAGTTATAGTGACAGATAAAGAAAGACAAACGGAGCACTTCGTAAACATAAATTAAGCATTGATAAGTGAGCACTGTTTGTTGAGAAGTGTAATTAATTAACAATTTAGAAGTTAATTATTTACTGTAATCATCTGTTGAACAATCCAATCTTCAACGGTTGGATCCACACCATCAAACAATGCTGGCCATCTCAACTTGGCTGCCTACAAATTTATCGAAGTGATCACAGCTTAAGTTTAATACATTATACATTATGACATTAGAATCTTATTGATATTTTCCACTAACTGGATAACATTAACAGAAAATTTGAAACATTAGTAAAAGAAGATAGAAATCCTAGAACTAGAAGAACATATATACAATGAAAATGTTGGAAATACTGTGTATTTCTCTTCCATTATTTTAAGAGAGAGGGAGGAAGAGAGAGCATGAACCTTGACGGCAGAGATAGCAGTCTCTCCACAAGTATCACACAGAACTCCATCAAAGTCTAATGCATAAAGATGACCCATTTTTCCTAAGTTCCTTTCAATCTTGCAATGTCTATCTCTATGTATTTTATACTAAGATAATAATATAAATTTGCATGGTACACAATACCCGCCATCCAAAACAGGATTGAAAATCTTTGGGGCCTAGCTTCCATTAAAATTATGACACGTGAATGTCTACCATTTTTTTTTGTTTATTTTTCATTTTTGTCTATTTAATAATAATGCCAATAGTTTCTTTCTTTTGTCATTTAAAGTTTTTGTAAATGACACTTTTAATACACTTAACATGGTTGTAATTTTTATGAATTACGTCTGTTCTTTAAAAACTTATCTAAGTAAAAAAATTCGCCTTGATGCCCTTGAAAAGGTGCTATGCTTAGGTGGCTTAACAAATTCCAAACTAAACACACTTTAACAGTGTAAGATTACATTTTTTGGTTTGCATCTTAGATCTTTAAAGGAAAGGCCTATGGTAATATCTAAGTTTGAGTAAAAAGAGCTACCGTTACCTTATTAATTAAGCTCATCTACAGCATAAATGAATTTATTATAGACATGATATATAACTGAATATAATAATATTGTTTAATCTATATAGTCGACTTCATCTTAATGGAATTTTTTGTTTAATTTTTCGTGCATTACAATATAATTTTATCTATGCATTAATATTTTTACCATTTTGCATAACTTTGATGGAGACCAAACCTGCCTTCTAAGATGGAAGATGTGTAGTAAATCCTCGAAATATTTCAGTACCTTTTTTCAGCGTAGTATTACCACAAATAATATTTGCTTTCGAAATAGTCATTCACATATGACTGACTATGAGTGGCGTCGTATTTTTTGGAATCTTCCACATTGATCTTGCAGCTTCATTTGAGGCACATATTTCCTCTATTTATTTCCACATTGTTATAACTTAATATATTTAGCCACCCAAATAAAAGCAAACTCAGTTATATATGTATAAACTCAACACATTGCCTTCATCCAAGAGTGTAGATCTATCTATTATTATTGAACATAACACTTACATATTGAAAACCAGTTTTGAGTTTCAATAATCAACTGTCAATTTATTGTGTGTGTAAATATACTATATTACTATGTACTGAAAAAACATTTCTCTATATAACGTTAGAAGATACAGTTACAGCAGCCATTTTAAATAGAAAGATTGTGGTCACAACAAACTGACTTTCTTTATAAATGAGATGGTAACAAAATGTTCAGTTCAATGCTGACGCCTGAAAAAGTGAAAATTCAATGAAGGCAACAAACAATCATTTCAACTTCTTACTGAAGTCCGACAGCTCAAGAACTTGAATTCTGGGGATAGCCGCAGCTTCTTCTCTCTCTTTCTGAGTGTTGTAACCCCAGTTCCCTGATCCCAAAAACAATTACACTTATCAGGCACACTCGGCCATACGTATCACGATGTCATGTAATATTTTCCCATGAGAGAATCCATTCCAATTATAAACTGGTTAAGAAATACAAAAGGAAGCTACCTAAATACAGATTCCATTGATCTAACTCAGGTTCTTTGATGACATTTTTTAAGGTAGCAAGCCGATCCTCAACAAAGCTGGTTAAAAGAGTTAATTTCATGTAAGCAATAATAGAGTTCCAGTAGAAATAACAATAACCAGAATGATGTATAATTAGTTCTAGTAGCACAATATCTTACTGAAGTGTGAGTCCTTGGTGCTCTGGTCTCTTTTGAAGCTGCTTCAGCACTTTCACCTTAGGCCTACCGGTAAAACCAAAGATGGTGCAAGGAAAGTGAATTTCCTTTCAAAAAATAAAGCAAGAGAAAAGAAAAGAAAAAAAATGTTAAAGCATCACTGGACATTATTTTAGACGAATATATACTACACTAACCCAGTTCCTAGACCATATATTCTTTCAGGTGGAATTGTCACCCCAGCAAGCTCTCGGAGTAAAGCATCGGCAAAACGGCTCTAAAATTTCAAAAGAAATGATAAAGATACAAAATGAACAGGGGACATGATGTAAAATTGCAAAAGGTGCATAAGTCGTATTAGGACAACATTATCTTCCTTTCTCTCTTACTCTTTCATTCCAAAATAATTATCACCTTGAAAATTCGGTACATTAAAAATTGTATATATTACTTGCAATTTATATCAAGATACATTGACTTTTGAAAGGAAAAATATTATGGAATGGAGTATTTTTCATTAATACTGAGACAAAAGTATCTGTTGACGGGATTATCATCCCTAGCTACGGTCAAGAAGAAGGTTGGATGCTGACCTGTTTCGTGGTGACGATGTACACTCTCGAGCTTGAAAATTTTAATGCATCAGAAACACCAGGATAGAATCTATAGACAAACATCACGAATTAGTAGTAGTAGATCTCCTTCATGTGATATAAATATGCTAAACTAATCACAGCTCAGAAGGTTTAATTTGGTTACCTATTTGCACCGATCCAAGTAGCGAAATCCTGCTCCAACCATTCATCTCTAACCTTTCCAAAAAGATCTATCAAAGTTTCTCTATTCTCACTCCACTCTTCCATGATAACAGGCTTCAACTTGGACCAATTTTCCAATATACCCTCAACCGTGAGCCCCTCTGTAACCTTGCAAAAAAAGTAGGCATCAGTCAAAAGCAGATGCAAATTCCACGGATAAATGCTAAAGATCAGAGATAAGACATTGTACTCACTGAAGACTTCCTGATGGAAGGTATTCTGGTCTCTAACAACAATCTCACAAGTAAAACATTTTCATATCCAGTTTCTACGACTGGTCGGACCTATAACACAGACAACTATGGAAGTTCATCTTCAGAATGAAAATTGGTCTATTTATTCACCATATTCAAAGCAATGTTTTTGAAAGCTCAATATTTTTGAGTCAAATATTCACAACATCATATGCAAGTAACTAAATCTTTACAAAAAAAATTATTAAAACCGGAAAATGTTCATATTTTGAGGGAATAAAACTTGATTAACAATAAAAAAGGCAACAAAGTTAGCGAGAAACAGTGTGTTGTTTAATTAGCTTAGTTTTGAAACAATTTTATAATCAAAGTCCTACTGAAATCTTAGAGGAAAAATCAATTACTTCCTCAAAGAAGTGAGCTTGACACATGCATTGCACATCATAATGGTACTCTTCTAAAACAATGAAATTTATTTGAAAGCAAAATAATTTTGTCTCTGATTCCCTTTCTATAATTCGAGGCCTCTGTTGTTATTTCCAAATGGAATAAGTTGATAAGCAGTTAACAGTTATTCAGAACCAAAACACACAACATCTAAATTATAAAGCAATTTAGCAAAAAACAAAGGCATAAACATAATAATTAACCAATTGATTAAAAAAATGCATAAGAAGTAAGTAGTGAATATGAGATTAATTACTGAATGCATCTGGTCAACAATCCAATCCTGAGTGGCGGAATCCACGCCATGAAACAAAGAAGGCCATCTCACTTTCGCAGCCTGAAAGGTATCCTAGTTAATGAAAAAGTGAAAACTTGAAATGAAAAAACAAGTAAGAGAGAAAGGAGAGAGGGTACAGTACCTTGAGAGCAGAGAGAGAGCTCTCACCGCAGCTATCACAGAGGATTCCATCGAAGTCCAAAGCATAAAGCTCCCCCATTTCACTCTGCATCGTTGTTATGCTCCTTCCTCACTCTTCACAACTCACAATTCAACGCTCCGTTCCTTACGTCCCTGATGTAGCCACGTGTTTGCTAATCATTTTATTTATTTTTTTGTTGTATATTATTATATAATAAATTTATTTATGCGTTCATTGAAAGCTTGTAATAACTTTTTAATATTTAATGCATATTTCAAAACTTATTTTTGTATCAACCTTAACTATCAAATGGAATTGATTAGAAGTGCGATGATTTTATGCGATAAAAATATATGATAAATTTATTATATAAAAATATGTGATAAATTTATTTTTTCATCGAATTAAACATAAATAATTAATTTTAGGTATCTATATTTTAATTAAATTCTCGATTAGCAACTTTAACTTATAAAGTTTGTAAATAGATTCAATTAGATATTGAGTAACTATTGTTATTGTTATTTTTTTTCCTAGAAAAAGGAATATTCAATCGGATGTTGCACTGGTACAATTTATTTTTTAAAAAAAACTATATCTACAATTTTTTGGTCATGGACTAGAAGACCCAAATCAACTGGCCCATATTGAATTCTGACGCAGGCCCAAATAGACAATCATAAGCCCAAAAAAATGGAGAGAAAAGTGGCTCTTCCCGGGACAACGCTGTTTGATTTTGGCGCCATTTCCATTCCTTTCCCTGCAGTGTGTTGTAATATTGTATTTGCCATCTGATTTTGCTCTCTTCACTCTTCATTCTTCATTCTTCACTGTCACATTGCACCAAACAACTGCGTGGAAAAAGCGACGCGTCCAAGCGCCTTCACTGAGTCGTGCTTGCCACGCGCACCCAGTTGGATCTCCTCGCATCTGTGTTCTCTGTTTTCTCGGTAAAGACCTTTCTTCACTCCACAATCATTTTCTCTTCTTTTAGGTTTAATTAGGGTTTTTTCATCACTTTCTTAATCTAATTGGATTTGGTTTGTTCTCAATTTCAGTTAGTTCATATTTGTCTTTAAAATATTCTTTGACATATTTTTCCTTTCAAATCAACGAAAAAATTAATCAATTTTGCATTGTAGTTTGTGAATTTTGAAAGCCATTTATTGAACCGAAGCTTTGATATCACTCAAGTTCAATTTCACTGCATGATAATGATGATGCTTTCATAAATCTGATTACTATATCCATTAGAGTTAGTGTTAAGTTCTTTCAGGTTGTGTGTATGTGAACTCCAGCACAATGGATTATTGTTTATTGACTACCAATCCTAAGAGTGCGTGGAATCCGTTACAATTTGTTTTTCAAAATTTTGATTCCAAATTGATGATTCCATTGTTGATTTTATCAGAGGAAACATGAATTCAGAGGAAGCTGCACAAATTCCCAGAAGAACTACAAGGTCTTTAGCTTCATCTTCTGCGTCGACTTCTAATAATGCATCTTCTGCAAAAGTAAATAGCCTTGAACCTCTAACAGTCAATGACCTTTTAGTTGGAGGAGACCCTATTAGCCTAGATGAATTGTTTTCTAATTTCCCCGGTAGAAGTAGCCAGATTCTCGAGATTGTAAGCCTTTTGGGGCCATTGAACACTCCAATGCTTCCTTTGTTTGTGTATGGTGGTGCTTCCACTGGAAAAACCAGTATCATTCTTCAATTATTCCGGCATCTTAACAGGCCTCTTGTTTATTCTAGCTGCAGGACGTGTTATAATCAGCGTATCTTGTTTGAATCTATTCTAAATCAGTTGCATCTCCATAGAAAAAGTTCTGCCAATGGCTATTCAAATGCAAAGCGCTGTGAGAGACCATCGGATTTTATTAATTTTCTTAAGGAAGCATTGACCGATGCCATAAACAATCTGAAGGAGAAGTCGGAGAAGTTGATATCAGGCAAGACAATGGCACAAGGGGGGATTGGAAACATGATCTACTTGGTATTTGACAATTTTCAGCTTGTTAGAGAGTGGGATAAGAGCTCTACTTTATTACCCTTTCTGTTTAATCTCTATGATCTGCTGAAGATTCCTGAGGTGGGTCTAATATTTATCAGCAATACTTCTCCAGATACCTTTTACTCTTCTAACATGGGTTATGTGGAGCCTATCCCTGTATACTTTCCTGATTACACAGATGCTGATCTTCGCAAAATATTGTCGAGAAACCAAGCAGACTCGAAGCTGTATTCTTCATTCTTGGAGTAAGGCATCTTATTACTATTACTTTGCTTTCTCAGATTTACATAATCTCATAGTGAATTTTTGTTTATTTTTCATGCAGTGTGGCTTTAAGGTCTTTCTTTAGGGTTACTAGGCAGGTTGATGAATTGTCCACTGCCTTCAAACCACTATATGAAAAATATTGTGAACCTTTACGCGATAAAAGAGTCTTTCCTAATGGAGACAAAGACAAAGACATGAAGAGAAAGTTATTTAGTCATATCAATCCTCACATCACATCCTCTCTGAATGAGATATTTAAAGTTTCATCTCATCCTTCAGCTGAAGTTGAGAACTCCAAAGAGGCAAATCTGAAGGTGAATCAAAGGAAACTGGAGCGACGTGAAGAAATTGCCAAGCTAGATTTTCACATGTCTACTAGTGCAAAGTATCTTCTTATTTCAGCATTTCTTGCTTCCAGAAATCCAGCTACTCTTGATGCTTCACTTTTTGATTCCAAAGGAGGTTCTGATAATCGAAAGCGAAAGAGGAAGTAAGCATGTTGATTTGTTGGTTGATGTGTAAGCAGTGGATGTTTAACTTTCTAGTCTATTGTTCTTTTTTGTGTGTAGACCCTCTGAGAAGGTGCCTGAAAGAAAGGAAAGTTTAGAAGAGGAGTTACTAATGAAAGGACCTGGAAGTTTCCCACTGGAGAGGTTGTTAGCCATCTTTCAGTGTATTGTATCGGTCGCAGAAGATTCGTCGGATGAGGACAAACAAAGCGGCGAGCTGATGTCTGATGTTTTGTTGCAGCTATCCAGTCTCTGCAATGCTAAATTTATATTTAAAGGAAGAAGCTGTCCAATTGAAGGCTCAGTTCGGTATCGGTCAACTGTATCAGAAGACTTGGCTTTGAAGGTAACCTCAGTTCCCACGTAACACTCCCACAAAATTCTTGGTTTATTTATATGACATTTGGAAAACAAATGAAGAATAGTATTTTCATTGTTGTTTAAGCAGGTTGCAAGGAGCCTCAAGTTCCCTTTATCAAGTTATTTGTATAAAAGAACCTAGCAATCTTTGACTTTGGTGCTTCTGCTTCACAAATCCTGGTTATCCATTTTTCTGATAGAATCTGTACGATGCTGCTATCTGCAGTTATCATCATGAAATTGCCGGAATTACCCCTATGAATTGTAACATTGGATGGATTGAATAATTTTCAATGCACATGGAATTTCCAAAATGCATATATATCGCAGATCTAACCTTTAGTGTGCAGTATGGATTCTGAAATAACATTTCTCTTGGCAGATATGGAATGGTAGCATGGCACAAATTGTGTTTAAGACCCAATTTTCTTAAGAAATTTCATGTACATCAAATGAATGCCCCATCTATTTCAATTTTCCAGAATGGGAATTTTTTCCAAAGCCACTCATGAAAACTCTATAAAATTCTTAGATTCGATGTGCATTTCAATGGAACATATTGAATCAATTATCAATGGTTAATGACAAAACTATGAGAATTTGTTTACTAAAGTTGTAACAAGCCCGTAAAAGTTTTATAAAATCCTAGGATCGCCTACCATAATTATCTTTTGAAGTATGATTATTTTAAAATTTACGATTACAAATTGTATATAATAAAACTAGTGAATAACAACGCAATAGAAACGTTCCATGGAGAAGAATTTTGTTGCTGAAGCTTAGACTTTCCTGCATATCCTTTTGTAACAACGAAATTTCACTCATAATTGCCTTTTCTTTTTAATTTTTTTTCCCGCAACAATTTCAGTCGTAAATTCGTAATCATAACCATAATTAATTAATATTATTTAGGGGTAAAAAAATAGATGGATCTAATTAGCCTAAGCCCATATATTAAAATTGCTTTAGGCCTTAGCCCAGAAAGAACAAATCAACTAAGAACGGAACCTGAAAATGAAAGTCCAAAAAAAAAAAGAACCTGAAAATGTTAAAAGACCAAAACCAAAGAGAGAGAAAAACTAAAAATACTAATTGAAAAAAAAAACAATTGGAAATTTTCTCCGTCACAAAAAAAAAAAGAAGAATATGGCCAAATCACCAAAAAGAAAATCCACTCTTACTTTAAGAAAAAAAAAATTGTTTTGCGGAAGAAGGAAATGCAAATATCAAAATATTTTGTTTCTCTCTCCTCCACCATTCTTTCTCTCTCTTTCGTTCTCTGTCTTTTTTTTTTCTTCATCGCCGACAACCGCCAATTCCCTCCATTTCAAAGCCCTTTCTACTCTCTGCAAATCTCTCTCTCTCTACTTATTTGCCCCCAATACAGCGCATTGATTGAATTGATTGGAGCAAATTGTTTACAATTTTAAGTACCATTGGTGTTTAGCATTTTAATACCATTGTTGTTTCTTCAATCTAAGCTCGTGGTAAAGAATCCTGCTGCTTTTTTCCCCTTTTGGTTCCTTTTATTGTGCTGGCATATAACAACCCCTTTCTTCAACTTCTTATTCATGTTGCTATTGTGTTTGTTGTGTTGGAAATGATGATGTTAAACAAATTTGATTCTAATAAAAATCATGTAGCTGATATAAATAATGAAAATTTAGCTCTTTTTAAACTCTGCCATTACTGTTTTGTGAAGTTGGCGGATGGTGAAGCTTTTTAGTATCATGGGAATTCAGAATTCTTGTGTGTAATTAGCTAACAAGTAGCTTTTAAATTGTTCTCTTTCTGTTTTTATTTTCTTTTTATATATGGAATCAGGAAATTTGTAAAAAACACTATGTCTTTCTTTTTCTTTTCTATTTTTTAAAGCTCTGTGGAATTGTGTGTTAACTTAATGTGGTATTTGGATAATACGAAGTTCAAATGGAAGCATGCTTGGTAAGATGTGAGCAGCAGTAATGTAAGTATGTAACTATAAATGTTTTTGCCATTTTGAAAAAAAAAAGTAAGTTAAATGTGTTGATAGTTTTCTGTTGTTTGAAGTATTTTCTTTTTGAAGTTTTATTGTTTGGAAATGTTACTTAAGAAATTTTGGGTGGAAATATAGGCATCAATCAATGCTTGTACTTAGTTTTGTAATAGTAGGATAGGGCATGTCTTAGTTGCTGTTTTATGTATTTGCATACTCTTCATTTATGTATTGTTATTCATTACACATTTTGACTTCTTATCCTATTTATGCAGGGTCTTTCTGAATTTAGGAGGTGCTGCTAAATTATTCACCATTCTACACTTTGGCAAGGTTTATGTCTGTTATCCTTGCTTGTTGAAATATTGTGATATAGGGAATTGTGTATCACTGCTAATGCTTTCATGGACCATATGCATTTGATGATGCTGCTAGAGAAGCTTAATCCTGATCCCAAACCTCGTTTGATTAGTGGATGTATTATCTGGTTGTCTGGAATTGAAATTTGAATTTGAATTTCCACCTCTGCATATATTGGTCGAACCGTGATTCCGTGAATAAACTTCAAATATCAATAGTTTCCGCTTTTGACACTAGTTTAAAATGTCAGAAATTGACATGGCAGTTAGTAAACCCGAGGTATGTATCTGCTTGTATGATATAAGGAATTTCTAGTTTAAGATCCTCTTCTGGTTCTGTGATTATGATTTCATTTTTTTTTCTCTTACAATTTTTATCCTGAGATATTGAGAGATTTTAAAATCCAGTGTTTAACTTCTTGCTTCAGATTATGCAGCCGTATATCTGGCTTCAGACAACAGATGGTGCAATACAACAAGTGGAACAGGAAATTGCAATGTCTTGCCCTTTTATTTGTCAAGAAGTAATACAAAAAGGCACGGGATCTTCAAAGAACTGTGCAATATGTCTTCCTCAACGAGTCACCCCTACTATTTTGAGCTTAATACTTGATTATTGCCGATTTCATCAAGTACCAGGTCGCTCAAACAAGGTTCTTTATGTTTCTTCACTTTTTTTATGTTGTTATAAACTTATAATCAAATATAAGATGCACTTTAAATGGAAACATTTTATTTGACGGATGGCTTAGTTTTTGTATAGGAGCGGAAGTCTTATGATGAGAAATTCATGCGGATGGACACGAAGCAGTTATGCGAGTTGACATCTGCTGCAGACAGCCTTCAGTTGAAACCATTGGTTGATCTTACCAGCCGTACACTTGCTCGAATAATTGAAGGAAAATCCCCTGAGGAAATACGCGGCATATTTAATTTGCCAGATGATCTTACAGAGGTATCTGGTGCTTGCAATAACCATGTTTCGATTCTTTTTTCGATGTCAGTTTTGCTGTTTTTAGACATTCTATTTGATCCAGGAAGAGAAATTGGAGCCCTTGAAAAACACAACTGCTGATCCGAGGATCAGGCTTTTGAACCGTTTGTATGCTAAGAAAAGGAAAGAGCTGAAGGAGCGTGAGAGGCTAAAGGTGTAAATATTGTTTCTTATTTTTTTTCATCACATTACAGTGCAAGCACACTGTCCAATTTGTAAAGTATTATTTAATTACTTGTACCTTTTTTAATGTCCTGATTCTTGAATTTTAAAATGTTGATGATTAACAAGATTTGGTCGGGCACATGTTTCAGAATGTTGAAGTTGAAGAAGAGCATGTGGATGATCGTTCAGTCGATGACCTTTTGTCTTTTATTAATGGAAATGATGCAGGTAACTGAGCATTTTTCGATCCCCTTTACATGAGTTTTACTTAATGCTTTTTGTTGTTGTTAAACCGATGAAATGGTACAACTTCGTCCTAGTTGAGCAATTTCCATTTGATGTAATTTGTTGACCACATGAAACTACCTCTTCTACACCTGTAAGATGAGCTTACAAGTTGATTCATGTCCATCTTGACAACATTGAAACTCGAAATTAGTAGTACTCAGTTCTTTTGTTAATGTTTGTCTGCATCAAGTATAGACAGTGTAGGTGGTCCAATGATCTTGTTGAAATGAAGAGAAGAAATATACCAAAAGGTAGGACTGTGAGGACAAAGAGATCCTTTTTTGGTTGTTAAAGTAAAGCCTTTAATGTGTCAGCCACTCACTATATTTAGAGGGAAAGTCCTCTATAAAGGCCACGTGCTTTCCTTTAAAGAGAATTGAAACGTCTAATCTTATTCCACAAAACTTGCTTGTCTAAAAATTTATCAGTGAAGGTTTGAAATTACGCTCCAACCAACTAAACAATATCTGTTTCTCGTCTAAATTTCCTAGTTATACAATCATTTCATTCAGTGGGATTTATATTTAAGCAGCTTTTGTGTTTGACAATGTCCAGAAACTCTTGAGTGTTGAGTAGTAGTCTTCTGTAGGCTGTAGCCTTTTACTTTATTTTCCTGTTTCATCTGCTTGGGGATGCAGATGCCTAACTGTTAGTGAGAAATTTTGTTACAGATCCAAAGGAGATGAAAAATTCTAAGAATAAAAAGAAAAACCGAAGAAGAAAAGAGCAACAGACGAGCTCTTCTTTGAAGGAAGCTTCTGAACTGAACAATAAGGTAGTCATAATATCTAATATCAAATTTGGCTTCAAGTTAAATTTGAAAAAACAAGTTCAGTTATTTACTATATATGTTCCAAGTGTTTATTGCTTTTTACTTCTAATAGGAGATAAATGGTCATAATATCAGACCCCAAACTGATGGAGCTAATGGAGTTTCCGAGGCCTCACAGTCTAATACAGAAGACAGCACTTTTGTTCCTAGAGAGTTTGATGATGGAGATATAGATGAGGAGATCGATCCTGCATTACAGGAAAAACTTGACAGGTGGGGCTAGACTATATTCTAAGTGCAGTGTTTACAGTTCATGCTAAAATTTGAAGTTGTATTTTTCTTTTTGTGGATGACAATCATTATCTTTAGCATAGTTGCAGTGGCAGATCACTAGCACTATTATCTTTGTTCTATCATATGGAGAGGACATAGCATCAGAATGATTGATGAGCTCTTTCTTTCAACAAATTGTATTTCTTGAATCATGTATTGCTGGTTGCATGTGAAATGATGTGCTCACATTCGTGTATATATAAGAGAGAGGGCAATGTGACAATATCCAAATTGATTTCATTGTGTTTGGGATTGGCAAGTGACAAATGTTTATTTTATATTGTTCCTATGTTGGAGAATTTTTAGTAATCTTTGTATCCCTAGCAATCTAGCAATAGGTTATTAGGTTTTTCTTGATCTTTTATGTTTAAAATGTTTCAATAAATAATGCAACTTGTTTTAATCTTTGTGTGCATGCCTGCTATTGAAGAACATAATGGAACAAAAAAGAAAAATGAAAGGGTGGGAAAGTGACAAGAAAAACAATAAGAAATCTCTAAGTTTGAGAGTGAAAATGATGATTGATTACTTATGATTGTGAACTTGTGTTATGATTATGTCAATAATTAACTTCAGAAACAAGATGTAACTCCATAACTAACTACCTAACAAGTCTATTTTATGCTTTCTATTTTTGCTCCCTGAACTGATTAAAACTGTCAGATTAATATAAACCTAATTAAGCTGACTCAACTCATCTTACACACACTAACAAAGTTCTAATCTAACAATATTATTTTTTGTATTTTGGTACTTTGCAAAATTTGTCTAGGTACATTATGGTAAAATTATTGGTTTTTGGGTCAAAATTTGTTTTTCCTTGAGTATTTAATAATATTATTATGATCATTGAATTTACCCATTTTATACTTTTGTTTCCATAGAAGGGGAGCCTCGGAGCAACGATTGAGTTGTCTCCATGTGACCTCAAGGTCACGGGTTCAAGCCGTGGAATCAGCCACTGATGTAATTATTAGGTTAGGCTGCCTACATTACGCCCTTTGGATGCAGCCCATTCCTAGATCCTACGTTATCGCAGGATACTTTTTCTTCTGGCTGCCCTATACTAGTTTCCATAATTGACCAAGCTTATTTCACACACACAGTTTAACAAAGTAGCAATAATCATGAAATTCTTGTTAAACTCCTTCTGTGTTGTCCTTCCCTGCCACTTTGGATAAAAGAAGGCATGGGTTTGATATGAAGAAATGTCTGTATGATGTTCATATTGATGTACTCTTGTGATTTGATATGCCAAAATCTTATTTGCTCAATACCCTTTGATGCAGGGAAGTGGAAGATTTCGCTCGCATATTAAATTCTGACTGGCCAAAGAGGATGCAGGAACTGTTGTCGTTGGGGCAAGAAAGAAAAGCAATGCCTTTTACATCCAACGGAAACAGTTTTTTAAGACGAAATGCTTGTATGTTTATCACTTGAGTTTGTTTTAGTGACGTTTACCCTTTATATGCTTGTTAGTAGAACTTTTAAAATCATTTTTATAAAACAAATAAATAAAATGTTTTCTCCTTTTTAGGTCCTTTTAAAATCATTCTAGTTTGCTTTTGCTCCTACATTTTGGTCAGCTAGAGCCAAGGTTGTCAAATATCCGCTATATCAGCGCAATAGCGCAATTGCATGGCGGAAATTTAACAAAACACAATGAGCCGCAATCCGCTATTGATGACCTTGCTTAGCGCCGATTTTCGCTTTCTTTAGCTGCTAAAACTTGTTTTCTCTTGCTTAATATTTAATATATGTTAAGCTTGTTGCATGTGCTATATATGAGAAGCTGAGTGAAAATTGCATCTTTCCATGTGTATCATCTTTTAGAACCATGATGTGGGGCATTATTGCCAGAGAGATTTCTTTCCTTACCCTTTTGAATTGGCATGATGAATTTGGTAACTGACTTGTTTATTGTTTCCCTGAATAACTCTCTAGTTTATTCAGTGTGTAGTTAATACACAACTTTCCCATGATTATTTCTTTCTGTTTCCTGATATAACATGCTATAAAAATAATAGTATTTAATGTCATTTCATCCACTTATGTCTTTTGATTCACTACACTCATTAAAAATCTATCTATGCAGAGGACTTGACCTCATGATACTGTCACACAAACAAGAAGGAATCAGTGGAAGATGGATCCTTACAAGCCCCCACACAAATGGCCAGTGGCTTGAACAATTTTGAGAGGTGCTGACAAGCCTTAGGAAAGTGCTGCATGTCAGTTATTTATTTGTTTTTCTAATTCACTGTTCAATTTTATTCATTATTGGTCCTTGGCCCCAGGCACAATTTGATGCTGGAGGCTGCCTCTTGTGCCAATAGAAAATAAATAGTAGGATGGGCTTGTATGTAATAATGTTGTATCTTTGTGCATTGATTGCTTGAGTTTTGAAAGAAGTTTCTTACTCTGATCCATTTCTGTGTTGACAAATTGTTAAAAATTGGGTTGTGATCATATATTCATTTTTGTACTCCTAATGTGACTCTCAGACTCTGTAGTTGTTGGAGTAATTTTTTTTCTTCACATAAGTAATGATTTAAAACTCATTCCATATAAGATGAGATTGAAGAGAAGAGTGCAATTCATGGGTCTGGATTTGATACTGATCCGGTGATCCCAACTTATGGTAATACCCTTTCTATCCATTCTGATTCTCTTTCCTCAGATAATATTTCTGATTTTGTGAGGCTTGTATTGATCATTTGGAAGATGGTTTTTCCTTTTGCTACCCATTTGGTTCATGATTGCATGTGATATTCGGTTATATTGATGATTTTCTCCTTTTTCCTCTAAATAATCAATATTTACAACTTGAGTAAGACTACTTCATTAAAGGGTGACTTGGGATCTTGGAAGAAATAGAGGAAGAAAATGACTTAAATGAGTAAAACAAGGGACAAGAGCCAAGCCTACATTAATGATATTCCATCACAGAATACACTTGGAAAATGAAATTTATCCAACTTCAATTTCAGTTTTAGTTATAAATAACATAACCATAGTCTTTCATCTTCATACAACAGTTTTCATTTTTGTTTTCTTTTTCTTTTTCTTTTTCCCTTGTCACCATCCTCTGCCGGGCCCCTTCATTGAGAGTTGTCTGTGATGTCTCTTGCCTTATTGCCATTTGCTTGACAAAGACATCATTTTTGGCCACACCCTCATATAAGCAAACTTGCAGAAGATAATTACAAAAGAACAATATGTTCCCTAAGGCAAAAAACAATTGCCAAAGAGGAAGCTCTTAAATCTTCTTACTTCTTATCTCATACCATCTTCTATCTAAGAAAAAAATAAAATAAAAATCTAATCTAACAAAAGTAATAGTATCTTAAAGTCTTAGCTGTTGATATAACTATAAGTACATGCTAATAACATGATTTGGTTGAAATTTTGTTATGATAGTTCCAAATGTTTACATGGTCTCCTAGAGTTTCTATCAGTCTCCTATAAACTAACACCTATGGTACACTATACTACTATCCCTATTATCACTTCGTTCATTATTGAGACTCTTGGTTATGAGGGCAAGGCATTTCTGGTTCCCCTCTTGTCCATAAAAGCTTGAGTTCACCTCTCTTCTTTCCCAATGACAAAAATGTGCCTGCGTTTGAAGAAAACCAAGGTTTTAAAAACAATACAAGTTTTTGTAAATCATGGAATAACCAATGACAACTCAAAGTAAGAAACATGCATAAAGTTTAACATTAGTTCTTGAAGGTGCCTTCGACAGCCACCGGAACATGTTGAAATAACAATTGTACTAACCAAGAGTAAACGGGACGATATAAAGCAATGCTGGTTGACCATGCCCATCCATCAAGTTCAAAGCAACATATGTGATAAGGAGACCTGCAGATCAAAGTTCAAGGGAATGATGTAAAGACACCAAGCAAACAGTGATCTCAATTCTCATCTACATCCCAATTCTGGTCCGAAAGTGAGCCGGCTCAATTTTGTAACAAAGCAAATGAAGTCCAAAAGTTTTTATGGAAAATTACCCTTTGACACATCCTACAAACGGAAGTCATACCGAGAATCAAACATAGAAATAGCATACCTAAACCGTAAGCACTCATTGCCCACACGAAGTATCCAGACCGAAGGTTCCTCTTTGCCAGCCAATCATACCTGTAAATTTATCGGTACAATAATCAAGTCGATGAACCATTAAAATGAGACAAGGCATTCTCTTCATTTATGTAGTGATTAAAGTGTTTAAACTAGGGAAGATGAATATATGACTTTTGTTTCAACCTTAGTGAAAATGCCACTAGAAGCCCTGGTAAGATTATGTCCCCAAAACCAATTATGCTGTAACCACCCCAAGGATCAAACAGACGCGGTATTTTAAGCAGCATGGGGATACCATCTTCTCCACTCCTATCGCCTCGAGCTACCTGTACAGAAGTGAAAATGTATCATTAATTCAAGTGGAAGAAACGCATCATGTTTATGAGACCAAAATCGAGCTTAGTAGAGAATGAAACAGAAGGGAACACTCACCACTATCATTACGCTCTCATGGAACCACCACTTAGAGACAAACACCCAGAAGATGTCATATAGAAAGGCGCAACTAAGAAGAACAGTTCCAACCTTATAGAGAAATAAGTATAGATGTCAGAGTCTTCATTCGTAATAAGAGTTCAGTACTGTATTTATGAAGATGCGGCATTAATGTTTCCTTCTTATGCTTAGAATTAAAGAATATCATCAAAAAGCAAAGTATAAGGTTTTGCAAAAGAAGCCTTTTAGAAATCAGAAATGGTGAAAAAATAACAAAGTATAAATTACCTTGAGATTTGGTATGCGGACAATCTGAAGAACCGTAATTATCAATGCAATTCCCTGAATGACATAAACAAAAAATAAGAGAAAGGTAACTATGTTATGAATTTGTCTTGTAATGTTAAATTGAGAACAATGCAAACTTCAAAATTTTGTAAGGGCACTTGTTAGCAAAAACTATCAAACAAAAATGATATGCTGCAAGACTAGTGGTTAGTGTTCTCAATTCCATACCAGGAAGAGGATTCTCATTAATTTTTTATATTTTAATCAGAAATAGTACGATAACTAATATATTGAAAGCAAAAAGAACACAACTATTCTTACAAGAATATCTTGTCCAATCCATGCAAAAGATACGTGTCGAAAAACTCCCCAAAGCACGGCAAATACTATGCAGAAGGGAGTCATAGCAAGCGTCAAATATGAGACAGCTCCAAAGAAGGGTATTTTTACAAATGTTTGCCCAGCATGTTGAAACCATCTGAAACTATACACGCTTGGTTGTCAATTCCATATCAATAAACCATGGCACTAAGCAGCAACAAACTTAACATGACAGTGCCTCATGCTCACATAACCCTACAAATCAATTGCCAAATCGACCTACAAGAGTAGAAGACTTACCATGATAACAGAGCCACCAAGCAAGTTTGCAGTCCCTGAAATCACATGAAAAAGTATAATGACTTCTCTGCTAAATCAACAAGAGTTTTGTCAAAAGGACAGACTACATGCTTCTTAGATTTATAAGATAAAAAATGTTTATGTTTTGATTCCTTAACTAGTTACTTAATGCTTGCGTTAACAAACCCTATCTATGACATTTACTAATGAAAAAAGAAGATAGCAATCAACATAATCATCAGCCACATATGTGAACTGTGAAAAGTTGGACAGTTAGAAAAATGTTTGTACCTAAAAGTTTAAAGGAAACTCGTTACTATGAAATGATCAATAATGGATTACTAATACTAATCTACACGAAAAGGAGGCGTGAGGGAGTGATTGTAATAAACTGGAACAAAGTCTGGAAAAGAATAACGCACCTCAACACCACCAATGCAAAATAGAACCACCAGAACTTCAATAAACCAGGATGCCATTAATTTGTAAAGCATAAGCAAGAAACAAGAAGCGATCACAACAAAAGAAATTGCTGCCATGGTACTGATTTCTACATAACCAGTAGAACCAGCATTCTCAGTATTCAAATATTCATCCGAAGCATCCTGCAAGTTAAACATGACTATGTATCAACAGCTGGATTGATGCCTTTTTAAGTATGAGAAGAAAACTTTCTTCCGAAGGAGCAAAATTAGAACAAAAAATAATAGCATATATATATAAAATTGGCATGAAAAGGAACCAAGTAACCTTTAATAGCTTCTCCCGCTCAACAGCAGCCTCTCTGGTTGTCCAGGCAGACCAATAAGAAGCACAGAGAATGGTACCAACAGCCATAAGCCATAAAAACACTTCCGCTACATCAACTAATGGGCGCAGCGGAGAGTATAACTGCACAGACACTTAAGAGTGCAATGTATATCATGTAAGACACAAAACCAGATAGGTACCAAAATAGCCATTTTAACTTTACCTATGTGAAACATACCTATCGATTTGTTTTGTATATGACTTTTAATGTTTTCACCAGCATCTTGTGGAAGCATCACAGCAGGAATTCCAATATCAATATCAGTTTCATTCTCTTCACAAACCATCTTGAAAAGTTCTGCACAGTAGAGACATAGAACAGTTGCTTAAAACGAAATATAGTATAACCCTTTATTGCGACATCTGTGTTTACTCAAGCAAACAAATAATGAACAAAAATTGTTTATTTAACATTTCCAAATGCTAGAATCCACAGGATCTCCTCTAATTTTGAAACCATAATGAAGAAACAAAATAAAAGAAACCGAGATCCAAAGAGAATTTTTAGCAAGTTACATGCAAACACCTGTCCGATTATTTATAATGAGGATCGCTGAAGCACCAGCTTCTTCAGCTATATTTGCCTTGGTTGTGAAACTACATTGTCCTCGGTGCACCAAAATGATCTCGCCAATAAGCTAACAAAATCGCAAGGCACTCCAGATTACAAATTCATATTCTAAAATAGTTTTGGAGCTTTAAATGTATACCGGATATATATGCTTCAAAATGCAGAGAAAAGTTGCCTTCAGAAAATTCTATGGCATAAATTAGGATACCTTATTCTTCGGCTTGCTACAACAATCAGGAGGGTCCGCAATGGCGACTCTAGTATGGGTGGCATGTTTTTCTTTAGATTCCAATGTAGGGCCAAATCTTGCACCAACACCAACATACTCACAGTTCTCCACACCATTAATCCAAGTTGGGACTTTAACCTAAGAGAAATTAGTCAAAATTGTTAAAGAAAATACTCATTTACACTTATACCTATCAATACTCTCAAAGAAAATAGCACTAAAAACCAAAACAATTGCACATTGATTTTTAAAATTTTATTATTTTATCACTCAGCTTCTTAAAATCATCCTGTTCTGAGCTAAAATTTCAACTAAAAATCAACCCGAATCGAATCACTCCAGTCTTAGTGTGTGTTTGAATTAGCTTATGTTGTCTTATTTAAATTAAAAAGATTAAGAAAGGTCTAATTAAGATATTTTTTTCAAAAAATAAGAATAATTCCAAAAGATATAATTTAATACAAACAAGTTTTTGATCTTTTTCCCCAATTGAAAAAAATTTGATAAACACAATGAGTCATTGACAGAAAGAAGCATCTATCACAGAACAAGAGCCTGATACGACAAGTAATCTAAAAACATGATTGAGCATCTCAGTGTCCAACAACTCCGAAAAAGGAGCAATTCCATTGAGCAAAGGCCACACCACCATTCATGTCTGGCACCACAAACACAAACAGTGACCTCCAATAATATCTTATATTAAAAAAAATAATCTTTTGAAAAAAAGGAAGAACAGAGAAACTCAGTTTTTCCCATAACACAATTCTGAAATGAAATGCCAAAACAGCATTTGTTTAAGAGGAAGAAAAACAAAAATCAGTCTAATCCAACTCCTCATCTTTCATAAATAAGAAGCAAATTTTCTTATTTAAAGAAAAGGGGAAAAAAGGATTTTCCATCAGTTCTACAAATTCTTCCATGTTCCTCCATTTCCAAACCATTCAACCGAAGATAGAAAATTCAAAAATTAAAAAACCAGAAAAATGGCATTAGTAAACCAGCTCACCAAGCAATTCAAAGCAACTAAATATCAAAAAGTATTTTTTTATTAAAAAATAAATAAATTCTAATGAACCCAACTTCAGAACTGTACTGAAAAATTACACTAACAAAACAGAATTTTCATCTCCTTTATAAAAATCCCCTTCCTTGTTCCTCCAATTCCCAAGTCCCAATCATCCCCCCAAAAAAAAGTAAAAAGCAAGTAACAATGGCACCTTCAGAACCAGCTCAGCAAGCAATCAACATCAAAATTAGAAAAAAAAAATTGAATTGATTATTATCGTACCAGAACAAAGTTGTTATCACAACCAGGTCTCTTGGGAGCAATATTATCAGGGTGTACTATATCCCCAGCAAAACTCACAGTTATAATAACCATTAACACACAGCACCACACAGTTCCTTCAACTGAAAATGAAAACATTGTTGTTGAGAAGCAAAGGTGCTTAGAGAAGAAGATAAGAAGTGCAAAATATGAGGAAGTGAGAAGAAAAGGGATTGTTGTGGGGAAGGTAAAGGTTTAATTTTTGGAGAGAAAATGGAGGAAGAGAAGGTACAGCATACAAAAGATGAAGAATTGGGGTTGGGGTGGTGGAAAGAGAGAGAGAGAGAGAGAGAGAATGGTAAGTTGGTAACAGTTTTTGTTGTAAAATGCGAAGTTTTTTAATTATAATTTGAGAGTAATTTACATCAGTCTTCCAAATTTTTAATATTAAATATTTTAATTTTTTAAATATATTTTTTTAATTTAATTTTTATTAAATAATATAATTTTCTTAATTTAATTTGTTTAATTAAAATAATTATTTTAAAATTTTATAAATTTTTTATATTTTATTTTTAATCAAATTGAAAAAATATATATAATATTATCTAATAAAAATAACTGTTAAAAATTATTTTATATATTTTGATATTTAAAAAATAAATCTAATTTTAATATATTGATAATATAAAATATTTTATATAATATATAATTATAATTATTTTTTAATAATAAATTATATAATTAAATATATATGTAAAACAATTTTTTACATTAAAAATACATTAAATTTAAATTTTTAAAAAATTAGTATCCAATTTTAAAAGTTTTAGTAATTAATCAAGATAATTACTCATAGGGCTTGTTTGGGTGAACTTTTAAGAAAAGATCCTTTTTTAAGTGATTTTTTTTAAAAGATCTTATAGAGAAGTAAAAGTAATTTTATGTTTGGATATCTCATGTAAAAAGATCTTTTTATCTATCAATTATGTTTGAGTATAACAATATAAAAGTACTTTTTGTTTATTTATTACATGGAAAATATCTTTTTTTTAGAAAAAAATATCTTTAAAAAAAATGTAAATTATAGTTTCTCAAAAAAAAATTTTTTGATTTTACTAGTACTTTTACTTTTACTACTAGAAATTTGCCAAACACATTAAAAAATAAAAGAAAAATTATTAAAAAAAATTTTAATAAAATAATAACGTCCAAATATACACATAATTTTATGAAAATAAATTTTTTATTCTTAATTTGAAGAAAACGCCGCGTGGTAACCGTTGAACTAGAATTTTCGCTAATTCACGCTTTTGGGTTCGGTGGGTCGGCCACGAGCTTTGTGTGTGCGTGGAGTTCACGCTTCATAAAACTCATGCTTTCTTTCTCCTCAGCCAACACACTAACTCACCTCTAACATCTTCTTTTTCACTCAATTTCATGAAAAAAGTATCTCCGTACCGCTAGGAATTTAAGTAATTATTATTTGCATACTAAATATATTAAAATATTATTATTATAATTAATTACATATTTCAAATATTTTTAATTAAAAAATATATATTAATTATTAAAAAAATACTAATATTAAAATAGTGTCTAACAAATGAATAATATCACTTGTATTTTAATAATGTCATTTTTTTTCTACAAATTCATAAAAATATACAAAGCAAAGAAATTACATTTGGAGTTACTTTATAAAAAATTAGAGTAAAATTATTATTTTCCTAGTGTCTATTTTAAAAAATGTATCTATAACGAAATTACAATGAGTCAACGACTAGTAGCATATAAAATGAATTAATTACTCATAACATATATGGTTTTGTTACTAAGTTTAACATGAAATCTTTTTCAACCCACAATGTCTAAAATTGAGAGATTGCTTAAAAAAATTTAAGTTAAGTACTAACAAACAACTTAAAGCATTTGTTTAGCAGTTATTAAATTATAAAAAAATTTTAATAAAAAATATCTTTTTTACATAAAAAATTTAAAAATAAAAATATTTTTAATTTTTTTATAAAATTTAATAAAAAGAATTTTTTTAAAAAATATTTTTTAAAAATTCACCCACATAAATACATATAGTTAAATACGTAAATTGACTTAATTTCAATGAAATTATTGAAGTGAATTATCTCAGAGGCCTGCTACACATACAAGTCTTTTTGACTTACAAGTCTTACAAATTGTTACATATACGGGCCTTTTAATGCGTTATTCAACCGTTTCCTGTTTTCAAAGCGCTACACTCACCATGTATTATGAACGACTCTTCCTCTTCCTCTTCCTCTTCTTCTTCTTCTTCGTTTATTTTTCTTCGATTTTCATGATTTCTGAAATCAAGCTTTAAAATCGTTTTGAAGATAATGGAACTTCAGAAATACACACAAACGATTACAGAAATACACCCAAACGATTACAGAAATACACTCAAATAGTTATAGTTACAGAAATTTACCTAAACGATTATAGAAATACACCCAAAAGATTACAGAAATACACTAAAAAGATTACAAAACTACACCCAAAAGATTTAAGAAATACACCCAAAATTCGTTAAAGTACACCTTATGCATAATTCAGAACTCTTTATCTTTCTCATCTTCATCTTCTGCTGCTTCTTCTTCTTCAAAAACAATTTCAGAGCTTGATGTTAAAAAACAATGGAAATCGAGAATAACGAAGAAAGAAAACAGAGAGAAAAACACGTAAATGAAGAAGAAGAGGAGGAAGACGAGGAAGAAGAATGTGCAGCAAGAAGAAGAAGAAGGAAAAAGAGAATGCAAGAAATGAAAGAAAAGGAAAAGAAGAAGAGTAAGAGGAAGAAGAACGTGCAACAAGAAGAAGAAGTGGAAGGAGAAAGAGAAGGTAAGAAACCAAAGAAAAGAAGAAGAAGAAGAACGGTTCGAAGCGCGTTTTGAACATTAGTTTTAATTGGACTTGTAAGATTTACAAGCCTTAATCGCTTGTATGCGAAGAATTTCTCATTATCTCAGGCTCATCCTTAAACGCTCCTTGCTAAGTATGGAGTGCTGCACACCTTGTGAATTTGTTAAATTTAAACTCTTCATTTATTATATTTTATTTGAATGGTCTGGATTTAAAAAGGTAACCTGTTAATCAGGTTAATTATTTTTTTTACAAATTTTAAATTTTTTTGGCAAGTCTCAGATATTGGGATGAAGTTCAAAATAAAAAATTAGTATATAAATATTAAAAACAATATGTCTGTACAAAAAAAAATTATTGGACTTTAGAATTAAAATAAATAATACATAAAAAATAAGTTAAAAATTCATGTACTAAATCCAAAAAAAAGATATATTAGAATCTTAAAAAAAATAATATTAAATATATATTATGTATATAATATTAAAATTTAAATAAATTTTGTTTTGTGTGAAATAAAATATAATATTAAATATAAACACAATGATAAAAAAAATTGTTATATATATATATATAATATTAAAATTTAAATAAATTTTATTTTATGTGAAATAAAATTATAATATTAAATATAAATACAATGATAAAAAATTTTGTATTATATATATATATATATATATATATATATATATATATAATTTTATTTTGTGTGAAACAAAATTAAAACATTAAACATGAACAGAATGATAAAAGATTTAGTACTATATAAATTTAATTAAAAAAATATTTATACAATGTAAAAAGCAAACAAACATATAATAATTTTATTTTATGCGAAACAAAAATTCATGTAAAAAAAATATTTATATAATTTTTTATTGAAATATGTTATTTTACTATATTTATAATATATTATTTGGGATAATTATATTATTTTAGTTAATATATATTATTTAAAAATATTTAAAATTTATTATTTTATATTAAGAATATTATTAAAAATATATTATTATTTTTTCTTAAAATAACATTTTCTTTTCTTTCGTTCAAATACTATGACAACAAATTTTTTTGTGTAATTGCTTCTACTCAATAAATATTATATTTATTTATTTTTATATTGTATGTAAAATAAATAATTAATGTTTAAAAAAGTTAATAAAGGAAAGAAGTATTTTTTTTACCAATTCTTAGGAGAATATAAAGAGATTATGTCATTTGAACTATAATTCGTTGGCAATGAAAGAAATACTCTTAATTATATATTAAATAGAATAATTATTTATTAGGCTCATTTTTATACAAATAAAAATTTTTCTTAGTTTTATATCTGTAATATTTTATACCAATTAGCTTCAGAATTTAATTATTTTTTGAATAAATTAATAAAAAAATAATACAAATAATTGTTTAAATATAATTGTATTTTAATTTTTCATTCTATTACGTACACGTTGAGGTTAATTTGAAATAAAAGATAATGGACTTGTTGTAACTGCCATGCATATTGTGCTTTGACTGCGTCGTCATCTAAGAATCATGCGCCTTCATGAAAACTGGGGTTCTTCTGCAGAATCCGTTTTGCGTTTGGAGTTAGCTAACTAGCAGTGGCGACAGACATGCGTCTTCCTTTTCTATGGCAGCAATTTTTCGGACTTTGATGGTCATTTATGGTAGAAGTGGAATAGGGTGGGTTCAAGAGCGTCAAAATCTATAGCTAGCTAAAACGATAATGGAAGCACCTGCCATCAAACAAAACAGTGAAAATATTTGAAGGCATCACATCAACAATAACAGAGTAACAGAGGAATTAGTCTTTTTGTTAGTGCTGGTTTGTTTGTTCAGCCCATGACAAAAAAAAATAATAACAATAATAAATAAATTAAATTTACCTGATAACTTTTGATAGTAGGTTAACTTTTTAAGGAGTGCTGCACTCCCTACTTTATCTGGAGTGCACTAACTTTCGCCTTATTTAATTGTTTACTTTGTTAATTAAATTAACTCTATTCATTATTTTAAACTCGTTGCGTTAAATATATACATAATTTTAATATATGTTTTAAAGATATATTTTAGTTAAATCTTTAAAATAATCAAAATTTTCATAGCAGAATAAATAAATTTTTTAAAGTAAAATAATTAAATATTTTATCAACACAAAAACTCAATTATTGCTATATTTTATTATAAATATAATTATATAAATTATTCTGTATTCACATATAAATAACCAATTTGTGTGTAATCTTTATATGCCTAAATAACATGATCCTAAAATATTATTGTTTGTCTCCTAGTGAGTATGAAATATCTCCGTAGTTAACTCTTAAGTCTTAAGTCCTTTTTATACAGATAACAAAAGTAACAATATCTAACTTAATTTATCTTTTAATTATTTCCAGAGTGGCCCAAATAAAAAAGGAACAAGTCGTACACTATTTTATCGATTCAAAGATACATCACGCTGTTGTACGGTTTTGTGGTCCAGCCTCCCACTTGCACTAGTCATTTGACTCATTTTCTATTGAAAAGGAAGAAATCAAAATAAATAGAAAAATGATGTAAACATGTTTTAGTTTGAATACTTTTATGGAATAAAATTTTCACGGTATAATTTATTTAGTACTATATTAGTTGTTAAAGTTATTTTCAATTTTATTATGTAAAGGTTATTCAAATTTTTAATGCGATTTATTGATAATATAAAGTAGTTTTAGATTTTAGTAGATATCAACATATGATATTCATGGATATATTTGAAAAAATTTAAGATTTAATTATTCTATTAGTCTTCATAATTTTATTAAATTTTTAATCAGATTTTTATATTTTTTTTAATTTAATCTCTATGCTAATTTTAATTTTGTCAAAAATATTAAAAGTAACAAAATATTTTTCCTAAAAAATATGCGATTAAAAATTTAATTAGATTGATACTTTCAATTTACAAAAAAAAAATATTCAATTAATTCTAATATTTTTATATTAGAAATGACATAATTATAAAATTAAAAAATATAAAAATTTAATTAAAAAAATATATATAAAAATTTAATTACAAATTTAATAAAATTATATAAACCAATAGAATAATTAAGCCAAAAATTAATTACTCAAACATAGTGGATCAACACTTGTATTATTACTTTTAAGAATCTCCACATACAAGCGTTTTTTTATACAAGTCATTACAAGTCATTTATATTAACGTGCTTCGAACCGTTACTGCACGTTTTCACTGCACCTTGTTCTTCTTCTTGCTGCACGTTCTTCTTCCTCTTCCTCTTCTTCTTCTTTTCTTTCGTTTCTTGCCTTCTCTTTTTCCTTCTTCATTTATGTGCTTTTCTCTTTGTTTTCTTTTTTCGTTATTCTCGATTTCCATTATTTTTTGACATCAAGCTCTGAAATCGTTTTTGAACAAGAAGAAGCAGCAGAAGATGAGAAGGAGAAAAAGAAAGAGTTCTGAATTATGCATAAGGTGTACTTCAACGAATTTTGGGTGTATTTCTTAAATCCTTTGGGTGTAGTTTTGTAATCCTTTGGGTGTATTTCTATAATCGTTTAGGTGAATTCCTGTAACCGTTTGGGTGTATTTCTGTAATCGTTTGGGTGTATTTCTGAAGTTATATTATCTTCAAATTTGGCAAGAAACTCGTTTTCATAGAGGAAGAAGAAGAAGAGTCGTTCATAATGCATGGTGAGTAGCGCGCTTTGGAAACAGAAAGTGGTTGAATAACGTGCGTTTATTTACTCTTGAATGTGGGAGTGTAATGCGTGTGTTTTGTTGAACTTGTGCCAACTTATAAGACTTGTAAGCAAAAAAAACTTATATGTGTAGCAAGCTTCTACTTTTAAATTTTATTATTAATTATGTTTAAACTTTAAACGCTTAAATTCTTACTTTTATCCTATTTTGAATGGCCTATTTTGACAATAATATCTTAACATGAAGAATGCTAAATAACTTACGTATTTTTTTATTATACATAAACATAATTTGATAATGTATTTATGTATAAATATATATTATTTAATTAATTTTTAATATATATTTTATATTTTAATATTTATTTTGTGTAAATATTTTATTTGATGATTATTTTTAAGAGATTTTTTTTATAAATAAATAATTTAATTATTTTATTTATCGAAATATATAATTTGTAACTTATTTACTAAATTAATTTATATTAATTTATCCTGTTTATAGTATAAATAAAATAATTATGAATGTATTTCGTTTACATGGTAAACGAGATATATAAAATTTAAAAAAATATACATATATTCTCTCATGTACCAAATGATTTAATTATTGTGTTTTTTTATTATTATTATGGAATCTGAACAAGTACAACCTTATTTTTTTTCTAAATTTAAATCAACTCAATTCGATCTAATTTTTTATGTACTCATTTTGAGTATTAATTTAAATGAGTTAGTTTTTAAAAAAAAATAATGTATTAATTTTAAATGAAAAATTTTAAATCACTAATTTTAAATATATAGCGTAACCGTTTTAAGATATAATTTTTAAAAATTAGATTAATTAAAAAATAAAAATTAAATTGTTATTATTTTAATAGTAATTTTTTTATAATGATACACTGTAAACGAGATAATTGTGAATATATCTCGTTTACACGGTAAACGAGATATGTGTATTTTTTTTAAATTAAACGTCATATATTCATAATCACCTCGTTTACATTATAAATAAGATAAATCAATACGATATAAATTGGTAAATAGGTTACAAATTACATATTTCAATAAATAAAATAATTAAATTATTTATTTATAAAAAAATATTATTTTTAATATACACATAGTATAATTAATTTATTATATTTAAAAAATAATTTTTTGTGTGTGTATACATAAAAACCTTGTGGTATACAATAATTTGAAACTTAAATATTCATTTTAAATATACCTTTTTAATTATAGTTAGAGAAAAGGACAAATAGGTCCATAACCTTTTATTTCGCAAACATTTTTGTTTCTGATCATTTGTCCTTCGCCTCCTTAAAAGTTGGAGGGATTAGTCCCTCCGTATAAATGCTTCCGTCAGACTCAAAAGAAAATCTGACGTAACTCCCGCTCTATTGATCTAGCCTTACGGATGCACACGTGGCATATAAGTGGAATGGTAGTTTTGAAAATAGGATAAATAAGTCCCTCCTCTCAAAACTACATCATTTCGTGTGACAATCTTTTACATATATGGATAGTGAACTTGGCTGCTCTTCCGGACATTTCCATGGCTTACATAGCTTCCTATGGTTAAATTGTCTTTAATTGGTCAATGTTGTTGATTATCACCATTGCAATTTGAGTATGATTTTTTCTATCACCATTCATGCTCTCAACCATTCAAAGAAAAAACTAGTTCTTGCGAGGGAATTTAATATTCCCTTGATAAACCAAACGGAAAGATAAGTTGCACCACGGGTAGGAGATAAAAAGCAAAAGTTGAATTGGCAGTGTTGAAAACTTCACAATGGCCCATTGTAGTCCCAAGATACAATTTTTGCAAAGGATGTGGCCACACCACAATACATAAGGCACATTTTCAACAATGTTAAAAGATTCTCAGCATATTGGACATTTCAGCCCATCTTTTCTCCTAACAACTGAATTCTCATCATCAGAACATTCCAATGCAAATGAGTTGGCTTTGTGGAATCATTTTTCTGTCATACATTTCTAGCAATACAGTTTAAAGCAAAGTTTCACATTCTCAATCACAATAGGTAAAATGACCAGACATAACAGATTATTTGAACTTCAATAGGATTATTAGTGGTCAACTCTAGAAATTCAATCTCAAAAAGTCAAATAAGACAGAGTCACATAAGTAGTGTAGGTAGATAAAACCTAAAAAAGTTATTTTTAGGGAGAGAAAAAAAAAACAAAGAAAGAACATTAACCACAATAACATCTTCCCTCAAAACTAAATCATGTTGGAGGAATAGAAAACCAAACATACCTTAGAAGTAAATATTACATACGTATCTTGTTAAGCAATGATCATATACAATACATCAATAATATTAATCTAATTCATGCATCTGACACACATTCTATTAGCTATAAAATATGCTCATAATACATGCCTTCCTCTCTTTGATTTTACTATAAATAACAAAATAAACATGTAAAAAAATCCTTTCTAATTCATTTTCAAGCAAGGGGCCATGTTCTTCCATAGTGAAAGATCCTAATACATGCATTTATTTAGTACACCATAATAGGTATCATCATGTGCCACTCTGTCAGTTGCCAAAATACCAACACCTCCTCTTAACTCTTTTTGGGAGTGATAGGTCAACATACAATTTATCATAGGCTCACTCATTCATTTGATTAGTAACTTCTCTAAAAATTATCATTAAAAAAAGAGCTAAATACTATAATTCGCATTAATTTTTTCCTAAATACAAGATAGAATGGTTCAGTTATTTTTATGTTTGATCACAGAGATAACAATCAAACAAGATGATAGCCTACGAATTCAATACTTATAGCATTGTGCTTAAATAACTCCACTATAATTGAACGAGAGCTTTCAGTATAATCAGGATTTAATTAAAACTACTTAAAATGGTTCCTTAATCCTACATCCATAACAACCAAGGGAATAGAAGAACTCAATCAAATTGTCTCAAAAAAAGCATAAAAAAAGGTAGAAAAGTTCCATACAGCAACAATGCCTAATTATGCACAGATTATTCACTATTCAAAACTGGAGTATAATTATGGAGCTTGTTCAAATAAAGAACATCAAGTTGATGGAAGAGAACTAAAAATAGCTCAATTGCTCAATCCAATTAATAACCAGAAATGTGAATAAATATGTTTGACAAGTATCCACATCTGAATGGACTCAACTGTCAAACATAACTAGTAGCCATAGTAGCGTCAGAAATCAATCACCACATAACTAGCGATCCACACCAAAGGATGGAGGGTATTGGCGAAAAGGGAAGGGAAGAGAGCAATAACGTTTTATATATCAGCTAGTAAGAAGGGATGAAAGTGTATGTAAAGGACTGCCACACGAAATGGCGTAGTTTTGAAGGGGAGGAATTTATTTGTCCAATTTATAACACTATCATTCCACTTATATGCCATGTGTGCACCCGTAAGGCCAAGTCATTAGAACGGAAGCCATGTCAGACTTTTTCATTGGGTCTGACGGAGACTTTTGCATGGAAGAACTAATCCATCCAACTTTTAAAGAAGTGAAGGACTTAAAAATATTCTCAAATGGTCGGGGACGAAAATATTCGCAGGACAAAAAGTCTTGTCCTTTTCTCTTATAGTTATATTCTATAATCAATAATAGCTATTATATTCTAATTTTTATGAAAAAACATAATACGAATCACAGTGGATTTATATTGTTTCTTTAGAATTTAAATCATAATGACTTATGAATTATTTGATAAGTTAAATTTTAAAGTGGTTCCTAAATTTACAGTCGAACTTTAATTTCATTTTTTAACTTACAATTGCCCCAATTTTATTCCTGGTCTTAAAAATATTGATTTATGGTCGTCTTTGAGGTATATTATTCCAATGAATATTCGTAAACAGAGTTATGATGTGGTTAGACAAAAGTCACGCTAGACAATCCATAGCTATATTACGAAGCTATTATAACTATTTAACTCAATTTAGTCTTTATAATAGTTTATAATCCTAATCTCAATTTGAGCTCCAGAAAATTGTGTCCACCATTAGAAGTCATTATTCTTCTTCTCGACTGTTGTTAAGCGTGTTTCAAAAGGGTGATGATGGATGGAGGCAACAACATTGTTGGTAGCTCCAACATCCGACACTCTAAGAAAATCTATGAGAGGAGAACCACCAAAAGCATTTACGAACGACTTCCAGATAGGTGTGGGTGTGGCCACCAATCCGTCCTCCAATGGTTAAAAACAGATGCAAATTCAAGGAGGTCATTTGGTTGTCCAAATAACAATGTAAGTGATTTTTGTTAATGTATGTAGTTAATCTCGTTGCTCTTTCAATATGTAATATTTTTTCTCCATGGCCATGAAATGTGGTTGTAAAGTGTTAGTAAGAGATGGTGTGGTCTTTTTATGCGGGCTGACAAAGTTCAGCATGAAGAAAAAATAATTGGTAGAGCTGATCCTGAATTTGAAATAAAGGAATGGATAATAAAATTTGTTTGAAAGATTAGAAGGTTAAAATCTGAAGTCAGGGCTCTAAAAGTGGCATTCTGTTTGTTGTTGGTTATTATGTTAGTAATTGTGAAAGTTATCCGTGCAGCATGGAAGTGGTGAAGTTCAATTTAGATATTATGTAATAGAAAAGTCTAAATGTGATGGTTGTGATTGTTGTACTCTATGAATAGATGAATACAAATTATTAATGTTCTATTTTATCATTGTTATTGCTAACTTGTAATTTAAAAATGAAGCTAAGGAACAGTAATAAAACTAAAATATTTTTTAATAACATTCACACCATGTAAAGTATTTTTAAACTTATATGTGTCAAGCTAGACACCATCAAAAAACATGTCACGCATAGAGTATTTAAATAAGAAGCATAACATATATATTATATACTCTAACGTAGATATGGAACTCAATAGCTCTAAAGGTAAATATTTAAAACCAAAATGTCACCGCCAAAATATCTCGATGCGTTAGTTCAATTCTTGGACTTTTTTAGTGGCTTGAATATCAGAATTGGTACAAATTACGTAAAGTAGCTCAGCCTTAAAGTTATAGCTGCAGATGCACCAACCATTGAATCAATAAGAACATTTGTTGTTGGTGGAGTACTTAAAACTAGAATAGTAAGTAATAGTTGAGTACTTAAAATTAGAATAATGGTGGCTAATGGCGCACTTAAAACTGGAGCAGTGGTGGCTGGTGGAGTAATTGAAGCTGTTGTAGTTGTTGGTGGTAGAATAGTTTTGATACGAGACTATCTTCATTTAGGGATAAGCGTTGTTGGCCTTGCCTAGAGGTGCACAACAGTTGTTGCACCCTATTAATAGTTATAGAAAAATATTCAATTGGATGGAAAGAGAAATACAAAGGAACTTTAAAAGAACCATATTTAATTTCTGTTGAGAGTTTATTTTCTTACATAATATGTTGGCTCATATCAAACTCAATCTCAGTACCATTGCCTTCATCTTGGATTTTATTTGCAGCACTTGAAAGTTGATTTGCAACAGCTTCACCAAAAGCAACATCAACAACAGCAGCTGCAGCCTCATCTTCAACCTTATTTGGAGGCAGTTCCTCTTGTTGTGACATTTACTACTATAATAGCGGCAAGAATCCTCTTTATATGTCTTCTTCAGCTTGGTGGTGTTCTGCTTCTTGTCTCCTGTAGGACTTTTATCAACATCCTTTTCTCGTTTCTTCTTTAGTTCTCCTGCAATCTTCTTATACTTGAGTGTTTGTAGTCTATTGTAAATTGATTTTTTTTTCATAATATCTAGCCAAAAAAAGGGTTGATATGAAATACATATGTGTCATTGTATGCATCCATTGTATACATACACCAACTCATTATTTCTTTCAGCATGGAAGCATATCTCCAGAAGTTCAACATCAGAATTGAATTCTCTTAAACTAGTCTCCGATGATCTGTTAGGAGCCAACTACCAACAATGCTCTATCTTCTCATACTCAGCCTATTTGTAGTAGTCTCTGATGAAAAACACACTTAACAAGTCTGGATCAAGTCTAAACATCTTTGAAATATGATCCCTAGTGTATGAAATGACACATTCACACTCGTCATAAAGAATTTTCATGGTAATACACAATAATAATAAAAAGGCATCTATAAATAAAAATTGATCATTAATATCATAATTTTCAAAAAATAAAAAAACCAAGATAGGGTACCATAAACTAAGAACGTGCAATTAACTTAAACCCCAACCTACCATAAAAACTAATAAACTACATATAAAATTATTTCTATTTCTAGCACATTCCCACAATAGCTATCATGATCACAATGAACAAAAACAAATAAAAAATAAAACAACATCGCAGGAAGCAAATCTTAACACAAAGTCACAAACTCACAGATAAAATATAAATGCAAAAAAGAGATAAATGAATGGATATTGACTTAACAATGAAAAAAAAAACGAAGAAAAATCTATGATCAAGAAAAATAGAAGAGTAGCTAGTGACTATTTTAGTTTTTTTTTTCTATTTTAGTTACCAGTATCAATCAAAATGCTTCTTTTTAGACCACTTCAAATAGAGATGAAACAATTTCAATGTGGTTATTTTCTTTTAGAGAGAATACTAAAAATAATCTCTTTCAAATTGGCACTATTAAAAAAAATAAAAAGAAGAAGAAGAGATTTCGTGAGAGACATAAAATAATAATTCTAACGTACATATTAAAACCCCTCAAACTATCCTAAACGACGTAATTTTTATTGTATTTAAACGCCAGAAATAAAACAACAGTATTTTATCAGTCTAGTGTAATTTTCATCCAACCACCTCATCATTCTGTGAGTCAATATTGTTACAATTAAGAACAAAATTAAAACAATGACAAATTAAAAAATAAAATTAAAATTTAATTATAAATTCAAATACTACTTTAAAATTTAACTCTTTTTTAATTATACACCATAAATCACAATGGCAAATTATCTGTTTAGTTCTTAGGCCATAAATTAAAGTGCATATTGCGATTTACATGCTTAAATATAATTGGCTTAAATTGATTCTGATTCAACTTTTAAATTGCTTGTCTTTGATGTGATTTATAAGAAATTTTAAAATATTAAGTTGCTCATATTCAAGGCAATTTATGTGTATATTAATAAACTAATTGGACTCATTGTGATTTATTCTAAATAAAAATAGAACATATGCATAAATAAAAAAAATTAATTTATTAGTTAATTTTCTTTTGTTTATTTAAGAAGAAGAATCGTGCAAACATGCTTAAGAATTTTTAGTTTTCTTTTTTAACCGTATGTTTGTGAAAATGGAGCGCGTGGGGCAACACCCATTTTTTTTGGCTACTGGGTACATATGTTACTGGCTACCGACTTATCCCATGGCTAGTTCCGTATGGCCCGTACAGATAAGACTGAAGACTTACAGTACAATTCGTTTGCATTTCTGACTTTGATCCGCTGCATCGGGTCGCAATTTTCACTGACACGTGTCTCTTTTCTATTGGCCATAATGATACAATACCGGCATTTTCCACAATATTTTACTCCCCTTTTCTTTCCCACCAGAGAGGAAAAAAAAATTCACATTCCACTCTTGCTTACGATAATAAATACAAAGAAGAAGGTATCGTTCTTATTTTTAATGTCTGAAATAAATTTTAAAGTTATTTTTAAGGTTTAAGTTGTTTGATTTAAATTTGACTCAATATTATTATATCATTAGAAATTTATTAATAGAATTTATGGTGAGATAAAATTAATATAATTTTAAAATATTAAAGATTTAAATAGGACGAAAATATTAAAAATAAAAATGATACATAAAAATTAATTTTAATTTTATTTTTTAATAATATTAATTTTTTACGGTATATAATTATTTATTTTACAAATATTTTACGATGAGTAAAAATATTTAAGAGTAAAATTATAAAAAAAAATTATTTAGAATGAAAATCATGTGATTAAGTGTAATTTACTTAGATATGATTAAAAAATAATTAAATAACTATGTTATGTACCGTAAAAGATTGATATTATTGAAGGATAAAATTAAAATTTATTTCTATATATCGTTTTTGTTCCCTAACGTTTTCGTCCTATTTAAGTCCCTAACGTTTCAAAATGGTCTCAATTTTGTCCTGTATCAATTTTGTTAACAAATTCTTAAAAACATTTGCGATTTAAATAGGACTATTTAAACGTTAGGAACAACTTTAAGATTTATCCCAAATATTAGGACAAAAATAATAATTTACTCTAATACAAATAATATATGTTAAAGATGAAGTTTGTCGCAAATTGTTTTTTATATTTGGACAGAAATGGTGTTTTTTATTATTATAGATTGTAAAAATATTAATTTTAAAGATGATATTGTTTAATTTAAAATGTAGAATTCGAATTTTTTAATTTTTTTAAAGGATAAAAAGTGGACTCTTCAATTTTTTTAAACCAAAAATCAGATCTCTAATGTATGAATTTCAAAAAACAAAATCACAACAAACAAAGTCGACCTTTCAATTTAATATTTAAAAAAAATTAAAAATTTCTTTGCAAAATAATCAAATTTACCAATTACACATTCTCGTACAAAAGAAATATATACAAAATCAATAGAAATAGATTGCATACGCTGTTCGTCCATAATAAAAAAATTTAGCCGAAGTTTGTTGTGTCAACATTATTTTTTCTAATGCTTATATTCTTAGTTAGTTTATTTTATTCTTTGATGTGCTTATAAATTTTATTTTAATTTTTAGTGAAGAATTAAAAACACTTACTTTCTTGCTAGTGGAAAGTATTTAAGTTACTAATCCATTAAAAAATTATCTTTGATTCCTTAGTATAAGACTATTGGTTAGTATAGATAATAATTTCATTAAAAAATTATCCTTTTAGAAATATTACTTGTGTTCAAGCCAAGGACTTTTTCCCATAATTGAAAACTTCAATTCAAGGACTTATAAAAACTAGGGGCAGGAAAAGCTTCAAACCCCCCTAAAAAACCGTATTGTTACCATATGGAAAAGTTTATAACAACAGATATCATTTTTAAATATAATACTGGCTTTAAAGAATAATTTTTCTTTAGTTCTGATTTTTATTAGTTTATAACTTAAGGAGTGCAGCTATTTTATTTTCTTGTATTGCTGAAATAATAATATAAGTTAAAGTGGATTCAACCCCTCCAAAGCTATGACAAAGTCTGAAACAGGGCATTTTTATGGTAAGACTTCTAAATAGTTGTGTGAAATGCATATATTAAGATTTTTTTAAAAAATTTAATTTTTATTTATTTATAATAGTGTAAAATATTTTATATAATTATTTAATTATATTTGTTTTTTAAATATTTTCATACCGTCAGTATAAAACATAGTTTGGTTTTCCAGTATTAAGTTTTATATATAATATTAAAATTCTCTTCAAACTCTAATCAATTAGAATCGTATAGGACTCATCCAGTATAATATAGTGTAAGTTTGGTTGGAGGGAAAAAAATAAGTGAAATTTTTTATTTATAATACATTATTTATAAAAAGAATATCTTACAGTGTTGCATTGTAATATTTTATGTGTAGATTTAAAAAGTAAAAATATTTAAATTTCTTTTTATTTTTATGAGTTAAGATTTTTTATAATTGAATATTGAACTCACTCTAAAATTTTAATTTAATATAAAATTTATCTATTTTATTTTTTTAGACTTAGATTTTATCTTTTATTATTTTATTATTTATAAATATTAAATGACTTTTTCATATATAAAATAATTTTGTCCAAAAAAATATAATGAGATTATAAATTTATATTTTAGTATCATCTTAATTATTTTTATTGATCGTCTAAATCTAATATTAATATAAAAAAATATTACATTCATAAATAAAGTATATTCTAATAAAAAACTCTTGATTCAATCCTAAACAAATTTTATTAAATCTAAATAAGATAATAACACAAGAAAATAAAGGGATATATATATATATATATATATATATATATATATATATATATATATATATATATCATTAATTTAAATATGGAAGACATTTTGGTGAATTGGGAGAAAATGGAGCAACTGGGTGTATTACACAGAGATGGACGTGTCAGATGAAATGCACAACACGCAGGGGGCGTGGTGCATACAACACGTGGGGGGCGTGGAAGCTAGGTGGCATACTGCGGTTGAGCCACCTAGGCAGCACGCAGGGGGCGTGCTTAGTCAGCACGCAGGGGGCGTGCTGACGTGGCGGAACGTGGTTGGCCAGCAGCTGCACCACGTGGGAGGCGTGCTGCGTCAGCACGCAGGGGGCGTGCTGCGTCAGCACGCAGGGGGCGTGCTGACGTGGCGAAGGGTGATTGGTCCAACTGTGCACCACGTGGGGGCGTGTTAAGTGCACTGCTCTATATAAGGTAGAGCTCGATAGTGTTTTTCATACCGAGTGAGTGAGATTTGAGTGTGTTGTGAGGAATCTTTGATGCTCTTCTGGGTGTAATGGAGGACACCGCAAATTTGGTGGTGTATCGTGATGGTGAGATAATACGTAATACTCATGAGGGAGTGAGGTTTGTGTCACAAAATCCGTTTTCATTTGTGGTTCCATGCACGATGACGTTAATGGAGCTGCAGAACAGCCTATGTCAAAGCATGGAGAATGGTACGTTAATGAGAGTGAGCAGAATTCTGTACCGGAATTTGGTTGTGGTTTTTGGTGGTCTAATACAGTTTGATACCATTCCGATCACGGATGAAGCGAGTATGCAGAATATGTTTCAAATTCATCGGCAGACTTATATGAGACACCCACAGATTGAGTTGTACGTTGAGTTTGAAGCTGTAGAGGCAGTAGCAGTCCAAAATGATATAGATGTAAATGATGATATAGCTGCAGTGTACGAAGGAATGAATAGTGACAGCGAAGAGGACTTCGAAGCCACTTATGAAGCCGGCGACGAAGATGAGGATGGTGATGTGGGAGTTGAGGCAGCAGTGGAGAATGTAGTGGTTCATCCCTCGAGCAGTCAACCGATGGGCGTTCCACCTTTTATGTGTGAGTTGGATCTCGACGCCATGCATGCCCCCGAGTTTCTGAAATATGCAAACAGAGGTACGTGTTGACTATATAAGAAGTTTTTGTTACTTTATACCTTGGACTGTGCAATAAACGATGATTTTGGCTTTCTGTAGGTATTGCTGATCCTGAGGACGGAGAGTTCCGAATTGGAATGGAATACAGTTCTAGAAAGTCGGTCGTTGCAGCAATTAGAAGTTTTACTATATCTAGAGGAGTTGACTATGATGTATATGAGTCTGAGCCACAGACGTTCTATACAAAATGCAAGATGTACGGGCGTGGATGTGACTGGCTTATCCGAGCCAGCTTGATACGGAGAAAAGGTTGTTGGGAGATACGCATATATAACGGTAGGCACACGTGCACCATCGGAACGATTTCACAAGATCATTCCAAGTTGGACTCAGATACAGTTACTGAGGCTATAAGGCCGTTGGTCGAGACGGGCCTGTCCATCAAGGTGAAATCTATAATTGCGGAAGTCCAATCAAGGTTCAACTATACCATCAGTTATCGAAAGGCTTGGTTGGTAAAGCAGAAGTCCGTTGCCAACGTTTTCGGTGATTGGGAGGAATCTTACCAAGCATTGCCGTGGTGGCTCTCGGTCATGGTGCAGAAGATTCCTGGTTCAGTTGTCCAAATAGAAACACGACCACTCTACAACGGGAATGAGGAGGCACAAGGTGTAAAAATACTTCATCATGTATTTTAGAGTTTCAATCCATGCATTAGGGCATTCAGCTGGAGCGGCCGACCCGCCTACCTCTGCTAGAGCGGATGATCCGGGGTTGAACGTGTCAACAACTGTGTATGCCCGTTGACGCTGCATAAAACCATTATCACATGACACACTCACTGACGTGCGCTCGGAAGTACGACCCTGCAAACCATGAGCCATATCTACTGATGCCCTACGTGGATCAGCTGACACCGACAGTGAAAGGATACCACTAAAATCTGACCAGCCACCCAAACCAGCATCTCCGCCGCTGGAGAAGTCAAACCAATCTGTACCAGAAGGAATGGTAAGTATGGGATCATGATGCTGGCCGGACTGACCGTGGTCACTGTGCTGAGAATGGTGGCTGCTCTGAGCGTGGGGGCTGTGCTGAGAGTGGTGACTGTCCTGAGAGTGATGGCTACCATGACTGTAGGCCGGTGGTTGTGGTATATAATAAGGAATCGGCTCAAACACTGCATGCTGTGGGGCAGGTGGCTGTGGGGGAGGTGGCTGTGGTGCAGGTGGCTATGGATGATGAGGAACGTAGGCTGTCAATCTCAGCAGATGTCCATAGGAGCGTACATACCAATCCCGATACTCTACCGTCTGGAAAAAATCCCAGGTCGGAAGGGGGTGCCGATCCCGCAATCGACTGTGTCGCCTGTTGGCCCACTCCTCTATCCATGGCCCATGCAAAACTGTCCAGTCATGTTGCTGCACTCCACGTAGAACGATGCAATGTTGATCAACTGGAATATCCCTTGCTGCCCGCGGAGGAGCTTGTGCATATCCATACTGACGCATCACTCGGTCCGCAGGGTGCCACTCGACACACTCGAATGACAACAACGGAGCAACGATGTCACACACCTCAAGATGAGGATATAACTCGTCCGGAACGATCAATCGGTGATACGGCCGCCACTCAAACTGCCACAGTATTATTGGCATATTAGAACCCTAACAATAATGGATTGAAAAGCTGAACAGCTAAAATATAACTATTTACCTCTTGCATGTAGTCTATGTCATGCCTGAATGTCTCTACGGTCTTGGATAACCACGCTGTAGTCCGTTCCGAATGACTCCACCTGACACATTATTAATTAAAAAAATTTAAATAAAACACCATAAGTCAAACATGCATCATGAATATAACACACGACTAAAATAAGACTTATTACCTCCTGCCAACTGGTATCTCGGCGGGTGGAAGGGTTTGTCTCGGTACGGGAGCAAGACACGACATTCGCTCCCATGCCCAAACAAACAACAGATTCAGATGGCCATCCATCTCCTTTGTATCATATCGTGATGCACGGCATAGTGCTCTGTAAAGATGAGCGAGACAAGCTGACCCCCAACTATAAGTATGGATATGCTCGAAATCGCGAAGCAATAGTAGATATTTCGCATGGGCATATGCGGTCGACTTGTCCGTGAATAGGGTCGACCCTAACAAATAGAAGATATGACATCTGACGTATCTCCTGATGGACTCCTCAGTATCCAACGGCTCTGCGTCTCTAATACGTCGAACACAACCCAACTTTATATAGGACTTCGCATTTTGACTGACTAATGGCTCACGACCGAATATCGCTATGCCCTGACTTTGAACGAACTCGCTACTACTATCTGTCCATCCACTGACAGGCTCTTCATTAATGGGTAGGCCAAATATATGAGCGACATCCTCTAATGTCACTGTAACCTCACCGATCGGCAATACAAAGCTGTGGGTCTCAGGCCTCCACCTTTCAACCAGAGCAGCTAACATGGGGATGAAATCCTCTTATGACTCCAATTCTGGAGACGTGGTAGAATCCCGTGGCGCGTAAGTGGTTCTCCACCATTGGATTCCACGTCTGTGGTGGATCCAGTTTACGCACCAACAAATTCCTGTTAGGCTGCATCAACAAAAATATATGTTACATTAATTAAATAATAATCCTTATAAATATTATAATAAACATTCACTTATTATTTAGTAATTAAATAATAATTCAACCTATCACGTATTATTTAGTAATTTTTATGTGTATCAATTTATTTATTTTTTTAATTTTTAATAACGATATAGGATAATATAATATAATATACTATTATTTTTTTATACATTTTACATATTTAATTTCTTATAATGTTTACTTACTCACGTTGCGTATATTATTACAACATCAGAATATGTTTTTTATTCTTCAACATATTCTTAATAACAAAAATTAGTACAAATTATACATATTATTATTATTATTATTATTATTATTATTATTATTATTATTATTATTATTATTAACGTTTATTTTACAAAAATTATTGTTATATTCTTAAAATATTTATAAAATACACAGAATAATATTCTCAACACCAAAATATATATGTATAAAAAAATTCATAAAAAATAAAATAATTTAAATACAGCAAAAAAAAATTTGTTTACTTACATAAATAGAATGATCCAAATAGTTGATAATATGTTCTTCAGGCGCCAGATAATTACGTACCATTTTTTTTAATCCTCTAACTAATATTCTTTTTCTTTCCACGTATAAACTTAACTCACCACTATTCACTACTACTCACTATACTCTCCTCACTAATACTACCTACAGACTAATCCACTTCCTTCTCTCCTTCTCCCAACTATTTTTTGCTTCAGCTCAAACAGCATGAATGGGAGGAGAAGAAGACTCACCAACGCATGCATATATACATGGAGCATCACCGGCGCTGGTTCCTGGGGTGGGGGCTGTCTCCTGCATGCAGGCAGGACTGCAACACGCCCCCCGCGTGGTGCAGCAGGTGCATTGGGACTCCGCGCAGCTCTGCCAAGCCTCACGAGCCTCGACATACCACGCCCCTTGCGTGGTGACTCACCACGCCCCCGGCGTGCTGCCACCTGGCGTTCCATCTCAGCCACCACGCCCCCGGCGTGCTGCCACATGGCTCTCTTGCTCAGCCACCATGCCCCCGGCATGCTGCCACATGGCTCTCCTGCTCAGCCACTACGCCCCCGGCGTGTTGATGGTGAGCTCCACCCATCGGTAATTTTCCTCCTTGGCCAATATCCGGCCAATTCACCACCACTACCTCCATAAAAAAAATAATTTCCTGAAGAAAATTGTTTGATGTGCTATAGAAATTAAATGCACACGTCTTATAGGGTTGGCTTAAAACTTAGCTTGAGCCCATAAGGGAATGTATTTACTGCTCTAATTAAAATTGCCACACACTAAATACATGAAGAACACTTTTTAAAAAAAAAAACAAAATAAGAACAAATTAAAGTAAAACCTGACTTATAGAATAATTATATAGTAGCTTTTGTAATTTAGTGTAATTAATTTCATTTTAATATCTATTATATAATAATAACTTTATAATCAAAATATAATACTTGATACACTTTTATTGTAATTAAATTAAAAATTTCTTTTTTTTTTTTAAATTAAGGAGGTTTTTCTTTTTTTTTATCTTTTTTATGTTTTATCCTCTTTCACCTATTACATTTTTTATATATTAATATTAGTTATTAATTTAACAATCAAAATATAATATATAATATTTTTTATTAAATTAAAATTAAAATATATTATTAATATGACATTTAAAATGTATCACATTATACTCTATTTTATTATAATTAAAATAATATATTTTTTTAAAACTAATAAACTTTTTCTCATTTTTTCACTTATTTTATTTTTTTAGGCTTTTAATCAATATCCCACAATTTATAAAATTTATTATCTAAATGTGTCATATAATACTCTTTTTTTGCAATTAATTTTTTTTTTCAAAATTGAAGACCTCTCTTCTTGTCTATTTCTCTATTTCTCTTTCTCTTTTATCACTCTATCTCTTATGTATACTATTAATAATTCATTATATCTATTACATATTACTAATTTCACAATTAAAATGTATATATAACATTTTCTAAATGTAATTTAATTAAAAAAATTTAAATCAATAAAGTCTCTCCTTTCTTCTCTTCTCTTTTCTATGTTTTCTCTCTACTCACTTTAACTCTTTTATATATTATCACTAATTATTAATTAGTTATTTAACAATCAAAATATATCACACAATATTTTTTATTATAATTAAAACTATTCTATTATATATTCTTAATTTGATAATCAAAACGTGTTATATGATACTCTTTTTTATTATACTTAAGATATTTTTTTTTCTAACTAAAAATTTTTCTTTCTCCTTTTTTATTTAGTCGCTCTGTTTCTTTTGATTTTTTAAATAGTATACAATATATAGTTTACTAACATGCCAATATTTTTAAACTATTTATTTATATGTGGTTGTTTTTTCAAGATCACATTTATTGTTTTTTCGATATCCTGTTTGAAAATTATTTATCCAAAAAGTACTTATAACAAAAAAAAAATACTACCTCATAAATTATTCATTATAAAAAAATATGAAAGTAGAACACAAATTTTATATTTTTTTATTTAATAAATTTTTTAATATTTATTATAAAAATATTAAATATTATTAACTTTCAAGTTATAATAAAAATCAAATATTAGAATATAATTTATTTTAAAAAAATTTATAATTCTATAATATTATTACTAATAAAAATACTAGTGTTTTTCAAATACAATTACATTCATATATAGTATTTAAGTAATGGGTCCATCTAGTGTACAGATGTGTTTTGGTACAGATTTACAGATTTTTGTTTTTTTATTGATTTAAAAGTGTATCACTAAAAGTGTTGCTTAAAGTGTTACCATTAATCGTTAACTTGACTCTGATACCAATTTTTCAGAATGTAATTTCTTTTTCAAAATTATTAACTCTTCATATTTTGCTTCGAATAAGTTTATAATTTGTATAGATTTAGTTGGTGGTACTTTATAATTTGTAATTTCATAATCAAAAGTATTGAGCATTTCTACTATTATTAATTTTGATTTCATTTTTATAGTTTTTCAATCTTGTTTTAGTTTATAATATTCTTTTTTCATTGATTTTTGTATATAAAATCTTTTATAATTTTTCAAATCCTCCAAAACTTCTTTTAGTTCTACACTTTCTGTTGTTTCTAAATATCTTTTTAAATTTTCAACTTCATTCTCCATTTTTTCTTTCAATAGCTTTAATTCTTTTAAGTCATAATTTGGTGTTCCAGGCATTTATAAATTTTTTAAGTTTAGCTCCAACTTGTTTATATTTGTTCTTATTTCTATCCTTTTTATTATAAGGTCATTAATTTCGAACTGAAGATTATTTAATTCCCTTTTATACTCCTTTATTTTACTTTTTAATTTTTTCGCCCTTTTTCTTTTTATTTTGTTTTCTGGTCTTTCAATCTTTGTATACTTCATTATTTATCTTAGAATTTTTGCAAATTCTATCATCGATTCATCACTATTTTCTAGAGATTCTATTAATTTTTCTAACTCTTCAACTTCTCCTTTCAATTTGTCATAGATTATTTTTAGAGCTTCAAATGCTCTTTGATTTATTTCAGAAAACTGTAAATAATTCAACCGATTTTCTCTTGCAAAGAGCTCTTGTTTCTTGTCTTGATAGGTTACATATATTTTCTCTTTATTTATTGTCATACCTTAGTGTTTAGGGTTTCATTTAATTTTTCGACTTTTTTTGTTAATTCTTTTATTTCAAAATTTTCTTCTTTAATCTTTAACTTGGATATACTTAGAGGGCTATTAATTTTAGATTCTCTTATTTGAAAATTCGATGAAACTAATTTTCCTGATGGTTCTTTTAGTAAAAGAACTGGGTTTTCAATAGCTTTATATTTTGGTTTTTCTATTTTTACAATTTTCTGAAATAATTCATCGACATAAATTCTTTCTCTGTTTTTAAATATTATACTATGATGGCTATTCGTTAAAGCATAATTTATTGCATATGTAATTGAAAATGGTTCATCGTCTTGTTCCATTAGATTCTTTCTGTGAAATTTATAAGCCAAACTTATAGATCTTTCAAGATTTTCAGTTGATAAAGGTATAGCATATCCAAGATGGGCATTGAATTTAACATTTACGTTTGCCAAGTTTCCATGAACAATTCCAATTATTTGATCTATTGGGTCATCAGTAATTCTTTTGTCACAGATTGCTAAGCTTATTGGTGAATTAATTCCTTTCATATATGTAGATTTGATTAAGACTTGTATAGTACTAATATGAATCCATCCAATTTTAGATCTTTTTTGTTGATCCTTAATTTTCTCAATCTGTTTACTCAATTCTTCATCATTTGTCAAAGCTATTTCAAGTTCTCCATTAGTAGATTTTATCTTTATATAGGGGCTTCAAGTTGAATTTTTCCATAGTATATTATATTTTTTCTATTAAAAACTTCTTTTAAAAGATTTTGTTTATTAAAATTTTCATTTGATTTGAGATTTAATTCTGTTTTTAGAACAGCCTATTTTTCATTATCTAATAAGGCAGATAATTTATAATAATCAGATTCTTCCGTTAATTCTAAACTTTCTAAATAATTCATAACTATGAGATTAAGATAAAGGCGTAGGCGTACCTTTCTGGAGAAAAACTTCCTTTATTTAGAATATTTTACATAAGATGTTTTTATCTCCAAAGGGGAGATTGTAGATACTAACTCCAGAGGGGAGATTGTAGATACTAACTCCAGAGGGGAGTTTAGAATTGGTTTTTCCTAAGGGAATTCTTCTTCAAACTATAGAATCGCCTCGGCCGCTTCCTCCTTGCTCTCCTAGCATATGAGTACTCTTAGCCTTCTGCTTTCTATTGTTTGATGGCTTTTACAATTGCCTAAGCAACCTATTTATAATGGTTGGGTCTGATGGACAATTCCCATCCTTACCCTTCTTATGACGTCATTACTTACGTCATTGTTTATTATCTTGCACCAGCTACATTGTTGGTGCTCTATGACCTAAGCGCTTACGTCACTATGCAATAATGTTGAGAGATGCTTCAGATGTGCTGTCTTCTCCTTTCATCATGTGACCTTCAGATGCGTTGTCTTCTTCCTTTATCATGTGGGTTGATTCCGTTTCATTATTGCTTTCTTCAGATAACTCTGAGACACATAGCTGGCACTTGTGGTCTTCTCTGTCTTTTATCAAATAGCAGAGATTCCTCTTTATCCCTTCGGGGAGCTTTTCTAAGAGTCCAGATAAGTTGTAGAATGCTGATTCAAATTCCACTAAGAGTCTCATCTCTCTTTCTTCAATTTCATTCCTTTTACTGGACACAAGAAAAGTATTTCTGCTTTTATAATTGATTCTTGTGTGAGATTCTCTTGTTATCTTTTGAGTTCTTTCGAAGACCCTTGCTAATGTGCTGGCTAGTCTTCCTTCATGACTGTAGATTGTTAAATCTTGAACTTGATCAATTGGTTGAAAATTTCCTGGGAAGACGGACATGAAGATTACTTGATGTGCTGGAACCAAGCATTCTTCTTCTTCATTAAAAATAGGTTGACTATTCGTAAATTTTAAGGATATATCCCTTAGATTTACGTTGTCAATCATATTTTTTAAATCTCTTTACTGCATCAATGAATCCTGCAGGAAACTCACTAATAATTTTCAAATCATTAAAAATTAAAATTGTATCAATTAATCCATACTGGAAAAACTGATAAGTGTCAGATGGGGAAGCCTCTGGAAATATAACCAGCTTTGTTAGCTGTTCTTTGGCAATAGGATAATATCCCAAGATTGCCCTTTTTTCTTCAGTCCAATTTAGGACTATGTTAAGGGTTTCTCTGAGATTTCATCTACAGACCCTTTTCTTTTCCTTGATTTCAGCCCTTGTAGGAATGTTTCTTATTATTCCTGTTCTCTGGATTTGAATTGGAGCTTTATCTGCTCTTTTTAGGGTTTGCTCTGGATGAAGAGCTTCATATTCCCTGAAAGATTCCTTTGCTTCTTCCAATGTTAAAAACCCTCCTTTATGAATTATCCTTGATTGATGTGTAAATGGTGCTGCTTTTTCCCAGGCATCATATACTCCTTTCATGGGGCCATTATAAATTACATAATATTTTTTATCTTGGGTGGATTTTTTGATAATTTCAGCAATTGTTTTATTTTCTGGAATTTTTTCTTCACCTGATTTGTCCACCACGCTTAGCTGGCTGAACTCTGATGGTTTTGGTTGTTGTGTTGATTTCATTGCTTCGATGGCCTTTTTGAGGGATTGGATCTGTGTCCTTATTTGCTGACAATGCTTGCACTTTTCGAGTTCTTGTTCGTATTTCTGAATTTCTTGATCTAATGCGTTGTAGACGAATTCCATTCTCTTGTTAATGTATCTGCAATAACATTTTTGTCACCCTTAATATATTCAATTTTTATTGGATATTGTAACAAAAATAATTGCTATCTTACCAATCGTCCATGATTATAATCAACTTTTAAATTATATCATATAAAACCTGTTAGGTAACTTGAATCTGTCCTTAATGTAAATTCTCTGGGTAGTAAATCAATTTTCCATTTCTTAAGAGATTTAATTGCTGCTAGAGTTTTCTTTTCATGAGTGGTATATCTCTGTTCTGTTGGAGTAAAAGTCCCTGAAATATACCTGCAAAGTAATTCCCTTGGGGAATATTTAGAATCTAATGATTCTTTTTCTTGTTCCAAGCTTTTTATAGCTTTCTTAGCTTTTAGACATCCTGACCAGGTTATGTCTGAGGCATTTGTTTCTACTATTAAGTAGTCATTTTCTTCTGGAATATAAAGTTCTGGAAGTTTTTCACATAATTCTTTAATTCTTTGAATTTGCATACTATCTTTTTCATCCCATTTCCATTCTTTTTTAGTACTTATTTTTGGAAATAAGCTTTTAGTGTATTCTGTTATATTCTTTAAAAATCCTTGATCAGAAATATAATTTATACACCCCAAAAATCTTTGTAATTATTTTCTATCTTCTATTTTATTAGGAAATAAATTTACCTTTTCTAGAACATTTGGTTGAAGTTTTAGCTTTCCTTGGGTGGATAGAATTAATCCAAGAAACTCTATTTCTTGTCTTGCTATTCTTGCTTTCTTTTTGCTAAGAACTAATCCTTTTTCTTTACATCTTTCTAAAACTATTAATAATTTTTGAAGATGATCTTCCTTATCTTATTTTGTAAAAACTAGTATATCATCAATGTACACTAAAACAAATTCATTTAACTCTTTTAGATTTTCTTCCATAAATCTTTGATAAATACCTGGGGCTTGTTTTAATCCGAATGGTAATACATTCCATTCATAGAGCAACACACTTGTTGATTCTTTTGTTGGGCAAGTAAAAGCAGTTAATTTCTTTGTTTCTTCGTCTAAACGAAGTTGCCAATATCCTGATTTTGCATCAAGAGATGAAAACCAAGTTGCTCCTTTGATTTTTTCTAAAATAGAATCTTTTCTTGGAAGTTTATGAGCATCACCAATAGTTGCTTCATTCATCTTCTTATGGTTAATAACCATTCTTCGTTTTCCCCTTTTAATTTCATTATTGTTTTCGACATAAAAGGCTGGAGCCGCATGAGGACTTTTACTTAATCTTATAATTCCTTTTTCCAAAAGATCTCTATATTCCAATGAGAACTCTTCTCTATCTCTTACGGAATAGGGAATTTTATTTGGAACATTTATCTCTTTTGTAGGGTCTTTTAATTTAATGCTTACTAATTTGTTATTTGTATTTTTAATATCTAAAGGATTTTCAGCACAAATTTCATCAAGAATTTCTTCTATCTTTGTTTCAAGATTATTTTTTGAAATTTTTATCTGAAAGTATAAATTTAAATAACATGTCTCTAATATAGAAAATATTTTAAATTTTAGAATCTTATCTATAATAGTGGTTGGTATTTTTATACGTTTCGATTTTTGATTTATTGAAGAATCGTGTGGAGCTTTTAAAACTATATATGTTAATTCTTGAATAAATGGATGATATAGCTTTAAAAAGTTATTTTCTATGTTAAAATCCATTCCAGAATCTAACATATATATATATATAGATGGAACAATGAACCTATAATTTTGAATAAAAATTTCAGCCATTTCTACTTTTTGGTCAATTTTATGTATTGATTTGTCAGCTATTCTAACTCATAATGGTTTCTTTAATTTTTTCCAATCAAGTTTTATATTTGAACTAGCAAAGCATTGTGTTGCTCCAGAATCTATGAAAGCATTTATAAACTTTTCTGTTATTTTTATAGTAATAAATGTGGCATTATTACTCAATCTCTGAGTCTGTTTCTGAGACATATTCAAAAATATAGTCTAAGTTATCATCGGATTCCTCTAATGGTTCCATGAAACAAGACTTAGCAATTTCTATTTGTTTAGTAAGATTCTTTTTATCCTTCTTTTTGGATATTCATTTGCATAGTGTCCTTCTTCTTGGCAATACCAACACTTACAATTTTCTTTTTTATTTGGGCAATAATTATTTTTTTGTCTTTTATTTTTATTGTTATTTTCCTTCCTAAAATACCTCTTTTTTCTCTAGTTTGGATAATATTTTCTTTTTCTAAATTGATATTTTCTTTTTCTTTGAAGGTTTTTATTAAGACCATATTTTTGAGGTATCTCTTCATTATCCTGACAGCAAATTCTAATTATATTTCCAAATCTTTTTTGAGTCGCTTCTTGCATACAACGTTCTTTTATTTCCTCTCTTATTGCAGAGGTTGCTCCACCAAAATTATTTTCAATTGTCCCTCTATTTATCTCTCTTATAAATCTTCCCATTATAAATTCATTAGCAGGATATGGAAGTTTTGTTATATACATACTAAGATAATGATTTTTATCTTTTTCTTTTAATTTGTAATAATGTATTCTATATTCACATATATAAGATTCTACATTACATAGATCATATATCTGAATATTAGCTAGATGGTTTTTTGCTTCTTAATATTCTTTATTATAAACTTCTTGTCTATGATCTATAATATTTTTTCCAAAAAATTCTTTATATAGAATCATCATTATATATAATATTTTATCATAAGCTGTTATTTTTGTTGTTAATTCTTCTATTATTTGGTTCTCTATTGATGTCATATAATCTCTTATAGTTCCTTTAGTATGAAACCCTATGTAATTCCAAATATCTCTTCCAGACAATTCACTAAGTTTTGGATTAGTAAAGGCTTCTAATAAAAAGGAATTCAACCAATTTTCGAAAATTTCCTTTTCATTTTTTTTACAGTCTAAGTCAAGCATTCTTTCTCCTTCCATTTCCTGGATTTTAGGAACGTATTTTGATGGTATTTTTGTATATTTTGAATCTTTATTTATAAACCCTTTTTTGAAAGCATAATTATCAAAACCTATTTCCCATTTAAATTGAGATTGATTATCTTTAGATGTTCCAGCTTCATTTTTTACTTGTATTGGAATTGCTGGTTCTTCGTCACTTGAATAATCTAGGATGTATTCTTCATTTTCTATATTTTCAGAATTTACTAATTCTTCTTCTATTTGAAATCCTTGTTCCATAATATTATTTTCTTGAGCCATTTTTAATTGTTTAAAAAGCATTGTAACTTCTTCTAATTTTTCCTCAATATTCATAATTTTAGTGGTGGTTTTACTTTTAAATCTGTTATGTTGATTATATTTTGAAAATTTTCTTCTTTGGGATTCTCTTTTTCCTTATTTCTTTGAAATTTTATGGATACTAATATTTCTTCAAGCATATCTACTATAGAATTTAATTGTGGGTTAAAAGTATGATAAAGATGTGGGGAATCATTTCTATGGTAACATTTCTTAGAAATTCCGTGTGAAAAATAAGTTTTTTCAGGTTTTTGAAGTCCTTCAATAAAACTTATAGTAAAATAAAGATTTTGAGAAAAATTATTTTGTATTGATTTTAAGAATTCGGTGTCATTACAGTTAACATTAGTTAAAATCATTAATTTTTGATCTATTAATTTTGATAACTTAATTATTTCTTCTCTTAAATTTTTTAATTTACTTTTTTCTATTAGGTGACGCTTTTTTTTATGAAGAGTTACGGTTTAAAATGTAACTTTAGAAAATGTAGTGTAAGTAAATTTTTAAATCTGTACCATATAATTTTCTTTAAGTAATAGGGTATGAAAATTCAAGATGTTGATTGATACGATGTAATAAGAGAATATTTATGACTAGACAATAATTCAAAAATCAAACTATTTAAAAATCTATTTACATAACAACATTAAAATAAAATATCTATGAAGCAAAGAATATATAATTTTTTTTTAGACAAAAAATGTACACGTGTGATCCAAAGCAATAAGCATGAATGAATGAAGGGTGGTGGGAGTGTCATGTGTCGATATGCATTATCATAAGCTGTACCATGTGAGGGCCCAACTGTGTAGCCTTTGTGTCTTGTTTTTAGGGGAGCCAAGAAAACTTCACACTACTCTCACATCTCTCTTTTCTACACGTACACTGTATCATATTACCAAATAATATATCTTAATTTTTATGATCTTTGTACGTATTGTTGTGTGATAATTCATGTGTTAATAATTCATGCCTCATTTATTGTTAGCTATGTTTAATAATTTAAATAGGTGTTTCGTTAGAATGATAGATTTATCGGATCATAAATAACGGTTGAATAAAGAGGATATCTAGATCTGAATGCGAGTTCTATAAAAAAAAAAATAAGGTAGTACTAGAGAGTCAATGATTTAAGTATATAATATGTACAATGAGTTAAATTTTTGGTCAATAAATAAAATGAACATCACTCATACTATCTAGAATAACTATCCAGATATCAAGATAAATAAACATTTCATGTCATAAAATCACTCATCCCAAAAACTTAAACTAATTTTGAAGTTCACCAAGGCTTGACCTTCCGGATTTAGAACTCTAATATCATATCATGAAACCACTCATTCCAAAAGCGTAACCTGATAGGACAATATAACACTAATGATTATATCTCTAATACTTCCTAAACTTCCATTGTACGCATTGTATGCTTAAGCCATTGACTTCCTATGCTTTTCTAAAAAAGTGTTGTTTTGATCGTCACTAGGTTGACAGATGAAGTCACTTATAAGAATTTCGTACAATAAAACAATTAATTAAGATAAAGATGATATATTTTTGGAGAGAAATAAGGTCTTTTTCATTTATATTTTATATTTGGGTGAGTCTTTTAATTTGGCGTTTTTTATTTTTGATATAGAGAAGAGGATTGAGTGATACAACAGTGTGAAGAAGAGGGATGCTTTCTATACATGTAGTGTCAGTAGTGTTTTAGTAGAAATCGGAGGGTCTGTTTTGAGTTTGAAAAAAAAAATCCTAATCGGAGGTCCGTTTTGATTTAAAAAAGAAAAAAAAAACAAAACAAAACTAATCGGACGGTCCAATTTGTAATTTCGAAAATAAAAAAAAATTAATGTTAAAATCAGACCGTCCGATTTTCATTTTAACAAATAAAAAATTAAAAAATACAAATCGGACCCTCTGATTTGGAATTTTTTTTTTCAAGCAAATCGAACCATCCGATTTGTAGTTTATTTTTTTCATCAAACAAATCAGACTGTTCGATTTAAATAAAACACCATATAAAAAATATCTAATCTTCTAATAACAATATATTACACGTATATTTAATCAATATAAAAAAATTAGCCTTAATTTAGATTTGGTTACCTAAAAATTTTTGTAAATTATCCAGATTTTCATTAAAAAAGAGGATGCCACTCGGATCACTTTACGTGTACGAGTTAAGGATTCGTTGGGTCGGTAATCTGCCAGTAGGGGTGAACGTGGATAGGATCAGATCGGATATGGTTAAAATATCGATTCGATCTGCATTAAAATTATTAGATCGGATCCAATATTCATGATTTTTAAGTCTGGATTCGATGCGATATGCACATTTGCGAATCGGATTCGGATGTTGGATATATCCACAAAATACAAAAATATTTTTTAAAACTTATTTTTATTAAAAGAATATTAATAAAAAAAAATTTTCTACTCTTTTAAATATATTTACTCTTAAAATAATATTAAACATATTTTTTTAAATAATAAAATTAAAATAATACAACATATATGATAATTATTAGTTAAAATAAAACATAAAAAAATATTTACTTATTTATTTATTTATTTTGCGGATCTGCAGATATGTAGATACCTACATAAAATCTACAATCCGATTCTATAAATGGGCAGATTAGATCTGATCCGATCAGATCCATATCTGTAATTTTTTTATTAGATAAATATCGCAGATATGCGGATTAATCTGATCTATAAATACCCCTATTTGCGAGATAGATTCCCTATCTCTGGAGCTGAATATTTTGATAGGATGTTAAATTCATTCATATCGATACAGTAAAAATATCGACAACTTAAAATATAACATGTGAATTATATTTTTTTGCGTCACTAATTAATTTTTAAATATATATTATATTAATATTTTTATTAATTTTTTTATATTTTAACAAAAATGATTGTTTTATTTAATTTTATGAAAAAAACTTAAATATTTTATTTTATATTGAACAAAAAACTATCTTAATTTTTGTAATTTTAAATCTGAAACAATTTAAAAATTCAAAATTTAAAATAAAAACATATATAAAAAATAAAAAAATAAAAAAAGTGTTTGATCTAAAGTGTTCTTCCTGTCTGGGCAAAGAAGAAGAAGAAGAAGTGTCTCCGTCAGTCGGTCACTCGGTCTCCTCTCTGCTCTTCTATGTCCGAAGCTCTCTTCGTGTCGTCTCCACTCTGCTCTTCTTTCTCTCAAGCTCTGTTCGTGTAGTCTCTGGCCAAGAAGAAGACGAAGCTCTGTTCGAATCGTCCCCCCTCTGCGCCTATTTGTATCGTCGTTTTCTCGAATAGCTCAAGTGTTGTCGAATTTTGCCTTGTGAATAACGGTGGATCTGTCACTGGTTTCAATTCTAGTAGGGATCGGAGGGCGTGATGGTGTCGAGAGAGCTGTTCGGTTGGTCCCCGCCGCACATACAGCCTCTCACTCCGGTGTCTGAGGTTTGGGAGCCGCCGGAGTCCCCGTCTCTGTATATTGCTCCCGGTGCCGAGACTTCGGCGTCGCAACAGGTTGAGGTGGAGGAGGAGATCGAGGAGCCAGAGGAGGTTGAGCCGTCGCCAGCCGCTGTTCCTTTCTCCCGCCTCTTCGCTTGCGCCGATCGTTTTGACTGGTTCCTTACTTCCTTATGATCTGCTGCAGCTCACGGCACCGCTCTCGTCGTTTACTTGCATTTCTTTGCCGGCAAGATGCCCAGTTTCACACGTTCAAGGAGGTTCGGTTTCGTTCTCTTCTTAAGCCCTTACCCTAGATTTTGTTGTGCGTAGCTGTCTGGATTTTCATTTCTGGTAATTTGATTTTGCTCTAGTTGTGAAATGTATTTGCTGCTTGTGAATTGTGATGTTGGATGAGGTAATTGAGCAATGAATTTTTTTCACGAATACTGAATTGATTTCACTCATTTGAACACTTCGTCCCGTAACGGAGCATCAAACCGCAATTCAGGCTGGGTCAGCATTGGCATTCACCTCTGCATTTATTGATTTCAGAGGTCAGCGAATAAAACATGATTCTCATAAGGAGTATGCTGCCTACAACTCTGCATTGATGAAAACTATTAAGGGTGCAACAACTGGTTTAATTTCTGGCACCATCTGGGTACTGTTGTTGCCACCTGGAATCATGTTCCTCGTGTTGAGAGAAACGTTGCTCTTCCAGGCCTCATAAGAACTTTCAAGATGATGGGCAACTATGCATTGACCTTTGTTGCCATAGGAGGAGTCTACATTGGTGTTAAGCAGTTGGCGCAGAACGCTAGGATGAAGAGGGATCTTGTCAATGGTGCTGTAGGTGTGCAACTGTTCTGGGTTACAAAGGTAGCCTTTTGCTCCAAACTATTTATCTCTGTTAGACCATAATTTGCATATGTTAAATCTATATCTTGAAATCTCACTTATGGAACGTCGATGAAAATGGTGAACAGAACTCAATGATGCTTTGATGGCTTTCCCCTATAATCTAATTAGATGTGATAGTGAAGTATCATATAAGGAAATCCAGTTCCTTTGTATGTGAATGTTGTGTGTACGTGTGCCCCCATCAACAAAATCCTCCTCCTCCTCCTTTTCAAGTTACGTTTGCTTGTGTGTATTCGTGAGTTTTCATATTTGTTTCTTTATGATTTGTGTTTGGGTCCGATGTGTTTTTATTCATATCCTTAATGTCAATTCTGAAATCACAGAAGCTTAAAGTGACATTTGTGCCCTTTTTTTTTGCTGTCTTCAGTGATCTGTTTCATTCAGATCCAATAATACTTGCTTGATAGCTGATGTTATGTGAACTTGAACCTTATTTTTCTTTATATAGAAACTAAATTCCGGAGTTTATTGCCTTTTGTTATGTTTTTTTCGCTGGCATTTAGTTGTATTCCCTTATTTTCAGTATTTTTCCGTGAAGCTCCTAAGTTGTTCGTTTTCCATTCCAACCAAGAAATTTTCTTGTTCTTAAAGCCCACAATGTCTTGTAGCCATAGCTTAAGGCCTAAGCATAATGTATCTGTTAGCGGTTGTAGTTCAAATGAAACCTTTATTGCTAACTAATTGAAACTTTTCTTTTAATTAATTTCTGGCGGAAAGAATGAGAATTATAGGATGCCATGATAAAGTTAGCTGTATTTTTCGTTGCTTGGGGCTATGTTATTTATTATTGTAATGCTTATTCAGCCTTAAAATTTGTTTTACATAGATGGTTGGTCAGTTAATGTGTCTGCAAATACTGGCACGGGAAGAAGTCAATATGTGAATGCTGGAGAACTAAGTGGCAGCACTTCTTCACATGAAGGACTTAACAAGCTGATAAACATAGGGGTGTTAGCTTTAACACTGATTTGATACATAGTGATCTTATAGCGTATATAAACATTGTGGGAGCATAGAACTAATTAAGATGTATTTTTTCCTATGTAAATTTTCTTGCCGGTACATATTTATTTGTCGCAATCGGCCAAAACCAAACCCACATTTAGTATTTTGAATGTTGCTTCTTGTGCTTCATTTACGCAGTGTTATTGGTTGGTTTGTCCAAATTAGCTATAGCTGATTCTGTTGAATAATATCAGACATGTAGAATCAGTTCATTAATTTTTATTAATTTTTTGCAGTATTGTAAATTCATTGACAGAATTACTTATTCAATCGCAGATAGTTATACAATAGTCTTAAAATAACATAGTCCTGAATGTTCTTCACTTTTGAAATTAATTTCTCAAGCTACACTTATAAAATAGTTTCAATATAAATTTGTCAAGCGTCTATATTTTGTTATTTCCTTTTAATGATTTGTTAGCGTTTAGAAAAATGAAAGCTTAAAATTTCATGCTGACAAACAAGGTTTTCGAGTTACATTTTATAATCATATGCTAAGGAAAGCCTTATTATTTATTATGTTTTTTTTCCTCATTAATTAAAAAAAAAAGTATAGTCTAATTTTGATATGTACATAGTATCTTCCAAATCGTGTTTCACTTTTTATATGACAGAACACTTGCAAGAGTAAACACTTCAGAACATAATAAAGCATTGCTGTCACTTTAAACCAGTTAATGGAACAAAAATAATTTGACACTAAATAATTAGAACAGTAATTTGCAGGAATATAAAGTAAAAAACTAACATCAAGATCAAATCAAATTAATGAATAAATTATCTGAAACATTCAAATTTCAGCCATCACATCGCAGTGTCATTTAAGGCCGGATAGATCCAACTTTTTGATATCTGAAAATTTAAGAAAACATAACCAATGAAACAGTGGCAATGGAATGCCAACAATGGAATATATATATATATATATATATCCTTTTGAATAATTTTCAACCCTTCTATTTTCATGCAAAGTTCATTTTCCCATGGTTTCTCATGTTAGGCTATTTTTGGAAGGAATGGTCCCCGAATTAATTGTGTAGTGGCTACCTAATAAGCTTAATTATGTTCTTAACTTCCATTTCTATTTCTGATTCCATAACTCTTCCTAATCCCCATCCCCAAATTAAAACAAATACTACTACTACTATGTATGCCACCTCCATCTATCTCTATAAAACACTTTAATTTGAGCCTTCTTAATACTTTTAATTTATTTATATTTTGTGGCTGCACCTAATACACATGCATCGTGTATGCATAATTTCACTCAAGTAGTGCTACTGCTAGGTACTGTACGTAATGCATATACGGTATACTAATTTATGTCTATGAATTACTGCATGAATTAAATAATTTGGTTAAGTATATATATATATATATATATATATATATATATATATGCATGAAGAACATGATGATCAGGTAGTCTAAGTTGTTGTACATATATATACATACATAGCTAGTCTGATTTTCTTTACTTCTCACATAACAATATAACAGCAGCTTTAATTTTTACCAACTCTCAAAGCCATATGTAATTAATTACTTTAACACTTGCGGAGAAGGACTCATGATTTGATTTTGCATGCATATCTATTATTTGATCTCTTTAAGATGTGGTTATGCTTTCTATTGAAGGGTTTTACTTGGAATCGTTATGGTTACAGAACAATATCTTGGACTAACCAATAATCTCAATTTCCCACCTAATCGTTATGTTTTACCATCATGAATCTATCTTTATTCCTCATCTTTATGAGACCTAGATAAAACATTAAACTTGTGCTTAGCTAAATCAGATCAAACATTGGTACTTTAGTTTACTCTATTGATCGAATGGCATCCATCAAAGAAAAAGTGATGTTTCACCTAAGAAAGGTTAAGCTTTTGGTTGTCCATCATGTGATTTCCATTCAACTGCATTTGTGATACATAATTTTACTAGTTGCTTAGCGCTTTATGTAATTTGTCTTGTGTTGGAGCCCTTAAACTCTGGCGTTTTCTTAATGTGTTTTCTTTACATTTCTTGCTCCCTCATGCTGTACTTTTGCATTTTCAATTAGAGGAAATAAATTGACATCTTTTGGAGAGAAAATGGAGGAAGAGAAGGTACAGCATATAAAAGTTGAAGAATTGGGGTTGGGGTGGTGGAAAGAGAGAGAATAGTAACAGTTCTTGTTGCAAAATGCGAAGTTTTTTAATCATAATTTGAGAGTAATTTACATCAGACTCCCAAATTTTTAATATTAAATATTTTAATCTTTTAAAAATAATTTTTTTAATTTCATTTTTATTAAATAATATAATTTTTTTAATTTAATTTGTTTAATTAAAATAATTATTTTATAATTTTATAAATTTTTTATATTTTATTTTTAATCAAATTGAAAAAAATTATAATATTATCTAATAAAAATAACTGTTAAAATTTTTTTATATATTTTGATATTTAAAAAATAAATTTAACTTTAATATATTGATAATATAAAATATTTTATATAATATAAAATATTTTATATAATTACAATTATAATTATTTTTAATAATAAATTATATAATTAAATATATATGTAAAACAATTTTTACATTAAAAATACATTATATTTAAATTTTTAAAAAATTAGTATCCAATTTTAAAAGTTTTAGTAATTAATCAAGATAATTACTCATAATTTTATGAAAATAAATTTTTTATTTTTAATTTGAAGAAAACACCGCGTGCCCGTGGTAACCGTTGAACTAGAAATTTCCCTAATTCACGCTTTTGGGTTTGGTCATTGGTGGGTCGGCCACGAGCTTTGTGTGTGCGTTCACATTTCATAAAATTCATGCTTGCTTTCCAACACACTAACTCACCTTCTACCATTGTTAATGAAAATGATGATTTTAACTTTCTTCCTCTTCCTCATGGTTTTATCATCAATGTCATCATCCCTTCCTCCACCACCACTGTCACTAAGTGATGGCTTGTCCCTCGAGCTCATCCCACCCCATTCTCCAAAATTTCCATTTTATCATTCTAACCTTGTAAATCCCTTGGTTTCCCCATATAAACAAGACATGGTAGTAAAGATTGGTATTGGTACCATCGACATCGAGGGTGATGTCGCTTACAAATTTTATCTGTTAGTATTCGACACTGTATCCGACTTAATATGGATTCAGTGTGAGGAATGCAAGATTCAAGATGAAAACCATAGGTGCTATCCTCAGGAAGAAGAACCGTTTCCGGATAGCAAGTCAAGAACCTACCAACCTCTGCCTTCAAGTTACCCCCTCTGCAAAAACGGTCTCTCCGACGAAAAAGGCCACAGCATATACACGGTGAAGTACAAAACTGGATCCATCAACAGCACAGGCGTGCTTTCCAGTGAGACCTTCAGATTCCTCTCTACTTCGTCACCAAGTGATACGGAGAAGGTGAAAGAGATTGTCTTCGGGTGCGGTTATAAGAACTATGACGATGACGGTAATGCTGGTGATGCTTATCAGATAGCAGGGGTTTTTGGCATGAGCCCTGGTCCCGTTCTTTTCTAAGCCAATATAAAGGAAAGAAATTTTCATACTGTATGGTTCCGCGCCATGTGAAAAACCCTCAGGTTTGCCTCAAAAGTGAAGCCGTTAACAAGGTTCCAGACGGTGGATCTTCTTATGACTAAGGCAACTAAAAATTACTTTGTTCTGCAGCTGGAAGACCTTGGAGTAAACGGCAAGAAGCTTCGGATTGATCGGAGGAGGCTTGGAAATCAGCAGTTACTTGTTGACTCTGGCTCTACTGATTCACTTATGCTGAACGGTGCCCATGAAAAACTTGTGAGTAAATTAGATAGCATTCTAATTACCGCAACTGGGGACTTTAAAAAGGATGTCGTAACCTTTGAAGACCAAATTTGTTATAAGAGGATGAGGAAGCCACAAGGATTTACTGCCAACATACCAAGTGTCAATTACTACTTCAAAGGAGGTGCTCATCTCGATTTACCTCCTCAAAATGTTTTTGAACAGAAACTAAAACGGGACACAGAATGGTTCTGTTTCAACATTGCCCCAGACCAGCAAGTGAATCTCTTGGGTGCCTACCAACAAGCTGACTTTAAGTTCATTTTTGATATCAAGAAAAATAAGCTGCAGTTTGGTCCAGAGAATTGTGCTCAAAACAGTTAATTAAATCAAATAAGCTGACTTTATGTATATGCTCCAGCTTTACCACTAATTAATAAATAAATCCAATCTTATATATATATATATATATATATATATATATATATATGTGACAGCATTATTGCATTGCATTATTTCTAGCTAGCAACTTAAATGTTACTTGATATATCATCATCCCTCTTCAATCGCTCACTCATGTCTCAACTTATATTGACGACTATACATCCTCCGTTTGTGATACTTAGTTTTCAATGCCCCTATTTATAATTAGTTTTCAATTTATTTTTTGATATTTAGTTGCTTTGAATTGCTTGGTGAGCTGGTTTACTAATGCCATTTTTCTGGTTTTTTAATTTTTGAATTTTCTGTCTTCGGTTGAATGGTTTGGAAATGGAGGAACATGGAAGAATTTGTAGAACTGATGGAAAATCCTTTTTTCCCCTTTTCTTTAAATAAGAAAATTAGCTTTTTATTTATGAAAGATGAGGAGTTGGATTAGACTGATTTTTGTTTTTCTTCCTCTTAAACAAATGCTGTTTTGGCATTTCATTTCAGAATTGTGTTATGGGAAAAACTGAGTTTCTCTGTTCTTCCTTTTTTTCAAAAGATTATTTTTTTTAATATAAGATATTATTGGAGGTCACTGTTTGTGTTTGTGGTGCCAGACATGAATGGTGGTGTGGCCTTTGCTCAATGGAATTGCTCCTTTTTCGGAGTTGTTGGACACTGAGATGCTCAATCATGTTTTTAGATTACTTGTCGTATCAGGCTCTTGTTCTGTGATAGATGCTTCTTTCTGTCAATGACTCATTGTGTTTATCAAATTTTTTTCAATTGGGGAAAAAGATCAAAAACTTGTTTGTATTAAATTATATCTTTTGGAATTATTCTTATTTTTTGAAAAAAATATCTTAATTAGACCTTTCTTAATCTTTTTAATTTAAATAAGACAACATAAGCTAATTCAAACACACACTAAGACTGGAGTGATTCGATTCGGGTTGATTTTTAGTTGAAATTTTAGCTCAGAACAGGATGATTTTAAGAAGCTGAGTGATAAAATAATAAAATTTTAAAAATCAATGTGCAATTGTTTTGGTTTTTAGTGCTATTTTCTTTGAGAGTATTGATAGGTATAAGTGTAAATGAGTATTTTCTTTAACAATTTTGACTAATTTCTCTTAGGTTAAAGTCCCAACTTGGATTAATGGTGTGGAGAACTGTGAGTATGTTGGTGTTGGTGCAAGATTTGGCCCTACATTGGAATCTAAAGAAAAACATGCCACCCATACTAGAGTCGCCATTGCGGACCCTCCTGATTGTTGTAGCAAGCCGAAGAATAAGGTATCCTAATTTATGCCATAGAATTTTCTGAAGGCAACTTTTCTCTGCATTTTGAAGCATATATATCCGGTATACATTTAAAGCTCCAAAACTATTTTAGAATATGAATTTGTAATCTGGAGTGCCTTGCGATTTTGTTAGCTCACTGGCGAGATCATTTTGGTGCACCGAGGACAATGTAGTTTCACAACCAAGGCAAATATAGCTGAAGAAGCTGGTGCTTCAGCGATCCTCATTATAAATAATCGGACAGGTGTTTGCATGTAACTTGCTAAAAATTCTCTTTGGATCTCGGTTTCCTTTATTTTGTTTCTTCATTATGGTTTCAAAATTAGAGGAGATCCTGTGGATTCTAGCATTTGGAAATGTTAAATAAACAATTTTTGTTCATTATTTGTTTGCTTGAGTAAACACAGATGTCGCAATAAAGGGTTATACTATATTTCGTTTTAAGCAACTGTTCTATGTCTCTACTGTGCAGAACTTTTCAAGATGGTTTGTGAAGAGAATGAAACTGATATTGATATTGGAATTCCTGCTGTGATGCTTCCACAAGATGCTGGTGAAAACATTAAAAGTCATATACAAAACAAATCGATAGGTATGTTTCACATAGGTAAAGTTAAAATGGCTATTTTGGTACCTATCTGGTTTTGTGTCTTACATGATATACATTGCACTCTTAAGTGTCTGTGCAGTTATACTCTCCGCTGCGCCCATTAGTTGATGTAGCGGAAGTGTTTTTATGGCTTATGGCTGTTGGTACCATTCTCTGTGCTTCTTATTGGTCTGCCTGGACAACCAGAGAGGCTGCCGTTGAGCGGGAGAAGCTATTAAAGGTTACTTGGTTCCTTTTCATGCCAATTTTATATATATATATATATATATATATATATATATATATATATATATATATATATATATATATATATTGCTATTATTTTTTGTTCTAATTTTGCTCCTTTGGAAGAAAGCTTTCTTCTCATACTTAAAAAGGCATCAATCCAGCTGTTGATACTAGTCATGTTTAACTTGCAGGATGCTTCGGATGAATATTTGAATACTGAGAATGCTGGTTCTACTGGTTATGTAGAAATCAGTACCATGGCAGCAATTTCTTTTGTTGTGATCGCTTCTTGTTTCTTGCTTATGCTTTACAAATTAATGGCATCCTGGTTTATTGAAGTTCTGGTGGTTCTATTTTGCATTGGTGGTGTTGAGGTGCGTTATTCTTTTCCAGACTTTGTTCCAGTTTATTATGATCACTCCCTCACGCCTCCTTTTCGTGTAGATTAGTATTAATAATCCATTATTCATTATTTCATAGTAACGAGTTTCCTTTAAACTTTTAGGTACAAACATTTTTCTAACTGCCCAACTCTTCACAGTTCACATATGTGGCTGATGATTATGTTGATTGCTATCTTCTTTTTTCATTAGTAAATGTCGTAGATTGGGTTTGTTAGCGCAAGCATTAAGTAACTAGTTAAGGAATCAAAACACAAGCATTTTTTATCTTATAAATCTAAGAAGCATGTAGTCTGTCCTTCTTTTGACAAAACTCTTGTTGATTTAGCAGAGAAGTCATTATATTTTTTCATGTGATTTCAGGGACTGCAAACTTGCTTGGTGGCTCTGTTATCATGGTAAGTCTTCTACTTTTGTAGGTCAATTTGGCAATTGATTTGTGGGGTTATGTGATAATGAGGCACTGTCATGTTAAGTTTGTTGCTGCTTAGTGCCATGGTTTATTGATATGGAATTGACAACCAAAGTTTATAGTTTCAGATGGTTTCAACATGCTGGGCAAACATTTGTAAAAATACCCTTCTTTGGAGCTGTCTCATATTTGACGCTTGCTATGACTCCCTTCTGCATAGTATTTGCCGTGCTTTGGGGAGTTTTTTGACATGTATCTTTTGCATGGATTGGACAAGATATTCTCGTAAGCATAGTCGTGTTCTTTTTGCTTTCAATATATATTAGTTATCGTACTATTTCTGATTAAAATATAAAAAATTAATGAGAATCCTCTTCCTGGTATGGAATTGAGAACACTAACCACCAGTCTTGCAGCATATCATTTTTGTTTGATAGGTTTTGCTAACAAGTGCCCTTACAAAATTTTGAAGTTTGCATTGTTCTCAATTTAACATTACAAGACAAATTCATAACATAGTTACCTTTCTCTTCTTTTTTGTTTATGTCATTCAGGGAATTGCATTGATAATTACGGTTCTTCAGATTGTCCGCATACCAAATCTCAAGGTAATTTATACTTTGTTTTTTTTTTCACCATTTCTGATTTCTAAAAGGCTTCTTTTGCAAACCCTTATACTTTGCTTTTTGATGATATTCTTTTATTCTAAGCATAAGAAGGAAACATTAATGCCGCATCTTCATAAGTACAGTACTGAACTCTTATTACGAATGAAGACTCTGACGTCTATACTTATTTCTCTATAAGGTTGGAACTGTTCTTCTTAGTTGCGCCTTCCTATATGACATCTTCTGGGTGTTTGTCTCTAAGTGGTGGTTCCATGAGAGCGTAATGATAGTGGTGAGTGTTCCCTTCTGTTTCATTCTCTACTATGCTCGATTTTGGTCTCATAAACATGATGCGTTTCTTCCACTTGACTTAATGAAACATTTTCACTTCTTTACAGGTAGCTCGAGGCGATAGGAGTGGAGAAGATGGTATCCCGATGCTGCTTAAAATACTGCGTCTGTTTGATCCTTGGGGTGGTTACAGCATAATTGGTTTTGGGGACATAATCTTACCAGGGCTTCTAGTCGCATTTTCACTAAGGTTGAAATGAAAGTCATATATATTCGTCTTCCCTAGTTTAAACACTTTAATCACTACATAAATGAAGAGAATCCCTTGTCTCATTTTAATGGTTCCTGGACTTAATTATTGTACCGATAAATTTACAGGTATGATTGGTTGGCAAAGAGGAACCTTCGGTCTGGATACTTCGTGTGGGCAATGAGTGCTTACGGTTTAGGTATGCTATTTCTATGTTTGATTCTTGGTATGACTTTAGTTGGTAGGATGTGTCAAAGGGTAATTTTCCATAAAAACTTTTGGACTTTATTTACTTTGTTACAAAATTGAGCCGGCTCACTTTCGGACCAGAATTAGGATGTGGATGAGAATTGAGATCACTGTTTGCTTGGTGTCTTTACATCATTCCCTTGAACTTTGATCTGCAGGTCTCCTTATTACATATGTTGCTTTGAACTTGATGGATGGGCATGGTCAACCAGCATTGCTTTATATCGTCCTGTTTACTCTTGGTTAGTACAATTGTTATTTCAACATGTTCGGGTGGCTGCCGAAGGCACCTTCCAGAACTAATGCTAAACTTTATGCATGTTTCTTACTACGAGTTGTCATCGGTTATTCCGTGATTTACAAAAACTTGTATTGTTTTTAAAACCTTGGTTTTCTTCAAATGCAGGCACATTTTTGTCATTGGGAAAGAAGAGAGGTGAACTCAATCTTTTATGGACAAGAGGGGAACCAAAAATGCCTTGCCCTCATAACCAAGAGTCTCAACAATGAACGAAGTGATAATAGGGATAGTAGTATAGTGTACCATAGGTGTTAGTTTAATAGGAGACTGATAGAAACTCTAGGAGACTATGTAAACATTTGGAACTGTCATAACAAAAATTTCAACCAAATCATGTTATTAGCATGTACTTATAGTTATATCAACAGCTAAGACTTTAAGATACTATTACTTTTGTTAGATTAGATTTTTTATTTTATTTTTTTCTTAGATAGAAGATGGTATGAGATAAGAAGTAAGAAGATTTAAGAGCTTCCTCTTTGGCAATTGTTTTTTGCCTTAGGGAACACAGTGTTCTTTTGTAATTATCTTCTGCAAGTTTGCTTATATGAGGGTGTGGCCAAAAATGATGTCTTTGTCAAGCAAATGGCAATAAGGCAAGAGACATCACAGACAACTCTCAATGAAGGGGCCCGGCAGAGGATGGTGACAAGGGAAAAAGAAAAAGAAAAAGAAAACAAAAATGAAAACTGTTGTATGAAGATGAAAGACCATGGTTATGTTATTTATAACTAAAATTGAAATTGAAGTTGGATAAATTTCATTTTCCAAGTGTATTCTGTGATGGAATATCATTAATGTAGGCTTGGCTCTTGTCCCTTGTTTTACTCATTTAAGTCATTTTCTTCCTCTATTTCTTCCAAGATCCCAAGTCACCCTTTAATGAAGTAGTCTTACTCAAGTTGTAAATATTGATTATTTAGAGGAAAAAGGAGAAAATCATCAATATAACCGAATATCACATGCAATCATGAACCAAATGGGTAGCAAAAGGAAAAACCATCTTCCAAATGATCAATACAAGCCTCACAAAATCAGAAATATTATCTGAGGAAAGAGAATCAGAATGGATAGAAAGGGTATCACCATAAGTTGGGATCACCGGATCGGTATCAAATCCAGACCCATGAATTGCACTCTTCTCTTCAATCTCATCTTATATGGAATGAGTTTTAAATCATTACTTATGTGAAGAAAAAAAATTACTCCAACAACTACAGAGTCTGAGAGTCACATTAGGAGTACAAAAATGAATATATGATCACAACCCAATTTTTAACAATTTGTCAACACAGAAATGGATCAGAGTAAGAAACTTCTTTCAAAACTCAAGCAATCAATGCACAAAGATACAACATTATTACATACAAGCCCATCCTACTATTTATTTTCTATTGGCACAAGAGGCAGCCTCCAGCATCAAATTGTGCCTGGGGCCAAGGACCAATAATGAATAAAATTCAACAGTGAATTAGAAAAACAAATAAATAACTGACATGCAGCACTTTCCTAAGGCTTGTCAGCACCTCTCAAAATTGTTCAAGCCACAGGCCATTTGTGTGGGGGCTTGTAAGGATCCATTTTCCACTGATTCCTTCTTGTTTGTGTGACAGTATCATGAGGTCAAGTCCTCTGCATAGATAGATTTTTAATGAGTGTAGTGAATCAAAAGACATAAGTGGATGAAATGACATTAACTACTATTATTTTTATAGCATGTTATATCAGAAAACAGAAAGCAATAATCATGGGAAAGTGGTGTATTCACTACACACTGAATAAACTAGAGAGTTATTCAGGGAAACAATAAACAAGTCAGTTACCAAATTCATCATGCCAATTCAAAAGGGTAAGGAAAGAAATCTCTCTGGCAATAATGCCCCACATCATGGTTCTAAAAGATGATACACATGGAAAGATGCAATTTTCACTCAGCTTCTCATATATAGCACATGCAACAAGCTTAACATATATTAAATATTAAGCAAGAGAAAACAAGTTATAGCAGCTAAAGAAAGCGAAAATCGGCTCTAGGCAAGGTCATCAATAGCGGATTGCGGCCCATTATGTTTTGTTAAATTTCCGCCACGCAATAGCGCTATTGCGCCGATATAGCGGATATTTGACAACCTTGGCTCTAGCTGACCAAAATGTAGGAGCAAAAGCAAACTAGAATGATTTTAAAAGGACATAAAAAGGAGAAAACATTTTATTTATTTGTTTTTTAAAAATGATTTTAATAGTTCTACTAACAAGCATATAAAGGGTAAACAACGTCACTAAAACAAACTCAGCGATAAACATACAAGCATTTCGTCTTAAAAAACTGTTTCCATTGGATGTAAAAGGCATTGCTTTTCTTTCTTGCCCCAAAGACAACAGTTCCTGCATCCTCTCTGGCCAGTCAAAATTTAATATGCGGGCGAAATCTTCCACTTCCCTGCATCAAAGGGTATTGAGCAAATAAGATTTTGGCATATCAAATCACAAGAGTACATCAATATGAACATCATGCAGACATTTCTTCATATCAAACCCATGCCTTCTTTTATCCAAAGTGGCAGGGAAGGACAAAACAGAAGGAGTTTAACAAGAATTTCATGATAATTGCTACTTTGTTAAACTCTGTGTGTGTGAAATAAGCTTGGTCAATTATGAAAACTAAAGTATAGGACAGCCAGATGAACAAGTATCCCGCGATAACATAGGATCTAGGAATGGGCTGCATCCAAAGGGCGTAATCTAGGCAGCCTAACCTAATAATTACATCAGTGGCTGATTCCACGGCTTGAACCCGTGATCTTGAGGTCACACGGAGACAACTCAATCGTTGCTCCGAGGCTCCCCTTCTATGGAAACTAAAATATCAAATGGGTAAATTCAATGATCATAATAATATTATTAAATACTCAATGAAAAACAAATTTTGGCCAAAAAACCAATAATTTTACCATAATGTACCTAGACAAATTTTGCAAAGTACCAGAATACAAAAAGTAATATTGTTAGATTAGAACTTTTTTAGTGTGTGTAAGATGAGTTGAGTCAGCTTAATTAGGTTTATGTTAATCTGACACAGTTTTAATCAGTTCAGGGAGCAAAAATAGAAAGCATTAAATAGACTTGTTAGGTAGTTAGTTATGGAGTTACATCTTGTTTCTGAAGTTAATTATTGACATAATCATAACACAAGTTCACAATCATAAGTAATCAATCATCATTTTCACTCTGAAACTTAGAGATTTCTTATTGTTTTTTGTTGTCACTTTCCCACCCTTTCATATTTCTTTTTTGTTCCATTATGTTCTTCAATAGCAGGCATGCACACACAGATTAAAACAAGTTGCATTATTTATTGAAACATTTTAAACATACAAGATCAAGAAAAACCTATTGCTAGATTGCTAGGGATACAAAGATTACTAAAAATTCTCCAACATAGGAACAATATAAAATAAACATTTGTCACTTGCCAATCCCAAACACAATGAAATCAATTTGGATATTGTCACATTGCCCTCTCTCTCATATATACACGAATGTGAGCACGTCATTTCACATGCAACCAGCAATACATGATTCAAGAAATACAATTTGTTGAAAGAAAGAGCTCATCAATCATTCTGATGCTATGTCCTCTCCATATGATAGAATAAAGATAATAGTGCAAGTGATCTGCCACTGCAACTATGCTAAAGATAATGATTGTCATCCACAAAAAGAAAAATACAACTTCAAATTTTAGCATGAAGTGTAAACACTGCACTTAGAATATAGTCTAGCCCCACCTGTCAAGTTTTTCCTGTAATGCAGGATCGATCTCCTCATCTATATCTCCATAATCAAACTCTCTAGGAACAAAAGTGCTGTCTTCTGTATTAGACTGTGAGGCCTCGGAAACTCCATTAGCTCCATCAGTTTGAGGTCTGATATTATGACCATTTATCTCCTATTAGAAGTAAAAAGCAATAAACACTTGGAACATATATAGTAAATAACTGAACTTGTTTTTTCAAATTTAACTTAAGCCAAATTTGATATTAGATATTATGACTACCGTATTGTTCAGTTCAGAAGCTTCCTTCAAAGAAGAGCTCGTCTGTTGCTCTTTTCTTCTTCGGTTTTTCTTTTTATTCTTAGAATTTTTCATCTCCTTTGGATCTGTAACAAAATTTCTTACTAACAGTTAGGCATCTGCATCCCCAAGCAGATGAAACAGGAAAATAAAATAAAAGGCTACAGCCTACAGAAGACCACTACTCAAGACTCAAGAGTTTCCGGACATTGTCAAACACAAAAGCTTAAATATAAATCCCACTGAATGAAATGATTGTATAACTAGGAAATTTAGACGAGAAACAGATATTGTTTAGTTAGTTGGAGCGTAATTTCAAACCTTCACTGATAAATTTTTAGACAAGCGAGTTTTGTGGAATAAGATTAGACATTTCAATTCTCTTTAAAGTAAAGCAAGTGGCCCTTATAGAGGACTTTCCCTCTAAATATGGTGAGTGGCTGACATATTAAAGGCTTTACTTTAACAACCAAAAAAAAGATCTCTTTGTCCTCACAGTCCTACCTTTTGGTATATTTCTTCTCTTCATTTCAACAAGATCATTGGACCACCTACACTGTCTATACTTGATGCAGACAAATATTAACGAAAGAACTGAGTACTACTAATTTCGAGTTTCAACGTTGTCAAGATGGACATGAATCAACTTGTAAGCTCATCTTACAGGCGTAGAAGAGGTAGTTTCATGTGGTCAACAAATTACATCAAATGGAAATTGCTCAACTAGGACGAAGTTGTACCATTTCATCGGTCTAACAACAACAAAAAGCATTAAGTAAAACTCATGTAAAGGGGATCGAAAAATGCTCAGTTACCTGCATCATTTCCATTAATAAAAGACAAAAGGTCATCGACTGAACGATCATCCATATTCTCTTCTTCAACTTCAACATTCTGAAACATGTGCCCGACCAATCAACATTTTACAATTCAAGAATCAGGACATTAAAAAAGGTACAAGTAATTAAATAATACTTTACAAATTGGACAGTGTGCTTGCACTGTAATGTGATGAAAAAAATAAGAAACAATATTTATACCTTTAGCCTCTCACGCTCCTTCAGCTCTTTCCTTTTCTTAGCATACAAGCGGTTCAAAAGCCTGATCCTCGGATCAGCAGTTGTGTTTTTCAAGGGCTCCAATTTCTCTTCCTGGATCAAATAGAATGTCTAAAATCAGCAAAACTGACATCGAAAAAAGAATTGAAACATGGTTATTGCAAGCACCAGATACCTCTGTAAGATCATCTGGCAAATTAAATATGCCGCGTATTTCCTCAGGGGATTTTCCTTCAATTATTCGAGCAAGTGTACGGCTGGTAAGATCAACCAATGGTTTCAACTGAAGGCTGTCTGCAGCAGATGTCAACTCACATAACTGCTTCGTGTCCATCCGCATGAATTTCTCATCATAAGACTTCCACTCCTATACAAAAACTAAGCCATCCGTCAAATAAAACCTTTCCATTTAAAGTGCATCTTATATTTGATTATAAGTTTATAACAACATAAAAAAAGTGAAGAAACATAAAGAACCTTGTTTGAGCGACCTGGTACTTGATGAAATCGGCAATAATCAAGTATTAAGCTCAAAATAGTAGGGGTGACTCGTTGAGGAAGACATATTGCACAGTTCTTTGAAGATCCCGTGCCTTTTTGTATTACTTCTTGACAAATAAAAGGGCAAAACATTGCAATTTCCTGTTCCACTTGTTGTATTGCACCATCTGGTGTCTGAAGCCCAGATATACGGCTGCATAATCTGAAGCAAGAAGTTAAACACTGGATTTTAAAACCTCTCAATATCTCAGGATAAAAAATTGTAAGAGAAAAAAAAATAAAACCATAATCACAGAACCAGGAGAGGATCTTAAACTAGAAATTACTTATATCATACAAGCAGATACGCACCTCGGGTTTACTAACTGCCATGTCAATTTCTGACATTTTAAACTAGTGTCCAAAGCGGAAACTACTGATATTTGAAGTTTATTCACGGAATCACGGTTCGACCAATATATGCAGAGGTGGAAATTCAAATTCAAATTTCAATTCCAGACAACCAGATAATACATCCACTAATCAAACGAGGTTTGGGATCAGGATTAAGCTTCTCTAGCAGCAGCATCAAATGCATATGGTCCATGAAAGCATTGGCAGTGATACACAATTCCCTATATCACAATATTTCAACAAGCAAGGATAACAGACATAAACCTTGCCAAAGTGTAGAATGGTGAATAATTCAGCAGCACCTCCTAAATTCAGAGAGACCCTGCATAAATAGGATAAGAAGTCAAAATGTGTAATGAATAACAATACATAAATGAAGAGTATGCAAATAAATAAAGCAGCAACTAAGACATGCCCTATCCTACTATTACAAAACTAAGTACAAGAATTGATTGATGCCTATTTCCACCCGAAATTTCTTAAGTAACATTTCCAAACAATAAAACTTAAAAAAAAAAATACTTCAAACAACAGAAAACTATCAACACATTTAACTTACTTTTTTTTTTTCAAAATGGCAAAAACATTTATAGTTACATTATTGCTGCTCACATCTTACTAAGCATGCTTCCATTTGAACTTGGTATTATCCAAATATCACATTAAGTTAACACATAAAAAATAGAAAAGACAGAAAAAGACAGTGGTTTTTACAAATTTCCTGATTCCATATATAAAAAGAAAATAAAAACAGAAAGAGAACAATTTAAAAGCTACTTGTTAGCTAATTACACACAAGAATTCTGAATTCCCATGATACTAAAAAGCTTCACCATCCGCCAACTTCACAAAACAGTACTGGCAGAGTTTAAAAGGAGCTAAATTTTCAGCTACATGATTTTGATTAGCATCAAATTTGTTTAACATCATCAGTTCCAACACAACAAACACAATAGCACCATCCTCGTTTATCTAGATTACCCCAGCCATCAGCAATGACCACTGCGTTTATCTAGATTACCCCGTTGGCGATGAACGCGGGTCGGATCAGATATGACCAAAATTTCGATTCGATCCGCACTCAAATCATCGGAACGGATCGATCCAATATCCGCAGTTTTTAAACTTGGATCCGATCGGATATCGGATATATCCGCAAAACTCAAAAATATTTTTAAAAGCTTATTTTTATTAAAAATATCAATAAAATTCATTTTTTCTATTTTTTAAATATGTTTATTTTTAAAATAATATTAAACATATTTTTTTAAATAATAAATTAAAATAATACAACATATTTTTCTCTTTGATAAAATCTTTTTGAATATGACTTTTTTAAAAATATGTTACTTGCTTAAAATAAAGTAATTTTTTTAAAACAAAAGTATAATACTTAAAAAAAAACAAAAATCTTGATAGAAAAAAAATTCAAAATTATATATAATCACACAAGATATCATACGCAAAACCAAACCTTATTTAACATACTTTTTTGGTTCAAATGTTAGTGTTTTATCTATTTCTACTTTTTAGTTTTTTTTCTTGAAAATTGGAATAATTAACAAATATTTTTCTTTAAATTTTAGGTTACACTATTAAAAAGAAAAGAAAAATCCTGTTCCACTGTTTGCAGGTTCAAACTTCAAACCCCTTCTTTGTATTCCTTCCCTTGCGTTAAGAAAAAAAAAACAGCCAAGGGTTCAAAAATAATGATTTTTCGTTGCTTATGCAGTTATGCCTAGTTAACTAGCCAAGCCATCAATTTCCTGCCCCAGCGCTGCGTGCCAAACTTAGATCTGTATTATAGTGCGCACCTTAAATATAATTGACTTATGTCGGCAGAGATCTGGGGCTTTTATGTCGGCATTAAATTAGCAACGGAGATGAGAATCTCTAAACTTGTGGTTGAGTCTGACTCTAGATGTGCTGTGGAGCTAATTCAAAAGACATCAGTGGAGAAGCACTCGCAATCTACTCTAATTCGAGCTATTAAAGAGCTCCTAGTTGGCTTGGAGAGCGTTATTGTCCGTCATATTTATCGGGAGGCAAATTTCTGCACAAATGCTCTTGCTAAGGCAGGACAAGAACAAGAAGTTGGAGTCTATTGCTTCAAGTTTCCCCCTGTCATGGTCGCACATCAAGTGCTTGCTGATAGAAGTGGAATGAAATTCTCCAGGAGCGTTACGCTGTGATCTTGTGTTGTCCTGGGCCTTGGGCCCGTTATACATAAAAAAAAATATAATTGACTTAGATTGATTCTGATTCAACTTTTAAATTGCTTGTCTTTGATGTGATTTATAAGAAATTTTAAAATATCAAGTTGCTCATATTCAAAGCAATTTATGTGTATATTAATAAACTAATTGGACTCATTGTGATTTATTCTAAATAAAAATAGAACATATGTATAAATAAAAAAAAGAAAAAGTATAAGCAGCCAACTCAAATCAGCCAATTTTTTAAACAACCATAATTAATATTTTTTATTTTTTTAAAAAATATCTAAATAATTAGGGTAAAGTAACGATTTGAATTACAAGGATTTGAAAAAAAAAGATCCCGCATCAATCCCCTCCCCCATCGTGGTCCCTCGCGTTTTGCATTACTTCCAACCATCGCAGCTCCTCCCTCGCGATTCGCAGTGTCGTCCACTATCACAGATCCCTTCTTGTTGCGATTCGAAGCACTGCGGACCACCACGACACCATCCTCGTCGCGATTCGCAGCTCCGCCAGTACAGCATCGCCGATCTCGTGCGATTGCGGCGCCGCCACCACCGCCGTAGCTCTTCTCCCCGTACGGTTCGCAAATCACCTTCGCAGCCCTCATCTTCTCGTGGTTCACAAATCACCGCCGCAGCCTTCCTCCCCCACCATCGTCGCAACCCTGCAAGTACAACATCGCTCCCAAGATGTTCCTGCTGCGATGAGGTGACTTCTTATCAAGCTTGAAAGCTATATGTTGATTGCTCATATTTATTGTGTTGACAGTTATTAACAATTATATCTTTTGCAATCACTTTCTTCTGCCTAGTATTAACAATTATATCTTGTATATAAAAAAGTATTTTTATATTATTATACTCAAATATAATTGATAGATAAAAAAATCTTTTTGTATAAGATATCTAAACATAAAATTACTTTTATTTTTTCATAAGATCTTTTAAAAAAAAATAACTCAAAACAAGATCTTTTCTTAAAAACTTACTCAAACAAGATTTATATAAGTCATAAGATATGAAGCAGAGAAACCGTAGCCTACAAAAAAAGTATTTTTATATTATTATACTCAAATATAATTGATAGATAAAAAAATCTTTTTGTATGAGATATCTAAACATAAAATTACTTTTATTTTTTCATAAGATCTTTTAAAAAAAAATAACTCAAAACAAGATCTTTTCTTAAAAACTTACTCAAACAAGATTTATATAAGTCATAAGATATGAAGCAGAGAAACCGTAGCCTACAACACCACGCAACTTCTCTGTTGGTTTGGTAACAATGGAGAGTCCATGGGACACTGTGATACGAGACATGGATCTCTTAACGGAGATCCTTCTCCGATTGCCAGTGAAACAAGCGATTCAATGCAAATGCGTGTGCAAGAAATGGTTGTCAATCATCTCCAACCCCAAATTCCGTTATTCACACACTTGTCGTTTATATTCCAAGTACAATAACAAACCTCCACCCACTGCTCTGTTGGTTCAGAATTTCGGAGCACGAAGGCCAAAAGAGCTTCTATTGTTCCCTTCCACACCAATAATAACAACGCCAACAAAATCTTCTTCCACCTTGATCTTGATCGACGCAAACTCATGTCTTCTACTATTATACACTCTTGTAATGGTCTGTTACTATGTAATGTTACACCCACACCCCATTCTGGTTTAACAACTTTTGAGTCTTTTGTGATACGACTAGAATCCCACTTTCGCATATGCAACCCAGCCATCAGCAATGACCACTGCGTTTATCTAGATTACCCCCTTGGCGATGTAGATTCCCCATACGATGATGATATCTACATATTTGACCCTTTAGACTTGAAGGCTTATCTTGTTTTCGAACCTCTAAAACAACCTCTTTCTTACAAAGTTATTTTATTTGGTGAAATGGAAGCTCCGTTTGGACATTATTATAGTCGTCTCAATCAACTCAAACCCCGAATTGGGATTCGTTTGTATTCCTCAGAGACGTCTTGTTGGAGTAGTGTTGTTTGCAATCTTCCTAATGATTTACGTGTCCCAGAGGGAGTTTATTGCAATGGTGCTGTTCATTGGTTTCGTTTAGATGATGACAATTCCGTTTATTTCGACGTCAATCGGCTTTGCTTTGATAAATTGCCTGCAGTCCCTGCATGTGTTGACTCAAATTCAGAGCTCTTGGGTGTTAAGTATTTAGGAAAATGTAAAGGGAGGCTGCACTTGATTCTATCTGATAGTTTGGAGTTTGATATTTGGGAATTAGAGGAAGATTACTCTTCATGGGTTGCCAGATACCGTGTCAATCTTAATCGCATACATGATGGGGAATCGGCCTTGCGCTGGAATCTTTCAAGTAATCCATTTTGTGTGTTTTTTGTTCTTCGCCAAGAAGAAGAGGAGGAGGATTCCATGCTTGTGTTGTTCCAAGATGGTAAAATAATGTCTTATAGCCTAAAAAATTATGGTTTGAGGGTTCTTTGTAAATTAGATAGAGTGCCTAGATCTGTTCATCACTACTTTGAGACTCTGTTATCTATTGGAAATTAATAGAGTTCGATGTAGAGCAAGTGCATTATTAGTTCATCCAACATTGGAGCAGTGATAGATGTAAAACTTCTTCCGTATGTTCTTCAAATAATAAAAAATAATTTTAAGGTGGTTTTTGTTCTATTCTTTAAATGTAGAAATAACACTACACTAATGAATAATGGCTAGATTTAATTCATGCGTTGCTAGGAATTGGAAAAGTATCATTTTACACGAAGAACAATTTTTGGTTTATGAAAAACACTATGCACTGTTATTTCAAATAGCATAGTTGAAATTCAATTTTTCTTATATTTGAAAGAAAAAAAAAAGGCTGCGTCTAGTGAAAATTCAACGATGAAACAAGACACAAACAGAGGATGTATAGTCGTCAATATAAGTTGAGACATGAGTGAGCGATTGAAGAGGGATGATGATATATCAAGTAACACTTTAGGGTTTCTCTGAAGTCGCTGCTTGAAAGGTTCGATTCCTTGCCCCTCGTCTTGCTTGAAACCATCGTGAAGAATTGCGAGAAGGCTTTCTCTGAAGTCGCTGCTGAGAGGGTTCTTGATGATATGGTTAGGTTAATTGACGATCCTCAAACCATTTTAATAACCGCAACAAGGCTTTGATCATGATTGAGGCTTGAGGCGAATCCACCATCGAGCTTCACTATCTCCCTGTTTATGAAGAAACTTACAAGGTACTACTACCTTTTTTTTTTCCTATTTCATGCATATCTGCTTCATTGTTAAGTTGAAGTCAAGGGACAATTTCTGATAATCATATCATGCCTAGAAACTAGAAACTCAAAATCCTAGGCTAAATTGATTGCGTTAGTTACTAGCTCTAGCTGTTGAATTTGCTAGTGTGGGTTATTGTTAGTGTTATTGTTGATTGCTTGTTTCCATTTTGTGGTTCAGAGTCTGAAATCAAGGGGTATTCGGTTCCCTGGCCGTCACAACGAGAGCTTGGCGCCTATTTTCACTCCTCCACGTTCGATGTCTGAGGTTGAACTTGATCTTCCACGCCAGACTCAGCATGATAATATTCCTGTGCAGAGTTTTACTCCTGAACAAACTAAGGAAGCTTTTGATGTTGCTAGAAACAGCATTGAGCTTCTTTCTACTGTGTTGTCTTCTCCACAACAAGATGTCTTGCAGGTAGATTTTATATATTTAGTTTGGTGTAATATTTGTTAGTATATATAGAAATATGCGTGATAGTGGAAGCATATGTGCACACAGCAGGGTCCAAATTAATTAAAGGTTCCACTATGGAATTAGGTGTCTCTTGTACCTGGGTCAGTGAACAAACTCAGCTTTCATTCATGTGCCTTATTCAAAATGTGATTTTTTTATGCTATGGAAGCTTTATAATGTGCCTACATGATTGCATAGTTTCTGTTTTGTGAGGCTGTGTCTGTGTTCGTCTTTGGTAAGTGTCTGTGTCTGTGTTCTTCTTTTTGTTGGTGGCTTTTTCTTACTATTGATTGGAACTGGTTTTTTCTATTTTTTTTTTGGTGTGTCTTTCTCTGTTTGTTCTTGATTCATGCGTAGTAATTGAATTGTTCGTTAGAGACTATTAATACCAAATTGTAATTGTCTCAATATGTGCTCACACTACTGTTTTGTGATTAAATTTTATCTTAGTAATTCTTATCTGATTGAGAAACAATTGTCATTGGCTTGTTTGTAGTATATATAACTATATAGCTCTTAATTCTATGGATCAATGACTCAGATATATAGTAATATAGTATTTACTCATGATGGAAGTTTATGATCCCATGGGAAGGAACTTCTGGCCTTATTCAATTTCCTTGTGGTTTGTGAGTTCTGGATTGAGCAATTGTATATTTCTCTTATGTATTTGATATTTTATGCAGGTTTATCCAAAAGCTGCTGAATCATTGGCTGAGCCTGAGGAATATCCAAATTTATTTGAAGACTGGCAAGTTGCACTTGCTGTTGAATCTAAGGCTGCAGAAACAAGGTTAGTATAGAGAATGTGTGTTTGTGTGTTTGTGTATATATATTTGCATGTCTCTGGAAGCTTTGTAGTTGGTCTGATTAGGCTGTGAACAAATACTTGCTATTATTTTTTTTTTAAAGGAATGTTTACCATCCTGCGGAGCAGTACATCAGCCATGCAGATAAATCACATATATAAGCGTTGTTGAACCTTTTAGAAGCATGTAGATTGAAGAAGGCGAGGAGCCTCTTGAGAATGGAGACTCTAACCATGAGGTAAATTAATATATAGGGCTAACGCCTCACAAAAGCTTACAAAAGTTTCTCATATATATGCCTTGTACTGCCAATTGAATACCTGAGTAGATTCCTAGTGGTGGTTTTAGATTTTTGCTTTATTTATTTTGTTTATTTTGTTTCTTTTGACTGAATAGAATGGAGAAGAGCAGTATAGAGAGGCACATGAGGAGCATAATGGAGAGGAAGGAAGCCAGGAAGAGGCAGTTGTAGTGGATGCCAATTCCACAGATGGTGCAATACTCGTTAATGGTAATGAGGCTGAAGAAGAGTGGGGTACGAATAATGAAGGAGGCCCGTCAGCCTAAAAGCAATTGGTTGGGGTGGTGTGAAAATCGAAATTTTGTCTCTGGTGATTAATTGTTTCTGAAGTACCATTTCTATCTCCCATCAAGACAGTCAGTTCCAGCTTCTGGGCTGTTTGTCTGAGGTTAGAAAAAAATTTCGATATTGTAATCATATCTAGCAATTTTAAATTACTTTTTTCGCATATGCAGCTACACCATTTTGTTTGATAAACTACTTCTTTCTTACATTTGATTTCGATGATTGCATTTTGTGAAAGATGAGATCTCTAAAGGTGGATTCTCAAATGATTGTCTCCCTTCAAACAATTCTGCATTCTGGTTCTCCAAGGCCACCTTTGAAAGGTGATTATTCCTTACCCCCTTTTCTGGTTTTCCCTCTTTTCACTTTTATTCTTTTGTGGATAATCACGGTGTTTGTAATTGATTCTTCATTTGTTCTTTGGTTTCAATAGAGTACTTATCCTATTTCCAATTAAGTTTGAAGATCCCCTGAATCAATGAATCAATGAGTCGATTACCTTTGCATTGAAAGTGCTTAAGTGCTTTAGATATGATTGGGAATGGTTTTTCAAATGCATATTGACTTAGGAATTTCTAAATGTTCTTAATTATTAGTTAATTAAGCAGGGACTGATGAATGAAATCCAACTAGTTGAATGATGACTATCACATTAATCATGGAATTAGTTTACTTGGTTTTATAGATTTGGAGAATAGTTGAATGATGACTACATGTGCATTTTTTGCTCTGTTCATGACTTATATCCTTCATCCAATTCACATCAATCCAATCTTTTCATCCCATTAAGACATGCTGTGCAATTTTTTTTTTTAGATTTGTGCGATCCGTTAGCAAATGCTGCAGATTGAAAAAGAAATCCTGCAGATTGAAAGTTCATTTCAAGCAAATGCTTTGTCGATGTCCAGTGCATCTTCCGATGAGGGTATGGCTAGGAGCTGCAATTTCAAGCATATTTTGCAGATATTTCTTTGAGAATTGATTAGTAATTGTTCTTAGAATATAATTTAATTCCAAGAAACTGCACTTATTAAGTAGTTGTCTTTACTAAAATTCCTTTTTATAGGAACTGCGCCACAAGCCAATGGAATTACAGGGAGGTTGACTAATTCTACAAATTTATTTATCTCCCAACATGTATGTCAAAATTACTTAATAGTTTCTAAGAATTCTATTGATTAGCATAGTAAGAAGGCTCTGTGTATTATTATGCACTAAAAGAAAGCTGATTCTTACATCCTTATAGGGAAGCTTGCATTAAGAATATCCTTCATACATGCTCTTTTTCAAGAATTGAGTGTTTCTGTTGATTGTGGATATATTTCAACTGATTCAATGCATAATCTGATTTTATTTATTTTATATTCTAGGAGGTTCAAGCTTTAGCTAAGGAGGCAGCTGAAACAGTGGTTTTGGGTCATTGATGAGGAAGGTGTGGAGTCACTCATATCAGAACTTGTGAAAGGTGTAAATGAGTCAAGGCTGCTTTGGTCTTCACACAAGAACTGTTTTCTTGTTCTTTAAATCATAAATTATGACTTTTTCTTTTCCTGCAGCTTCGAAATGTGTATGTTGTATTTTTCAAATAATAAATTTTATTTTTTTGTTGACAAATCTGATAAAAGTTTATGTATGTTAGATTGGTTAAATTAAAATTATATAAAAAATTTTCCATTATTTAAATTAGTCATTCAAACTATGATTTAAAATTATATATCAATTTTGCAATGTTTAGTTAGGAAGATTCATAAACAAGTATAGCTATAAATATTTTGATCCAACTTATAGTAATATTTTTTGCTATTGGTACGTTTTTTAAGCGTATTCATATCTTCTCGTAATCATCAACAGGCACGCTTAAAAAGCGTAGCCATATCTTTTTCTATCGGCATGCTTAAAAAGCGTAGCCATATCTTTTCTATCGGCACGCTTTTGAAGTGTAGTAAAAATCACCCCATTGGGCATGCTTCTAAAAGCGTGGTGATATGCACACTTTTCGGTACGCTTCTCAAGCGTACCTATAGGTTAATACCTATGGCCACGCTTTTTAAGCGTGGCAAGAGATGAAAGCGTGCCAAAAAAAGCGTGTCGATATATCCACAAAAGCGTGACGATAGAGCAACCGGCACGTTCGTGGATGTGACCCTTTTAAGAGCGTGCCGATAGCTAAAAAAACGTGGCGAAAAGCTATTGGCACGCTTTTTTGTACTTTTCAGCACGCTTTAAAAGCGTGGCAGAAAGTTTATTTTCTTGTAGTGAATGCAATAATGCTGTCACGTGTGTATATATATATATATATATAAAAGATTGGATTTATTTTTTAATTAGTGGTAAAGCTGGAGTATATACATAAAGTCAGCTTATTTGATTTAATTAACTGTTTTGAGCACAATTTTCTGGACCAAACTGCAGCTTATTTTTTCTTGGTATCAAAAATGAACTTAAAGTCAGCTTGTTGGTAGGCACCCAAGAGATTCACTTGCTGGTCTGGGAAAATGTTGAAACAGAAACATTCTGTATCCCGTTTTAGTTTCTGTTCAAAAACATTTTGAGGAGATAAATCGAGATGAGCACCTTCTTTGAAGTAGTAATTGACGCTTGGTATGTTGGCAGTAAATCCTTGTGGCTTCCTCATTCTCTTATAACAAATTTTGTCTTTAAAGGTTACGACATCCTTTTCAAAGTCCCTAGTTGCGGTAATTAGAATGCTATCTAATTTACTCACAAGTTTTTCATGGGCACCGTTCAGCATACATGAATCATTGGAGTCAGAGTCAACAATTAACTACTGATTTCCAAGCCTCCTCCGATCAATCCGAAGCCTCTTGCCGTTTACTCCAAGGTCTTCCAGCTGCAGAACAAAGTGATTTTTAGTTGCCTTAGTCATAAGAAGATCCACTGTCTGGAACCTTGTAAACGGCTTCACTTCTGAGCCAAACCTCAGGTAGGTTGGAGGAGGGTTTTTCACATGGCGCGGAACCATGCAGTATGAAAATTTCTTTGGTTTATTTTGGCTTAGAAAAGAAAGGGGACCAGGGCTCATGCCAAAAATCCCTGTTATCTGATAAGCATCACCAGCATTACCGTCATCATAGTTCTTATAACCGCACCCGATGACAATCCCTCTCACCGCCTGGAAAGCACGCCTGTGCTGTTGATGGATTCAGTTTTGTACTTCACTGTGTATATGCCGTGGCCTTTTTCGTCGGAGCGACTGTGTTTGCAGAGGGGGTGACTTGAAGGCAGAGGTTGGTAGGTTCTTGACTTGCTATCCAGAAACGGTTCTTCTTTCTGAGGATAGCACCTATGGTTTTCATCTTGAATCTTGCATTTCTCACACTGAATCCATATTAAGTCGGATCCAGTGTCCAATGCTAACAGATAAGATTTGTAAGCGACATCACCCTCGATGTCGATGATACCAATACCAATCTTTATTACCACGTCTTGTTTATACGGGGACACCAAGGAATTTACAAGGTTAGAATGATAAAATGGAGATTTTGGGGAATGGGGGTGGGATGAGCTCGAGGGACAAGCCATCACTTAGTGACTGTGGTGGTGGAGGAAGGGGTGATGACATTGATGATAAAACCATGAGGAAGAGGAAGAAAGCTACAATCATCATTTTCATTAACAGTGGCGATGCCATATATAAATTAGGTATTGTTCTACACTTATATAATAACCACACTACACATATATATAGGCAAGCGACATCATGGTATCATATCAATTACAACTTTACAAGTGCTTTAATTAATGGTAAGGACTAGGACACAAATTCAGAAACTGGTGTGACATTTATGATTTAACAATTCTTTAGCTAATTATTGAAAAAATGCGGTAACCAGCTAATTTGGTAGCTGAAGTCATCTAATATGTTTATGGATTATTTTTAGAGTTATGTTAGATGGCCAATAATTTGTTAGCCAATATAGTCACTACTTATTGAAGGGGGATAAAATATAATAATTTATTCAATCATGCTATTAATAAGTATTTGACATTTCATACAAAAGTTTATTATATTAGTATAAATAAGTTTGATTATGCATTTATTATATATTTAATCGATTATTTTATTATGACATATTTAATTAATTTAGTGATTAATTTTTTAATTGAAAAATGTATAAATTAATATATAAATATATATGTTTATTTGATTATTGCTTTTTAATATAAATATTTTTGATAATGCATTCTGATTGCTGCCATTATTTGAGGTTTATCTTGGTAAAATATGTGCTTATTGTGTTTGTAATACTTTTGGCTTACCTTGATAAATTGATTGATGTTGGATTTATTTTTGACAGTTCCTTTAATGTTTAAGGATGAAAGTTGCTGTGTTTGGAAAGACTATATCATGTTTGAAAAATATGTTTCCTACCATGACTATGATTGTTCTGATTTATTGGAAAATATTTTTTTAACCAATTTGAACAGCATGTCTTCCTTCAAAAATAAATCTTTGATTGATTATGAAAGATTGAGTAGAAAATAAGTTTATGATATCAAATGAGTTTTTTTTATTATCAATGTAAATTTGCTCATAAATCAAGCATTTAGCATCATGTAATATGCTAAATAACATTGTTACTTGAAGCTTGATTAAAATGTTACAGGTTTGTGCTTTTCTTGGTAAAATAGCATACATCAAAGGGGAGCCATGTGACATTTAAAAAGGGGGAGAAATTCAATCTTCAAAGGGAGTACTCATACTCAAATCTTTAAATTTCTTTCCATTTCAATTTTAATAATGTTTGTCATTAAGGGAGAGATATGAATTTGAAAAACTCCAAGCTAATATTTGTGATGACTAAATATTATTACTTTGATAAATAGCAAAAATATTAATTCACATATGTTAATAAATTAATATTTCTGCTATGCAGGTATGTTTGGACTGAAAATAAAAGAATTCTGGTGCAAGTCCAATTGTAATATGAATATTCAGCCTTGATGTTGTGATTATGCTGGCTGAAAACATGGTTATGATATTTGGGTCAGAAATTGTGATCCAAGCCCAATTGGTTTAATATTTCAGCTGTGGTGAAAGAGCATATGATGAGTATGACTGAATTGATTATTATGTTACTTGGGCAAAATTGATCTATTATTACTTCAAATCCAAATTTATTATGTTTATACAAAAATTTTAATAAAACATACAAACAACTATTTATCAATAATAATAATAATAATAATAATAATAATAATAATAATAATAATAATAATAATAATAATAATATTCACGTTATATTAATATAAAAATCAATTACTAAATAAGTTATGTATAAAATACATTTAACAATATAAAATAAAATTTAAAAATAAATAAATTAAATAATATATTTATTTATATATAAATAATTGATGACTGATTTAATTTTTAATTTTGTATATACATATAATAAAAACTTATATGCAGTTGTATATATTTATAGTAAAATTAATAATTTAAAATTATTAAATAACAATTTAATTAAACATATCAAATTATTTAATAATTATCAATTAACATGTTCACACTAAGATAACTATATCTAAATCATTATCATGTACACATAGAATTTATGCTTAATAGGCTTGAGGTGTGTGACCCGTAACTAGTAGTTATATAAGATTAAACATATTATAAAAACAAAAAACTAAAATCGTTCACGCCTCTTAAGATTTCTGAAATTTTCTTCTCTGCTCTTGCTATCCTCTCTCTCTATCTCTCTGCTCGATCTCTATCAATCTTTCTCACTGTGCGTCGGACGCAAGATTTCTCTCTCTCTCCTCTCTTGTCTCGCAATCGAGCTCATCGCCGGTGTTTCAACGTCTCGCGGCCTTTCCTGGGCTCCTCCTCTCCGGCGACAGAAGCACTCGTCGGATCGTCGTCGCCCGTCGTCTTCTGGTTTCAAGTATTCGCCTTCGCGAGTCGCCGTGGATCGTGGACCGGCGTAGGATCGTCACTTGCTTCGTCGTTCGTCCTCTTCTGGGCTGGGTCCTCTTCGTCACCCAGTCGCCTTTGGTAAGTCCATGCATCATCACTTCCCCTGTTCTCCCTTTCCCAGATTGCCTTCTCCCTGTATTTTGAGATGGTTTATGTCCACAGTTCATAGCAAGTTACATGGCTTTGTTTGAATTAGTTGGGAAATATTTTTTCCACGCTTGAAACATCAAACCTGATCTATGTCTATTAATGATGTTTTATTATAGGGTAACAACGTAGTAACATCTTGCTTTCAGAAAAAAAAAAAAAAAACAGAATTGTTAACTAGCTGAGACACATAGTTAACTACTAATTTGATTCTTCATTATCTGGTGTATGGGAATTGTATCATTTCAAGTATTGAAACAACATAACATTGTTCATCTCATTGCTGCTTTTCAAATTTCTTCAGGAAGGTCGAATGATCGTGGAGAGCAAGACAGCAGAACTGAAGACTCAAATCCGGCTTAAAGGAAGTCACGAGAACAATGAATCACAACTCAAGGCATCTCGAGAAGTATTGCCAACTATGTAATCGTGTGTTCTTGCCTCACTAATTTTTTTGACATAGTATTATGTAATTAAATACATCTATAAATTATTTTTATAGACAATATATCAAGATTAATTTTTTTTAATTACTAAAGTGAAAAGATCAATATGTATTACGCGGCATATATTCGAGTCAGTTCACGAGCTAATGAGCTGAGTTTATTCAAGTTCAAGTTCGACTCATTTAATTTATGAGTTTAAATTTAAGCTCAAGTTCGGCTCACTAGCTCACGATTTCAACTTATCGAACTATTAATGAGTCGAACTCGAGTTGGCTCCTGAGCTGGTTTGATTCACTTCTAACCTTAGTGATGAGGAGAAATTTTTTTTTATGGCGGTAATAATAGTTGTTTCAGTATGAAAATATGAGATGGCTGAAAGAGAAAAAAAAAAAAATTATAATTTCACAATAAAATTATTTTAAAATATTTAAATATAAAATATGATTATTATATAATTAATAAATAATTTAAATTCTAGCCATCAATTCAAATTTTCAATGGTTATAATTTATAAAAAAATTTAGTTCATGAAAAATCAAAATATTCTTTTTTTTTCTTCATTAAAGAAGGCTCCATAAAATTATTATCTTATTAAGTAGTGTATACAAAGAAAAATAAAAAAATATTAAAATACCATTAACTACAATTAAGTAAAAGGGCAATTTACATAAATAAATAAAGTGGGAGAGTTATTTACGTAAATGTGCAAATCTGTTTGTTGTTACGATTTTGTGGAAAATGGAATTATATGTAAACCGTGGCAACCCACCACGGTTTCTAAACATTCATAAACCGTGGGAGGTCACCACGGATTAGGAGCAAATTTTTGTAGGAGGAAACCGTGGTAGGTCACCACGGTTTATAAAGGAAATTTGGCAAGCATATCCCACGGTTTATGAAGAAACTTGTTTGCACATAAAACCTTGTGGGTCACCACGGTTTATATGTGGTAAATAATGGCCAGAAAACCTTGTTAATTTTATGTCCAAGAGACACAAAGCTGTTTATTATAAAAATCATTATTTTTATAATAGAAAGAGTATAATAAAAAAAATCAGATAATACTAAGAAAATGATTTTTATAGTGCTTAAAAAATTGATGTCTATTTACTAAAAAATAAAAAATTAATATTTAATTTAAGATGATGAAATTTAATAAATTTAAAATATTTAAAATTTGTTATGTAAAATAAATTAGAAAAAAATTAGACTCTAATAATAAACACCATGAAATTGTTGGATTTTTTTCTATTATAAAATAAAAAAATATTTTTAAAAATAAATTACACTAACATTAATCTTTGGAATCTGTGTTTTTATTTTTTATTTTGAGTTTTTATGAAGTTTTCAAAATCTTAGGCGAACTTATAAAAACTACTCAAAAGTTCGTTTAAGCTTAAGGTGACCTCTCTCGTTATATTCATCTTTATTTTTTCATTTATAAAATAAAGATTTATTACACTATAACATATTAATGAGTACAATAAAATAATTACTTGTTAATATTGGTATATTAATATTCATTAACATGCTTATTGATTAAATCTTTTATATAGATTTAATAAATTCACATATAAGTGTATATTGATACATTAGTATTTGTTAAATTTAAAATAAAAAATATTTATTATATTTTAAGAATATTAATGAGTACTCTAAAAAATATTAATAAGTAATTATTTTATTATGTTCATTAATATTTTTTATAGTATAATAAATATTTAAATATAGTGTAAAATGAAAAATAGGGATAAACATAATGAAAAATTAATTGATAATACATGTAAAAATTTTATAGTATATATTAGTCAATAATACATAAAGAGAACGAAAAAATTTTATTATAAATATTCAATAGAAATAGATGATTTTTTTTCTTTATAAAATGTACTATATAGTGTGTATTTATTAGGCTACCTTTGTTTTCAACAACAAAATAGGATAAGACACTGAAAATAGGACAGGACAAGACACTGATGGATAGAGACACAAAATTTTGTGTTCTTGTAATTCTGCTTGGTGATAAACTAGAACAAATTATGAAAATCTAATTTATTCTCATTTTTTTCATTAAAAAAATTTGAGATGAAAAATATAATAATAAAAAATATAATTATAAAAAATTTAACAAGAATAATAAAAAAATAAAAAATAAGTTGTGTCTCTTGGACATAAAATTAACAAGGTTTTCTGGCCATTATTTACCACACATAAACCGTGGTGACCCACAAGGTTTTATGTGCAAACAAGTTTCTTCATAAACCGTGGTGACTCCCCACGGTTTATGCTTGCCAAATTTCTTTCATAAACCGTGGTGACCTACCACGGTTTCCTCCTACAAAAATTTGCTCCTAATCCGTGGTGACCTCCCACGGTTTATGCATGTTTAGAAACCGTGGTGAGTTGCCACGGTTTACATATAAATCCATTTTGCACAAAATCGTAACAACAAACAGATTTGCACATTTACGTAAATAACTCTCCCACTTTATTTATTTATGTAAATTGCCCTAAGTAAAATGAAATAAATATATTAAGTTTCATATCGATTATATATAATGTAAGAATTATATAGAAGCATATTAAGTTTCATATTAAGTAATTAATTACATATGGCTTTGAGAGTTGGTAAAAATTAAAGCTGCTGTTATATTGTTATGTGAGAAGCAAAGAAAATCAGACTAGCTATGTATGTATATATGTACAACACCTTAACGAAATTATTTAATTCATGCAGTAATTCATAGATATAAAATAGTATACAGTATATGCATTACGTAGCAGTAGCACTACTTGAGTGAAATTATGTATACACGATGCATGTGTATTAGGTGCAGCCACGAAATATAAAAGTGTTTTATAGAGATAGATGGAGGTGGCATGCATAGTAGTAGTATATAGTCAAAGCTTATTAGGGTTTCAGAGCTGTCTTTTTGTGATGTTCTAAAGCACAAGATCAGCCTCATACATAGGTCAGGTGGAAACTGACTTTGTAGTCATAATAGTCCAATACAAAGATTAGTCACCAAATTAGAGACTTGATAAGATATGTTAGCGGTATAGTTTTATTTTAATTTTAATTTCTAAATGCATTTTTTTTCAAAAACATTTTATATGAAGTAGTTGTTGCGTCAGAGTTCACGAGGCTATAACACCAAACAGCATGCGATGATGCATGAGTATGAAATTTATGTCTCCTCTTAAAAAGGAATAAATTCGCATTGCATAATTTCATTGCAAATTGCATCAAATCAAAGTGTGTTGGAATCGAATCTATGTACAACAATTATAAATATCTACTGTTCCTATTTGTATTGAAACAGAACTTGCATTGCATTGTAGAGGAAATGTTTTATCAACTTTCTTTAAAAAAGAAAAGAAAACAAAAAAATAAAGACTGCTAAAGTCACATGGGGTCCTCTGAACATATCCATTGATCTTTTTATAACTGTAGTAATGAGGTCCCCCACTTCTGTACCAAATTGTTACCATCCCTCTAATATTGACAAACTAAATAAATGTATAAAAAATAATTCATAGTAAACATAAATAATAGAGTTCACTTCCTCTGGACGAACTCCATATAAAATGTTTTTGAAAAAAAAAAAGTGAATATTCTATTCGGTCCTAATAATTATCTCGAAAGGATAACGACGACCCCAAGAAAAAAAATATAATCTGGTCGTTGATATTTTTTTGGCACAGGAGTCTCGTTGTCCTTTCGAGGTAATTGTCAGGCATTGAGTTGAATTTTTTTATCAAGATCTCGTTGTCTTTTAAGATAATTGTCAGAGGTTATTTTAGATTTTTCTAAAAAAAATGCATTTTAGAAATTAAAATTAAAATAAATTGATTTTAAAAATAATGTTTTTTATTTAATTAAAAAATCTAAATAATTAATATTAATTAATTAAAAATTAATTTTTTATTTTTTTAAATAAAAATTTAAATAATATTTTTTTAAAATAACTCTTAACTGCTTGAAAAAGAGAGAATGGAGTAGTGAAAGGAGGAGAAAAAAAATCCTAAATATATCAAATTATCAATTAAGTATTGTTAAAAATTACAAATTTTAGCTTTGTTTTTTTCTACCATGCTTAGTTGATAATTTGATATGGCTAGAATTTTTTTACCTCCTTCTACCACTTCATCTTCTCTTTCTCAAGCAACTCAGAATTATTTTAAAAAATATTACTTAAATTTTTATGGGGAGAGACCGAGAGAGTGGTGCATTTAATAGTACAATTCATTTATTATAATTTCACAAACCTAAAGGCCATTCACGCAATATAAAAAGTAGTGTACTGAAATTACCACAACCACAAAAATAACATATTCCTCCACTCCATAGTCCTTATTAAAGAACCTGAGTTTACTTTCCTCACCATAGACAATTCCCTCACATGATATCTACTTTCCCCATTTGAAAATCTAGATTCTCCTATAAACTCACAAGAAAAATTTTACCAAACATTTATACAACAGAACAACAAAGTCTTATTTTATTAGATAAATTACATAAATCAAACAATATTATTTTATTTTATTATATATTCTGATGTTTATAATAATTAATCTTTCTTTAATTTTTATACAATAATTCGTCGATAAAAAAATGCACTATGATTCTATATTTATATAGAATTTGAATATTAATTTTTTATTAACAATTAACTAACTTTTTTATTTAATTTTTTTATAAAAATAATTTAAACCTTTAATTTTATTTTTTATTATTTAATTGTTGGTTAAAAAAAATATTTTCTAGCCAAACCTGATTGAGGTCACCTCATTATGTCCTTTTCACTTTAAACCCAAAGTCTTTGTCTGCTTTTATGGCTTTGTAAGAAATAGTTGAGATGCATTATTGTGTTCCATTACTTCCATATAAGTCAATCATAACCTTTTAAATGATAGGTACCTGATTTAGAATTTCACCATTTCGGCATTTCCACACTCCAATTCACATCTTGTTGAGCTATGCCTATAATATACAGACTTGTTTATTATGCTCATCATGCATGTCCACGTCAATTCAAATTTTCAATGGTTACAATTTATAAAAAAATTTAGTTAATGAAAAATCAAAATATTCTTTTTTTTTTCTTCATTAAAGAAGGCTCCATAAAATTATTATCTTATTAAGTAGTGTATACAAAGAAAAATAAAAAAATATTAAAATACCATTAACTACAATTAAGTAAAATGAAATAAATATATTAAGTTTCATATCGATTATATATAATGTAAGAATCATATAGAAGCATATTAAGTTTCATATATAATATTAAAATTCTCCTAAAACTCTAAGCAATCAGAATCTTATAGGACTCATCCAGTATAATGCAATACAAGTTTGGTTGGAGGGAAAAAAAATAAGTAAAATTTTTTATTTATAATACACTATTTAAAAAGAATATCTTATTGTGTTAGTAATATTTTATGTGTAGATTTAAAAAGTAAAAATATTTAAATTTATTTTTATTTTTATGAGTTAAAATTTTTTATAATCGAATATTGAACTCACTCTAAAATTTTAATTTAGTATAAAATTTATCTATTTTTTTTTCTTTAAACTTAGATTTTATCTTTTATTATTTTATCATTTATAAATATTAAATGACCTTTTCATATATAAAATACTTTTGTCAAAAAAAATGAAATTATAAATTTATATTTTAGTATCATCTTAATTATTTTTATTGATTGTCCAATTCTATATTAATATAAAAAAATATTGCATTCATAAATAAAATATATTCTAATAAAAAACTCTTGACTCAATCCTAAACAAACTTTATTAAATCTAAATAAGATAACAACACAAGAAAATAAAGGGATATAAATATTTACCTGAAGAAAATTGTTTGATGTGCTATGCAAATTAAATGCACACGTCTTATAGGGTTGGCTTAAAACTTAGCTTGAGTCCAACTACCTTGAGTAAGGGAATGTATTTGCTGCTCTAGTTAAAATTGCCACACACTAAATACATGAAGAACACTTAACAAAAAAAAAAGAAACAAAATGAAGAACAAATTAAAGTAAAACCTGACTTATAGAATAATTATATAGTAGCTTTTGTAATTAAAATAATAATTTTATAATCAAAATATAATACTTGATACACTTTTATTGTAATTAAATTAGAAATTTCTTTTTTTTTTTAAATTAAGGAGGTTTTTTTTATCTTTTTTATATTTTATCCTCTTTTTTCTACCACATTTTTTTATATATTAATATTAGTTATTAATTTAACAATTAAAATATAACATATAATATTTTTTTATTACAATTAAAATTGAAATATATCGTTAATGTAACAATCAAAATGTATCACATTGTATTCTATTTTATTATAATTAAAATAATTTTTTTTTTCAAAACTAATAAATTTTCCCTCTTTTCTTCACTCATTTTTTTTAGGTTTTTAATCAATATGCCACAGTTTCTAAAACTTATTATCTAAACATGTCACATAATATTCTTTTTTTGTAATTAAATATATATATTTAAATTGAAGACCTCTCTCCTTTTCTGTTTCTCTATTTCTCTTCCTCCTTTATCACTCTATTTCTAATATATATTATTAATAATTTATTATATCTATTACATATTACTAATTTCACAACCAATATATATATATATATATATATATATAATACTTTCTAATTACAATTTAATTAAAAAAATTTTACAAATCAATGAAGTCTCTCCTTTCTCCTCTTCTCTTTTCTATGTTCCCTCTCTACTCACATTAGCTCTTTTATATATTATTACTAATTATTAGTTGATCATTTAATAATCAAAATATATCACATAATATTTTTTATTATAATTAAAACTATTTTATTATATATTTTTGATTTGATAATCAAAATGTGCCATATAATATTCTTTTTTATTGTACTTGAAATAAATTTTTTTTCTAAATAAAATTTTTTTTCTCTTTTTATTTAGTCACTCTGTTTCTTTTGACTTTTTTAACAGTATACTATAATTTACTAACATGCCACTATTTTTAAACTATTTATTCATATGTGGTTATTTTTTTACTATCACATTTATTATTCTTTCGATATCCTGACTGAAAATTATTTATCCAAAAAGTACTTATAAAATTAATACTAATTCATAATTATTCATTATAAAAAAATATTGAAGTAGAACACAAATTTTATATTTTTTATTTAATAAATTTTTTAATATTTATTATAAGAATATTAAATATTATTAATTTTTAAGTTATAATAAAAATCAAATATTAGAATATAATTTATTTTAAAAAAATTTATAATTCTATAATATTATTATTAATAAAAATACTAGTATTTTTGTAATACAATTTCATTCATATATAGTATTTAAGTAACAGGGTATTAAAGTTTAAGATGTTGATTGATATGATGTAATAAGAGAATATCTATGACTAATTAAAAGACGATAATTCAAAAATCAAACTATTTAAAAACCTATTTACATAACAACATTAAAGGAAAATATCTATGAAGCAAAGAATATATAGTTTTTTTGAGACAAAAAGTGTGCACCTGTGATCCAAAGCAATAAGCATGAATGTATGAAGAGTGGTGGGAGTGTCATGTGTGGATATGCACTATCATAAGCTGTACCATATGTGAGGCCCAACTTTGTAGCCTTTGACTTTGTGTCTTGTTTTGGGGGAACCAAGAAAATTTCACACTACTCTCCCATCTGCATCTCTTTTTTAAATGTACACTATATCATTACCAAATAATATATCTTAATTTTATGATTTTTGTTTCGTGTTGGGTTGCTCGTTAGAACGATGAAGGGTTGAATGTTAAATGTTGGCCCAATAGTGCTTCTTTTAGGTACAATTTTCCTCTACTTGTTTAATGATCCAAATTAAACAGACAAGCTTTTATCATGCTTGTATATACTCCCTATAATACTTTATTGACTAACACTTCAATACCACATTCAACACTAATGATGAGCTTCTTATTGGTTTCAATTTCCTTCCCTTTCATACGAAACAATTCCATCTTTTCCCTATACTTCACATTCTCCACTGCTCCCGACCCCTCTCCGTTTTTTCTCCAAATTAAACAGACAAGCTTTTGTCATATGCTTGTTTAATAATAGCGGGTGCTATTTGTGCGTAGTTGGGAAATGGATAATATCGGTGTTTATAGTAATAGTAGTAATAATATGTAGCCATGGAGAAGATTAGAATTCGTGACTTCTAAGGCCTTTACAACAAAACCTGAAATCATGAAAGCATGAAATCGAATCTTAGTTACTTACTAAAAAAAGGTACAAAACAATTCACGAGTTTAAAAGTTTGGATTAGGAAATGCCACACATATGTCAATATATATAATTCAATGTACATATGATGATCAACACATTTTCATTAATAAATTTCATATTGGTTTTTATTCATAATATGAATAGGATAAAGATAAAACTGAAACATTTAAATAACGCCAAAAAAGTAAAAATTAAAGAACAGTTCATCCAATATTATTGTTAAGGAGAATATATATTAAAGTTTTCTCAACCACAATTATGGATGAGTTTTGTAAACACTTATTCTAGCGTTAAAGAGTTTATCACTATCATGAGAAACGTGATATCCCTTTTTTGTTGGGTGAATCTAAACGTAATAATATATAACTATATATATTAATACTAGTACTAGCTAGTATAATGGGAGCAATAGTGGTAAGAATGTTAAAATGATTTTGCTATTTAATTAGTACTATCTTTTTTATATCTAATATTTACTTTCTAGGAAAAAATGTAGTAATAATTTTGACAACATATAGCGAAAAAAATGGCAACTTTAATAAAAATGTAGAATATTTTGAAAAAAAAGAAATAATTATATACAAAATACAAAAATATAATAAAAAAAAGTTTATGATTACATATAATACATAAAAATAATTACATGTAAATATTTATTGTATTAAAATACGAAGAGGGAGTTGTATGTATGAATAGGGTAGTGTACGTTGGGGACAACCTAGGAAAATAGGCTGTGGCCTGTTTCTCCCAAAAAGAAAAGTATAGGTAACTAATAACATTTTTGAACAATGTGTAAACAATATGAATTAATAAGGTTAAAAGAGTAAATTTAATGAGTAGCATTAAATTAGAGTGTAGTGTACTTATATTTGATTGGTGGTTGTTCATGTTGTTCAAGATAATCATTGTTCCCCTAACACTCCCCTTCAAAAAAAGACAACCCATAATGCTAAAAAAAGATTTCTGATCCTCTGAAGTTTGGAGAATATTACGGGTAAATGCCATTGGGAATTTGCCACGAAGAGAAGAGCAGAAGAGGAGAGGAGAACTTATTGTATCACGTGATAAAGTTGATGATTGTGATACGATATAATAACGAGATGAGATGAAGGGTGGAGCCAAATGGTGATTTAATAATGCAAGTGGAGTGAATTAAATGTGTGGTCAGGGGGTTGTGTAGGTTATTGGGACCGTCAGGTGCCTACGTTTGCATCATCTTCTCCAACATGCGCGCAACTAGATTCTCTCTTATAGAAAAGGCTTCTGGCCACTAAAATTATTGTTTTTCATTTGAATATAATATATTAAGTATTTTTATATTTAGTTTTTACACAATATATTTTAATAAATAATTAATTATTAAATACTGATATAATTGGTATTTTTTACTTTTAAAATAATTATTCTAATTTTTTTAGGTGTATTCTCTTGTTAATTAAAAATAAACAATAATAATAATTTAGTAATTTTATAATTAAATTTTAATCTTAAGTTACTTAATTAGCGTATAATGATTAATAAAAATAATATGAGCAGGAGACAATAAAAATTTAACCATAATATATTAATAATATAAAAAAAATTTATATTGGTACTCAAAGTTTTTTTATTTAATCAAAATTTTCTATTTATTAATTTAAATAAGAATACAAAAATATGATCAATTTGTATATTAATCAAAATTTACTTTTGCAGACTAGAAAAATGAGATTAATATACAAATTGATCATATTTTTGTATTCTTATTTAAATTAATAAATAGAAAATTTTGATTAAATAAAAAAATTTTGAGTACCAATATAAATTTTTTTTATATTATTAATATATTATGGTTAAATTTATTGTCTCCTGCTCATATTATTTTTATTAATCATTATACGTTAATTAAGTAACTTAAGATTAAAATTTAATTATAAAATTACTAAATTATTATTATTGTTTATTTTTAATTAACAAGAGAATACACCTAAAAAAAATTAGAATAATTATTTTAAGAGTAAAAAATACCAATTATATCAGTATTTAATAATTAATTATTTATTAAAATATATTGTGTAAAAACTAAATATAAAAATACTTAATATATTATATTCAAATGAAAAACAATAATTTTAGTGGCCAGAAGCCTTTTCTATAAGAGAGAATCTAGTTGCGCCCATGTTGGAGAAGATGATGCAAACGTAGGCACCTGACGGTCCCAATAACCTACACAACCCCCTGACCACACATTTAATTCACTCCACTTGCATTATTAAATCACCATTTGGCTCCACCCTTCATCTCATCTCGTTATTATATCGTATCACAATCATCAACTTTATCACGTGATACAATAAGTTCTCCTCTCCTCTTCTGCTCTTCTCTTCGTGGCAAATTCCCAATGGCATTTACCCGTAATATTCTCCAAACTTCAGAGGATCAGAAATCTTTTTTTAGTATTATGGGTTGTCTTTTTTCGAGAGGAAGTGTTAGGGGAACAATGATTATCTTGAACAATATAAATAACCACTAATCAAATATAAGTACATTACACTCTAGTTTAATGCTATTCATTAAATTTACTCTTTTAACCTTATTAATTCATATTGTTTACACATTATTCAAAAATATTATTAGTTACCTATACTTTTTTTTTGGGAGAAACAGGCCACAGCCTATTTTCCTAGGTTGTCCCCAACGTACACTACCCTATTCATACATACAACTCCCTCTTCGTATTTTAATACAATAAATATTTACATGTAATTATTTTTATGTATTATATATAGTCATAAACTTTTTTTTATTATATTTTTGTATTTTGTATATAATTATTTCTTTTTTTTCAAAATATTCTACATTTTTATTAAAGTTGCCATTTTTTTCGTTATATGTTGTCAAAATTATTACTACATTTTTTCCTAGAAAGTAAATATTAGATATAAAAAAGATAGTACTAATTAAATAGCAAAATCATTTTAACGTTCTTACCACTATTGCTCCCATTATACTAGCTAGTACTAGTATTAATATATATAGCTATATATTATTACGTTTAGATTCACCCAACAAAAAAGGGATATCACGTTTCTCATGATAGTGATGAACTCTTTAACGCTAGAATAAGTGTTTACAAAACTCATCCATAATTGTGGTTGAGAAAACTTTAATATATATTCTCCTTAACAATAATGTTGGATGAACTGTTCTTTAATTTTTACTTTTTTGGTGTTATTTAAATGTTTCAGTTTTATCTTTATCCTATTCATATTATGAATAAAAACCAATATGAAATTTATTAATGAAAATGTGTTGATCATCATATGTACATTGAATTATATATATTGACATATGTGTGGCATTTCCTAATCCAAACTTTTAAACTCGTGAATTGTTTTGTACCTTTTTTTAGTAAGTAACTAAGATTCGATTTCATGCTTTCATGGTTTCAGGTTTTGTTGTAAAGGCCTTAGAAGTCACGAATTCTAATCCTCTCCATGGCTACATATTATTACTACTATTACTATAAACACCGATATTATCCATTTCCCAACTACGCACAAATAGCACCCGCTATTATTAAACAAGCATGACAAAAACTTGTCTGTTTAATTTGGAGAAAAAACGGAGAGGGGTCGGGAGCAGTGGAGAATGTGAAGTATAGGGAAAAGATGGAATTGTTTCGTATGAAAGGGAAGGAAATTGAAACCAATAAGAAGCTCATCATTAGTGTTGAATGTGGTATTGAAGTGTTAGTCAATAAAGTATTATAGGGAGTATATACAAGCATGATAAAAGCTTGTCTGTTTAATTTGGATCATTAAACAAGTAGAGGAAAATTGTACCTAAAAGAAGCACTATTGGGCCAACATTTAACATTCAACCCTTCATCGTTCTAACGAGCAACCCAACACGAAACAAAAATCATAAAATTAAGATATATTATTTGGTAATGATATAGTGTACATTTAAAAAAGAGATGCAGATGGGAGAGTAGTGTGAAATTTTCTTGGTTCCCCCAAAACAAGACACAAAGTCAAAGGCTACAAAGTTGGGCCTCACATATGGTACAGCTTATGATAGTGCATATCCACACATGACACTCCCACCACGCTTCATACATTCATGCTTATTGCTTTGGATCACAGGTGCACACTTTTTGTCTCAAAAAAACTATATATTCTTTGCTTCATAGATATTTTCCTTTAATGTTGTTATGTAAATAGGTTTTTAAATAATTTGATTTTTGAATTATCGTCTTCTAATTAGTCATAGATATTCTCTTATTACATCATATCAATCAACATCTTAAACTTTAATACCCTGTTACTTAAATACTATATATGAATGAAATTGTATTACAAAAATACTAGTATTTTTATTAATAATAATATTATAGAATTATAAATTTTTTTAAAATAAATTATATTCTAATATTTGATTTTTATTATAACTTAAAAATTAATAATATTTAATATTCTTATAATAAATATTAAAAAATTTATTAAATAAAAATATAAAATTTGTGTTCTACTTCAATATTTTTTTATAATGAATAATTATGAATTAGTATTAATTTTATAAGTACTTTTTGGATAAATAATTTTCAGTCAGGATATCGAAGAATAATAAATGTGATAGTAAAAAAATAACCACATATGAATAAATAGTTTAAAAATAGTGGCATGTTAGTAAATTATAGTATACTGTTTAAAAAGTCAAAAGAAACAGAGTGACTAAATAAAAAGAGAAAAAAAATTTTATTTAGAAAAAAAAATTTATTTCAAGTACAATAAAAAAGAATATTATATGGCACATTTTGATTATCAAATCAAAAATATATAATAAAATAGTTTTAATTATAATAAAAAATATTATGTGATATATTTTGATTATTAAATGATCAACTAATAATTAGTAATAATATATAAAAGAGCTAATGTGAGTAGAGAGGGAACATAGAAAAGAGAAGAGGAGAAAGGAGAGACTTCATTGATTTGTAAAATTTTTTTAATTAAATTGCAATTAGAAAGTATTATATATATATATATATATATATATATATATATATATATATATATATATATATATATATATATATTGGTTGTGAAATTAGTAATATGTAATAGATATAATAAATTATTAATAATATATATTAGAAATAGAGTGATAAAGGAGGAAGAGAAATAGAGAAACAGAAAAGGAGAGAGGTCTTCAATTTAAATATATATATATATTTAATTACAAAAAAAGAATATTATGTGACATGTTTAGATAATAAGTTTTAGAAATTGTGGCATATTGATTAAAAACCTAAAAAAAATGAGTGAAGAAAAGAGGGAAAATTTATTAGTTTTGAAAAAAAAATATTATTTTAATTATAATAAAATAGAATACAATGTGATACATTTTGATTGTTACATTAACGATATATTTCAATTTTAATTGTAATAAAAAAATATTATGTGTTATATTTTAATTGTTAAATTAATAACTAATATTAATATATAAAAAAATGTGGTAGAAAAAAGAGGATAAAATATAAAAAAGATAAAAAAAACCTCCTTAATTTAAAAAAAAAGAAATTTCTAATTTAATTACAATAAAAGTGTATCAAGTATTATATTTTGATTATAAAATTATTATTTTAATTACAAAAGCTACTATATAATTATTCTATAAGTCAGGTTTTACTTTAATTTGTTCTTCATTTTGTTTCTTTTTTTTTTTTAAGTGTTCTTCATGTATTTAGTGTGTGGCAATTTTAACTAGAGCAGCAAATACATTCCCTTACTCAAGGTAGTTGGACTCAAGCTAAGTTTTAAGCCAACCCTATAAGACGTGTGCATTTAATTTGCATAGCACATCAAACAATTTTCTTCAGGTAAATATTTATATCCCTTTATTTTCTTGTGTTGTTATCTTATTTAGATTTAATAAAGTTTGTTTAGGATTGAATCAAGAGTTTTTTATTAGAATATATTTTATTTATGAATGCAATATTTTTTTATATTAATATTAGAATTGGACAATCAATAAAAATAATTAAGATGATACTAAAATATAAATTTATAATTTCATTTTTTTTGACAAAAGTATTTTATATATGAAAAGGTCATTTAATATTTATAAATGATAAAATAATAAAAGATAAAATCTAAGTTTAAAGAAAAAAATAGATAAATTTTATACTAAATTAAAATTTTAGAGTGAGTTCAATATTCGATTATAAAAAATTTTAACTCATAAAAATAAAAATAAATTTAAATATTTTTACTTTTTAAATCTACACATAAAATATTACTAACACAATAAGATATTTTTTTTAAATAGTGTATTATAAATAAAAAATTTTACTTATTTTTTTTCCCTCCAACCAAACTTGTATTGCATTATACTGGATGAGTCCTATAAGATTCTGATTGCTTAGAGTTTTAGGAGAATTTTAATATTATATATGAAACTTAATATGCTTCTATATGATTCTTACATTATATATAATCGATATGAAACTTAATATATTTATTTCATTTTACTTAATTGTAGTTAATGGTATTTTAATATTTTTTTATTTTTCTTTGTATACACTACTTAATAAGATAATAATTTTATGGAGCCTTCTTTAATGAAGAAAAAAAAAAGAATATTTTGATTTTTCATTAACTAAATTTTTTTATAAATTGTAACCATTGAAAATTTGAATTGACGTGGACATGCATGATGAGCATAATAAACAAGTCTGTATATTATAGGCATAGCTCAACAAGATGTGAATTGGAGTGTGGAAATGCCGAAATGGTGAAATTCTAAATCAGGTACCTATCATTTAAAAGGTTATGATTGACTTATATGGAAGTAATGGAACACAATAATGCATCTCAACTATTTCTTACAAAGCCATAAAAGCAGACAAAGACTTTGGGTTTAAAGTGAAAAGGACATAATGAGGTGACCTCAATCAGGTTTGGCTAGAAAATATTTTTTTTAACCAACAATTAAATAATAAAAAATAAAATTAAAGGTTTAAATTATTTTTATAAAAAAATTAAATAAAAAAGTTAGTTAATTGTTAATAAAAAATTAATATTCAAATTCTATATAAATATAGAATCATAGTGCATTTTTTTATCGACGAATTATTGTATAAAAATTAAAGAAAGATTAATTATTATAAACATCAGAATATATAATAAAATAAAATAATATTGTTTGATTTATGTAATTTATCTAATAAAATAAGACTTTGTTGTTCTGTTGTATAAATGTTTGGTAAAATTTTTCTTGTGAGTTTATAGGAGAATCTAGATTTTCAAATGGGGAAAGTAGATATCATGTGAGGGAATTGTCTATGGTGAGGAAAGTAAACTCAGGTTCTTTAATAAGGACTATGGAGTGGAGGAATATGTTATTTTTGTGGTTGTGGTAATTTCAGTACACTACTTTTTATATTGCGTGAATGGCCTTTAGGTTTGTGAAATTATAATAAATGAATTGTACTATTAAATGCACCACTCTCTCGGTCTCTCCCCATAAAAATTTAAGTAATATTTTTTAAAATAATTCTGAGTTGCTTGAGAAAGAGAAGATGAAGTGGTAGAAGGAGGTAAAAAAATTCTAGCCATATCAAATTATCAACTAAGCATGGTAGAAAAAAACAAAGCTAAAATTTGTAATTTTTAACAATACTTAATTGATAATTTGATATATTTAAGATTTTTTTTCTCCTCCTTTCACTACTCCATTCTCTCTTTTTCAAGCAGTTAAGAGTTATTTTAAAAAAATATTATTTAAATTTTTATTTAAAAAAATAAAAAATTAATTTTTAATTAATTAATATTAATTATTTAGATTTTTTAATTAAATAAAAAACATTATTTTTAAAATCAATTTATTTTAATTTTAATTTCTAAAATGCATTTTTTTTAGAAAAATCTAAAATAACCTCTGACAATTATCTTAAAAGACAACGAGATCTTGATAAAAAAATTTAACTCAATCCCTGACAATTACCTCGAAAGGACAACGAGACTCCTGTGCCAAAAAAATATCAACGACCAGATTATATTTTTTTTCTTGGGGTCGTCGTTATCCTTTCGAGATAATTATTAGGACCGAATAGAATATTCACTTTTTTTTTTCAAAAACATTTTATATGGAGTTCGTCCAGAGGAAGTGAACTCTATTATTTATGTTTACTATGAATTATTTTTTATACATTTATTTAGTTTGTCAATATTAGAGGGATGGTAACAATTTGGTACAGAAGTGGGGGACCTCATTACTACAGTTATAAAAAGATCAATGGATATGTTCAGAGGACCCCATGTGACTTTAGCAGTCTTTATTTTTTTGTTTTCTTTTCTTTTTTAAAGAAAGTTGATAAAACATTTCCTCTACAATGCAATGCAAGTTCTGTTTCAATACAAATAGGAACAGTAGATATTTATAATTGTTGTACATAGATTCGATTCCAACACACTTTGATTTGATGCAATTTGCAATGAAATTATGCAATGCGAATTTATTCCTTTTTAAGAGGAGACATAAATTTCATACTCATGCATCATCGCATGCTGTTTGGTGTTATAGCCTCGTGAACTCTGACGCAACAACTACTTCATATAAAATGTTTTTGAAAAAAAATGCATTTAGAAATTAAAATTAAAATAAAACTATACCGCTAACATATCTTATCAAGTCTCTAATTTGGTGACTAATCTTTGTATTGGACTATTATGACTACAAAGTCAGTTTCCACCTGACCTATGTATGAGGCTGATCTTGTGCTTTAGAACATCACAAAAAGACAGCTCTGAAACCCTAATAAGCTTTGACTATATACTACTACTATGCATGCCACCTCCATCTATCTCTATAAAACACTTTTATATTTCGTGGCTGCACCTAATACACATGCATCGTGTATACATAATTTCACTCAAGTAGTGCTACTGCTACGTAATGCATATACTGTATACTATTTTATATCTATGAATTACTGCATGAATTAAATAATTTCGTTAAGGTGTTGTACATATATACATACATAGCTAGTCTGATTTTCTTTGCTTCTCACATAACAATATAACAGCAGCTTTAATTTTTACCAACTCTCAAAGCCATATGTAATTAATTACTTTAACACTTGCCAAGAAGGACTCAGTCAAAAAAGCAGATGCAAATTCCACGGATAAATGCTAAAGATCAGAGATAAGACATTGTACTCACTGAAGACTTCCTGATGGAAGGTATTCTGGTCTCTAACAACAATCTCACAAGTAAAACATTTTCATATCCAGTTTCTACGACCGGTCGGACCTATAACACAGACAACTATGGAAGTTCATCTTCAGAATGAAAATTGGTCTATTTATTCACCATATTCAAAGCAATGTTTTTGAAAGCTCAATATTTTTGAGTAAATTATTCACAACATCATATGCAAGTAACTAAATTTTTACAAAAAAAAATGATTAAAACCGGAAAATGTTCATATTTTGAGGGAATAAAACTTGATTAACAATAAAAAAAGCAACAAAGTTAGCGAGAAACAGTGTTGTTTAATTAGCTTAGTTTTGAAACAATTTTATAATCAAAGTCCTACTGAAATCTTAGAGGAAAAATCAATTACTTCCTCAAAGAAGTGAGGTTCACACATGCATTGCACATCATAATGGTACTCTTCTAAAACAACGAAATTTATTTGAAAGCAACTCTGATTCCCTTTCCTATAATTTGAGGCCTCTGTTGTTATTTCCAAATCATATAAGTTGATAAGCAGTTAACAGTTATTCAGAACCAAAACACATAACATTTAAACTATAAAGCAATTTAGCAAAAAACGAATGCATAAACATAATAATTAACTAATTAATTTAAAAAAAATGCATAAGAACTTAGAAGTAAGTAGTGAATATGAGATTAATTACTGAATGCATCTGGTCAACAATCCAATCCTGAGTGGCCGAATCCACGCCATGAAACAAAGAAGGCCATCTCACTTTCGCAGTCTGAAAGGTTTGCATATCATGCATCCTGCCATGCGGGGCACTGGAAGTGATACTAATAGTTCACTCCAATGGCAGAGTTGAAGAGATCACTACTCGCATCATCAAGGCTGCTGACGTCCTGAGAGTTCATCCTAAGCATGTCCTCAAGAACTATTCTTCCTCCAACTTCCTCATTGTTCCTCCCGACGCTGACGGAAGCAGGGGAACGAGGAAGATGTTGCCGCGACGGAGGTCAGCGTGGAGAGGAACGATGAGGAAGTTGGGGGAAGAAGGGTTCTTGAGGACATGCTTAGAGCAGCCTTGATGGTGCGAGTGATGATGCATGATATGCATCCTTATGCTCTTCTTCATTCTCCACATCCGTCCCTTTCCTACCCACAATACACACGCTTTCTTCTTTTTTCCTTATATATATTTTTTCTCTCCCTACATTTTTTGTGGTAGAATGCAGAAAAACAGAGATGAAGTAAAGAAAGGGAGAATAAATGTGTATGCAATGCATTACTTAGCAGTAGCACTACTTGAGTGAAATTATATGTACACGATACAGCAACAACCCAGATATATATAATAAGCCTAGCTAGGTGGGTGCATGTGTAAGGTGCAGCCACAAAATATAAAAGTGTTTTATAGAGATAGATGGAGGTGGCATAGTAATAGTATTTGTTTTAATTTGGAGATGGAGATTGGGGAGAGTTATGGAATGAATCAGAAACAGAAATGGAAGCTAAGAACTTAATTAAGCTTATTAGGTAGCCACTACACAATTAATTCGGGTAATGCGGGGACCATTCCTTCCAAAAATAGCTTAACATGAGAAACCATGAGAAAATGAACTTTGCATGAAAATAGAAAGTACCTATACCACCCCCCCCCCCCGGGATATTATTTTTCTTTCTTCCTGATCGGGATTAAAAAAATGGTAAAACTTAATTCATGATGTTTTTTATTATTAATTTAAAATATACAATACAAGGGGGCGTATTGTCAATACAAGAGGACGTATTGTACTGTTCCCACAATTTCAAAAAACACCGTAAAATTCAATGATTAAGTATTATACCAAGATTATACCAATATGTAAGAAAAAAAATCCCATTATTTGACATCAAGGTATAAAGGTATTAGAGTATTAGACTATTTATTACAAACTAGTATATAAATGCTTATTAATTTGATTTTGTATAATTCAATATAATAATAATAATAATAATAATAATAATAATAATAATAATAATAATAATATGTATTCAAGTTTTCGAAATAGTAAAATCATTTATATATTTGTTTTTATTATTAATTTAAATTTTGAAATAAATAATTTTAAGATGATTACTTTAATATGCTGATAATTTTAACATGTATCCAGTTATATGAGTTGATAACATGTATCCAGTTATATATTATTATGTATATAAGTATATATAATAAAAAGTATTTAAAAAAAAAGTTGAACACCAACTTTTTTAATATCTCTATTAAACTCACCAATAAATAATAAATATTCAAATTCTGAATCCTAAATTGAAGTGAACAGAAGATTAATTACCATAGGTTCAATAAATTTATTCCATTTACCCTAATGATTATATATCAACCACCTATATAAAATTTGTCTGATAAGCTCTTATTGGCAGGGACGGTTCTACATACATTGTTGTGGGGCAAGCGCCCCCACTACAATTTGGAATTTTTTTGAGTAGTATATGATAATAATATTTATTTGCCCCCATTAGATTATTAAATTTGACCCCACAATAAATTTTTACTCAACTTTTGGTACTTAATCGTCAATTTAAAAATTTTATATTAGAAATTCGTTAAAACTTAGAATGATCAATTCTCAAATTTAAACGAAATTAGTGTTCTTTTTTTAAAATCAACTTAAAAGAATATTATTTATCTTATTTTCAAATTAGCTTTAATTTTTTCATAACAACTGTATTAATTGAAAGAACTTTTTTAACTATAAATATAAATAAGAGTCGACTTCTAATTGTGTTAGGAAGTGAATTTTTAAATAATTATTTAGTAATATATATAAAAAGAGAGAAATTTTGATGGTAGTTAACAGAAAAATTATTTAATTTTTTAAAATATAAAATCTAAAATAATAGAAATTTAAATTATATATTATTATTTAAATTACTATTTTAGTATTGTAATTTATATATTAGATATTTTGAAGGCTAATCATATTTTACAATAATAAAATATAATCATAACAATAATTATGTTATATGTACATAAAAAATAATTATTTGTATAAAATATATATTAAAATATAAAATACACATTAAAAATAAGTTAAACAATACATATTTATACACAGATATATAATAATTAATAAATAATTTAATATTTAATTTTTTATATATATATTATTTTTATTATAAAAATAATTATAATGTTATATAAATTTTGCCCCCACTACCAAAATTTTCTGGATCCGTCGCTGCTTATTGGTTTCAATTTCCATCACTATAACTCTTACCTTTCATACCCATACTTCACATTAATTCACTCTCCACTACTCCCCAAATTGAATACTATAATTAGAAAAAGAAAAAAAATGGAGTAAGAATGATGTTGAGACTTATGTAGTAAAGTGATATGATGCATTTGATTCTCCATTGCTAAACATACACTTGTATTCTCCATTACTAAACATACACTTGCAGCTAAAGGTAACGCGTTTAGCAACCCCGAACCCTTTCTTTCCCTCAAACACAAACACCATTAATAATGGTAATAGTTTGGCATATTCGAGAAACACATTAACGCACTGTGTTTATTGCAGCTATTAGACCAACTTCAATCCTCAACTAGCTAGTGCACCGGTGTCACTCAGAGCAACTCCAACGCTAAGAAATAGAGTTTCTCTTCTGACATATGGGGACTCAATTACCATTGGAGTGAAAAGAAAAAGAGGTCTCTTCACGGGGATCAAGGTTGAGAGTCCCTCTAAGCAGGGACTTGCAACAACCAATAAAATCATGCCATGTGGTAAGTTAATAAAAAAAATAAAAAATATATTAAATATATATTAAATACTTATATATCTATTTAATTAATTATTTAATAATTAGTTATATTAAATTATAATTAATATAAATAATTATGTTAAATCAATATCAAATATTATTTATATTGTTATATTAAATCATAATTAATTAAATTTATTTTACATAAAAAATAAATTTAATTTTTATATATTATAAAATAATTTTTAGTTGAATTATTTATTTTTATTTATAAAATTTAAAATACTAATCAAATTTAAGTTATTTATTTTAATATTTTATAATATTGAATTATTTTGAATTTATAAATTTAAATAATATTATTAAAAAATAATAATTATTATATTAATTTTAATTACTTAATTAATTAATTAGGTGGGATCACAATAGGGATTAAAGGTAGTTCCTTCTAATGGAGAAGAGAGATATTCATTGAGTTCCTATTTATTGGTTATGACGCAAAATCTGATGTGGAGTCACTTTTTATGACAAGTGGGCCATAAATAGGGACTGAGATGAGTTCCCTACTGGAGATGGTCTCAAAGTTATTTATATTTGACCAACTTTTGCACATTGCATTGATGATTGATGCCTTCTTCACATTTGAGTTCATTTTTTCTTTATAATGGCATCACTAGTAGTCTAGTATACTATGCTATGTCATTTTATGAAACTTATTAATTATTAGTAGTTTATAATACTATTGAGAAAAAAAAAACTATTACTTTTTAAAATTACTAGTAGTAATAGTAATGCTTGACAAGATAGATAGATAATGATTGTAGCTTCTTACTGAGTGATAATTTGGATTACTTTAAAAAACAACTAAAGAAGATAATGTTGTGGGCTTAGGCAATTATTTAATCAAAATATTACCATTATATAATGAATGTCGGTCATGGCAGAATAAGTGGTATTTATATATTGAATCTTTAAATAATTTTTTTTAAAATTAAAATTAAAATTTATAGTCAATTAAATCTACCGATAACTATTAATTTAACTATTAATAATAAATAATATATTATCGTTAAATTTATCAAAAAAAATCTGACGTAACAAGTTCTACAATTTTGTCAATTTTAAATTTATATTTGCCGTAACAAAATCTGTCGATAAATAGTTATTAACAAAATTTATACGGTCGGATTTATATTCTGCCACTAAATTAATAATAAATATGTTATTGACGATTTTTTTTAATAAATCTGTTAGTATATTTGACGGTATCCAATAACTTTGTTGTAGTGAAAGTTTTTGAATTTTTTTTATAATTATTTTTAAAAAGTAAAATAAAAGCTTTTGATTTTTTATATATTTAATACATTAAAAATATATCTTTTAAAAAAATTAAAACATTTTTTGTTACAATATGTCTTCAAGCAAAAAAAAAAAGCTTATCTTTATTCTTAATTCCTATGTTCTGTAATGGCATTAGCAGTACGCAGCACTAGGCCCTTGTTATTTATTATCAAACGATTTAAAATTAAAATGGATAAATCGGATATGATCTCATACCTGTATGAATCAAAATCTTACTATATAGTATTGAATTAGATGAATGTTATGATGTTTAAAAGGTGGTATTTATTTATTAAAAAAAAAATTAAAAATTATTATTTAATTTAAAAATATAAAAATAAATAATTTTTAAAAAATTAAAATTTATTATAAAAATAAATTAGACAAAATTTAGACAAAAATTTATAAACACTATAAAATTGGGCATTGAATTATTTTGCTAAATTCAAATCATACCCTGAATAAAGAAGGATGAGACGAAGGTGCATTAATATTAAGAGTGATTCCTGTATGCCACCACCAAAAGACAAATATAATGTGGAGCCCTTTCTCCATTTTCTCATTTTCACACACTGAGATAGTAATTGTCTCTATCTGCCGTGTCCCTTAACTAATAAAGATTTGAGTATAATGGGTAATTAAATAAATAAATATATTTATATAAAATAAATAAATAAAATAATTTAATAATATATTATTTTTTATAAAAAAATAGTCTTTTTAATAAATTATAAAAATATTTTTTTAATAATTTTGATATTAATTTTTTCCAATAATTAAATGTCTCTAATGATTCTTCGGAGAATATTTTTTTTGGATAAATTGTATGTAATTGGTTAGACAATATTTTGTGAGGGACAAAACTAGGTTAATTTTTTTTGTTATGGAAGTAGAAGTGGTGATATATTTTAACATTGTAATTTTTAATGTTTTTTAAAACTGTGTGGAAGTACACAAATCGGAAGGTCCGATTTTTGTACCTCTAATTTTTTAATTTTTTTTAACCATCCGATTTGTGTACCTGTCACAAATCGGACGGTCCGATTTCTGTACCTCTATAAATCGGATGGTCTGATTGCTATACCTCAAATTTTTTAATTTTTTTTACCACAAATTGGACGGTCCGATTTCTGTACCTCTACAAATCGGACGGTTCAATTTGTGTACTTCTAGAAATCGGACGGTCCGATTTTTGTACTTCTAATAAATCGGACCGTCCGATTTCTACTTTTCTTATTAAACGATTTCACATTTAAGTATAACACCCTAGCAATTCATATTTTAACCACTACCACTCCAATATTAAAAATAAAAAATTCACAAAACTATCCGATAATAAATTTGTTGGACCTATTTGAAGTATTACTAGCTGTTTAATTTAGATCTTAAATGAATAAGACAGATAGATAAAGCAGGCAATAAAGGGGAGTGGATCCTCTCCAGTGGAAAAAAAACTGGATGGTATCCAGTGGAAGATCTCACCATTCAATACATTTTCTCTCTCATTTATTGCTGGTTCCACTTGTAAAATTAAAGGTGGAAAATTACACTTTATTCTCTCCAGTGACAAAAAAATATGGAGAGGATCTATTTCCAGCAATAAAGTGAAAAACAGCTTTCATTTTACTTTTTAAAAAATTGGAGATATGAATGGAAAAGAATCCCTAGACGGCTAGACTGGTAGACCAGGGGCGCGCTTGTTAAAAAATAGAGACAAAAGAATATTAACAATTTTATTAGAACTTAGAAGTTGTGTTACGTAATTAATAACATTTATTATTTTTATTAATATTTAAATAATATTTTAAATATTAAGTGTTAAATTTTAAATTTTAATAGTATAAAAATAAATTATTATTTTTTATTTTTAATATTTATAATATTTTTTAGCATTTACAATTTTAGTGATAGATCATATATGATAGGAATATGATTTAATTCATTTATTGTGTTATGATAGTAAAATTGGATTTTTTATTTAAATAAACTAAAAAGGAGTGAAGGTAAGAACCCTAACCCATTTTTCATCCCAATCTTCTATCTTCCAAAACTTTAAATTTAAAACTCTGATTGATAAGTCGTCGATAGCGACGACGCGTTCGCAGAGTAGTAATTGGAATTCCAACTTTTGTTGCTCATGTAATTGACAATTAAACTTCATGAATACTTCAATTTTCATGGCGTAAGTGGGGCTATTTAGGGTGGTAGAAGAATCGGACCTACACACATTAAATCCATGAAAACCAACAAACAAATCCAATTTTGTTACAGTGCACTCATGCATGAAGATGTAGCATCCCCCTGTCCCAATAAGAAAATTTGCAAATAATATTTTTAATATGATAAAAAAATATATGTGGAAAAATTAGTATAGTTTTGTTTTTGGATTGGGTCAGTTTTATCATTTCCCAAAACGACAATAATGATGTCCATGTTTATATATGTCACAGCCCATCTTATTATCATTACTAAAGGGCTAATTGCCTAATGTCATTTTATGTACCATATTTGTGTATACCTTTGATTATTTTAATAAATGAATTAATAAAACATCTCATTGATTGCTTACTCTTGTTTTATTTATTTCTCCTATTATTTTACTTTTTATTACATTTTCCATAAATGATGTTATAGTCCTCCAAATGGTACAAGAAAAAACTATCTTGTTGGATAAAGATTACAGTAATCTTTTTTGTGTTCATTAAAATGGTTTCTATATATTCTTCGGTCATAAATGGCTTTCCATTAAGTTAAACATTGAGGGGGCCTAACATGGTATTTAATATTGGACTCAATAATGCTAACCTCACGTACCCAATAATGACTCAAATAAAACAGACCAAAATATCATGATAAAAAAAAAACAAAAATAATAGTTTTTTTTCTCATGCTCGTATTTAATAAATCAGGGTCCAATTTTTGTACAGCACTCATTTATCGAGATGTAACATCTTCCTGGGATATCTTTTTGCAGTGACTAAAATGATGAGCTAACACTTCAATACCACATACCACATTCAATACTAGTGAAACAACTTTGTTTATTTTTGACATTCAAGATACAAGATCATTTTCTCATTTCTTATTTCTTTTTATCATACTATTTTTTAATAAAAATTCACTTGTAGTTATTTTTATGTAAAATTAATAGTAAAAAATTATTAGATAATAATTTAATCAAATTAGTTAAATCATCTAATAATTTTTTATTATTAATTTTACATAAATAACCATCAATTAAGTTTTTACTTTTTTTTTAATCCCGATCAGAAAGAAAGAAAAATAATATCCCCGGAAAGGGGGGGGGGGGGGAGGAGAGGGTATAGGTACTCTTTCTATTTTGATGCAAAGTTAATTTTTCCATGGTTTTTCATGTTAAGCATTTATTGGAATGGTCCCTGCATTGCCCGAATGAATTGCGGAGTGCTACCTAATAAGCTACTTTCTTAGCTTCCATTCTATTTCTGATTCCATAACTCATCTCCCCAATCCCCATCCCCAAATTAAAACAAATACTACTACTACTATGCATGCCACCTCCATCTATCTCTATAAAACACTTTTATATTTCGTGGCTGCACCTAATACACATGCATCGTGTATACATAATTTCACTCAAGTAGTGCTACTGCTACGTAATGCATATACGGTATACTATTTTATATCTATGAATTACTGCATGAATTAAATAATTTCGTTAAGTTGTTGTACATATATACATACATAGCTAGTCTGATTTTCTTTACTTCTCACGTAACAATATAACAACAGCTTTAATTTTTACCAACTCTCAAAGCCATATGGTACAACAAAGCTACTGCTACGTACTGTACGTAATGCATATACGGTATACTATTTTATGTCTATGAATTGCTGCATGAATTAAATAATTTGGTTAAGTGTATATATATATCCGCATGAAGAACATGATGATCAGGTAGTCTAAGTTGTTGTACATATATATACATACATAGCTAGTCTGATTTTCTTTACTTCTCACATAACAATATAACAGCAGCTTTAATTTTTACCAACTATACCTACTATGACACTGATGAAAGCAACAAGGTGAAAAGCTATTCTCCAACCGGGTATGCCTGCGACTGATGTTGAGGCTATAAGAACAGAGAAGAGACCGCCGACGATGCTTCCGATGTTTCCGGTTAATGCCAGCCACCCAAAAGCCATGCCGCGATTGCAGTCATCGGTGGAATCAGCCACCAGGAATTGAATTGCTGGGCCAACAATGGCAAGTCCTATCCCATTTTGTGAGTTATTAATTTCAGATATGAAATGAATTTTATTTATCACATCAAAATTACCGTGTATATAATGAACTAAAATTTTTAACTGAACTTAAGCTTTTGTCAGAGTAAAATTTATCCTTGCAACTTAAGAATTATGTTGTTGTTGCAGGTGGAGTGACATCAACGAACGATTTCCTGAAAAAATTCTTCCCAGACGTGTACAAAAGAAAGCACATGCACCAGGAAGCGACTACTGCAAATATGACAACCAAGTGCTGATACTTTTCACATCATCCCTCTATTTCTCAGCACTAGTAATGACATTCTTTGCTTGCTACTTGACAAGAAAGAAAGGCGGCAAGTATCATTGTGGGAGCCCTTAGCTTCTTGGCTGGAGCAATACTCAATGCAGCTGCACAGAACATTGCGATGCTCGTCATTGCCAGGTCCAACCCTTGCACTTGCACTTCATCTCCCACAGAACATGGTCTTAACTAAAGCAGCCTTGCACTTCATCTCCCACAGTCTTTAGTAAATAACTTATTAATGTAACTTATGTTCCATACTTGTACCAGAAACATGGTAGAGTTTCAGTGAATTAGAGGTGCTGAAGATTCCTTCTATTTTTGGGTTCAGAATCTATTATTTACCTGTCTATATAAAGTAATAAACTTGTTAGTATTATTACATGGTCATGCTCAACTCAAAATTTTATTTGAGAAAAATTTAATAATTTTTCAGGTAAAATATTTCATTTACTAGTAGATGCTTATTTTCCCGTTTAATATACCAAAACTTTGGTTTGAGCAAAAACTAGAACAGTATAATTACATGTTTGTAGCCACATTAATTACCTTTAAACTAAATTTATACTTCTAATGAATGAAAATTTACTAAGTTCTCTATCCCCAAAGTAAACTAGCAAGTACAATTTTCATATGAAGGACTGCCCCCAAAGTCCAAACCAAAGTAAACTAGCAAGTACTTGTAGGCCTATTTTGAAATTTATTAACTTTGTGGTCCAATAACCCAAAGTATGTCATATATTATCCAATAAAATCCAACAAGATAAGCAAGAAGCCACAAACACAAACAATTCTTACAACCCCAACAAAATCAACACCAACTTTCTCTCAGATTCAAATGCAGCAGCAGCAACAATGACAATAGTAGTGGTTTAAACTCATCATCAGTTCAAGCACCAACTGATTCTGCTGCTGTAGGAGTAAGGTTCAGGAGAAGTCATCAAGAAAGCAAGAAAACAATAACAATGATGGAGGTGTTGCTACAAGAATGGGAAATGTCAAAAGTGCCCCCAAGAAGAAATGGGAGGAGATGACATTGAATGAGAAGGCAGTGGAACTATACATGGGAGAAAAGGGTGCACTGTTTTGGCTCAACAAGTTTGCATATGCATCAATATTCATAATGATTGGTGCTTGGATTTTGTTCAGGTTTGTTGGTCCTGCACTCAATCTTTATCAGCTGGATTCTCAACCATTGAACCCTTCTGATGTATTCAAGGGATCTTAATTAGCTTTCTTCCTAATTTTGAAACAAATGAAGATTGATTGTTTTATCTTTTGTTATCATGTGTACTTTAATTTTGTACTCTTATTCATAGGAAAATTAATCGTCGACTTTAGACATACAAATATAGAAACAAGCTTTCCATTAGCATTGCTGTTAAAATGCCTCATGCATGATTATTGATTAGTAAGTTACATATATAGAATTCATAGACCTATTGTTTCCATGTACATGATGCTTCATTATTCCATTAACTATGGAAAAAAAAGAACAGATTATTATTATTATTATTTTAAATATGATTCCGGTGAATAATATCTAAAGGTGATGATTTTTGTTTTGGTGGATACTACTATGAAGATTTTACTATTATTTTTATATGAAGATGCTTCTTTTTTATCATTAGATGATGAAATGTATGGTTTGATTTTGATGTGTTACAAAAGTGTTATTTTTTTAGAGTGTGGCTAAATAAAGAAAGTATACTTTTAACACAAAAATTTTCATAAAAAGATGTTTTTAGCATCTTCATTTGAGTAGTTACCTTTTGTTTTTCCTTTTGTCTAACATTCAATAGGTATATATCTATTGATGGGCAAAATCTTCCTCGTAATTTTCACTGTAATAATAATTTTGTAGGTAAGATATATGTTACAGATGAGCCTATTTTTGTGTGTATTTGAAATAAAATCAAGTTTAGCTATTTTTTATATTAATATTCTACCAAATTTAACTAAAGAAAAAGATTCTAAAGATCTTGATAAAATTAAAAAATATAAGCATTTATGGAATGCAAAAATTATTATAAATTAAATTATAAGAAATTGAGTAAATGTAATTACACAATTCTATAAAATATTTTATATTATTAATACATTAAAATTAAACTTTTGCAAATTTATCAAAAGATATTTAAGTCTAAATAAACTAAGTGCAGGCATTCCTATGATAAAGCATAATGACGGAGTTAGATACTTAGATTTATGTATTTGATGCAATTTAGTAGGATAAGATTCTATATAATTTTTGTCGTGTTATGGAATTTTTTTTTGGTAGCACGAATTAGGGAACAAAACAAATAGAAAGAATTTACCTCTAATAAAATTTACTGGCATAACACAATTAGCTAGAAAGAATAATATAACAAAATCTCATTTCATTTTAGGATGATTATTTAGTCTTCGAAAACTTTCGTACGAATAAATTTACTTCTAAAAAAATAAAATGATCAAATAGGCTTTGAGTTAAACCTTAAAATAGTTTTTAAATTAATTTATTTATGGAAGTTAAAAATGTGATGTACAATAATATTGTATCATAGTGAGTAATCTATAAATATAGAACTGATAAATTCAATAACCTACAAAATGTAAGTTATCTTTTGGTTGAGCTGACTTTAAAAAGACTGCATGCACTGCAAAATGCAGCTTGCGTTTGGCATGAGAGGAGAACGCAACTTCGAAATGTGTTCTTGTCCCCTGCATGCCAACATCAAAAGAGAGTGGTGGAGCCGCCTATAAAACCAAAACGCAGACCATGAAAGTTTCAGTTTTCCTTTCATTTTATATGCTGTGAGTGAGTTTTGAAAGTGAAAGGATTGGAGTTAAGAGTGAAAGGAAGTAAGTTTGTAAGGAGGAAGAATCAGTGAAAGTTTGGAGCTTTATTTAATAAAGAAAAAAAATAATTCGTAATTTTACTTTACCTAAAAAACACAATATTGAATTTTTGAATCATCCTCAATGGATAAGTAATTTTTTTTCTAATTTTATGATAAATAAATATATTTATTTTTATGTTTTTTATTGATATATTTTAACTAATAAATTAATAATAATAATAATAATAATAATAATAATAATAATAATAATGTCTATGATATCAATAATAATTTTTTTTATCATATCGTTAGTCATGAAATATTATTATTATTATTATTATTATTATTATTATTATTATAACCGTTATAATTAATTATTATTAATGTTATTATTAGAATAATTATTACTGTTATTATAATATTATTACTGTTATTATAATAATTATTTTTTAAGATAATAATAGTAATGATACTGTTTAGTTACCGTTTATTATTATTATTATTATTATTATTATTATTATTATTATTATTATTATTATTATTGATGAGTTTGAAAAATTCCTATTTAATTTTGATGATGAACAAACATTATTAAAATATTTAATTATAAAATTATTAATTTGATCTTAATTCATATTTGCTTAATTAATAATTTTGTTGTGCAGATTTTAAGTTGGGCCGAAAAATGAGTTTGTGGTATAAGCCCAATAATCAGCCTTACTACAAGTTATATATTAAGTGGCTGAATTTTTATATTGATGGGACAAGTTCAATGCTGTTACAACCAAGCCCATGGTTAATTTTGATGAAAGTTTCTTGCTTGATCCGAAACAAGATTCATCAAGAAAGCAAATGTTAACTAGTTGGGCCAGTTTTAATTTTAATACTACAAAGCCCAAATCTTATTATTGATGAATGCTTCCAAACTTGGTCCGAAACCAAGATAAAATAAAAGCAAAATGCTTCCAACGGATCCAAGCTTTTAACCATGTGATGGATTTCAAAATCTATTATATTGATAATTGATGCATGGGAAATATGAGAGAGAAAAGTTCAGCTGAATTGATTGATGGCCATAATGACAACACGCCACTCTAAGTTAGGGAAGTAAAAGCAACTTTTACCAACAAAGTGGTTTATCACATTAAATTACTTTTCTTCTAAGTTGTTTATTCTCTCTCATCTCTTTCTTGTTTCTTCTTCGGTCTTTGTCCAGGAAGCTATGGACGCTATGCTCATCAACAAAGAAAAAGAAGAAGTTGCATGCATCAAGACCATCAAGTTAATGATGGCAGGAAAAATAAAAGTATGTAGTGGCTGAGATTGTCACCAAATGTGGTTAGATTTGGTGAGGTAATCTCGAGCTCTTCATGCTCAGAAAAGGAAGAAGAAGATTCGGCCAGCAAGGGAGATTCTTGAAGCATGACTTGTCTTTGATTCTGCTCAACCACCACAGGGAGTAGCTAGAGTGGCGAAGTGATGGTTGAGGCAGAGATTGAAGCAGATGAAGTCATCATCATCATGAAGCATCAAGGGCCAGAAATCCATCTTGGAGAGGAAGCCAATGATGGAGTGCCCGGATTGATGAAGAGCGATGATCAAGGAAGGACTAGAGGTAATTGCATGTTGGGTTTTGCATGGTTATCTCTTCTCTCTCTATGTGGCCGAACCGGTTCTATTTGTTGAAGGAGGAAGAAGTTGGTTCGGTTTTGGCTTCAATAAGTGGAGGCTCCCCTCTTCTATAATAAGGGTGGACAACCACTGTTTGAGGCAAGGAGAAAATTTGAGAGTGCAAGGCACAGAGTTCTCAGAGCTACCTGAGCTAACAGTTTTCTCTTCTCCTTCAATGTTCTCTGTTTTGTAATTTTTCTGTTTAATTTTGTCATGTCTTGAGTCTCATGGAAAAAGGCAAACAAGTGAGGTTTGTATGAAAAAGCCATAGAGCGGAAAAAGGCAGAGAAAGCAAAATTAAAAGAAAATGTCATAGATGTCTTAGAGGTCCTTTGTTCATCTATGTTGTGTATCATGATTTTGTGGGAATCCCCTTGTAAGTTGGGTTAGCACTTTACAAGTTGTAATCAGATTGATTATAGTGAAATTCCATCATGTTTGTGATAGAGACTGGATGTAGGTTGCACTGCACTTAGCAGCCGAATCAGGATATATCTGGGTGCAATCTTCTTCTCCTTTCTACTCCATTTCTATTTTCTACTACACAGGAGCAAAAACCAGAATTATCTCGTGCCAAGTGACGAGACAAAAAGAAAAGTCTCGTGGCTAGGGACGAGACAAAACAAAAAGTCTCGTGTGCAGTGAAGAGATAAAAAGAGTAAAAGTTTCTAGAATTAGTCTGACAAGTCAGCAAGTGTTATCAAGCGAAAAAGGGGGCTAAGATTCAACCCCCCTTCTCTTAGCCACTGAAACCATCAATTATTATTATTATAGAATACGTATAGTAATCATTATTATTTTCTAATAGTAAATAAATATTTATTATTTTTTAATAGTTTATTATTATTTTTTAATAATTTATTATTATTATTTAGAATTTAATAATATCATTTTTTTGCAGGATATCAGGGATTTGTTGTCCACAAAATTCGATCCGCCGGATATTTTTAACGAGGTAGGGCAACGGCACTAGTATTGACTGGGTTTCAACATGTTTCGCGAGTAGGTGAAATAAGAGGACATTCTGCACTACTGAGTGCTTTGGTGGAACGCTGGAGGCCGGAGACTCACACATTTCATCTTCCGGTCGGTGAAGTGACAGTGACGTTGGAAGATGTAAGCTATATTCTTGATCTCCCGATTAATGGGGAGGCCGTTACGGGTAGATCAGACAATAGTTACCAGTTTTTGATGGAGAACTGCATTGCCTGTTTTGGTTGGGATCCCGGTCCACAAGATCACATGTTGGGAAAGGTTAATCTCGCATGGGTCCGGAGGTGCAGAGACATCGAACCTTGTGACATTCAAGAGTCTGTTGAGCGGTACGTCTGGGCGCATATTTTCTGCGTGCTCGGAACTGTAGTGTTTTCGAATAAATCGACCACTTCATTGAACTTGAAATTTCTACCACTACTTCGAAATTTCCACCGGATTTCAGGATACAGTTGGGGGTAGCTAGTCTTGCAAACTTACATAGATCGTTGTATCGTGCTTTACGATACAAGTGTAAAGAAATGGACGGCCCACTGATACTACTTTTTGTTTGAGCGTGGGAGCGTATGTTGTTCCTGGCACCTATACCGCGCGATCAGCTCGGCGACGTTGGTATTTCACTTGCGCGACAGTATTGTTTTTTATTGTTATTGTTATTGTTATTATTGTTGTTATTGTTATTGTTATTATTATTATTATTTTGTTATTCTTGTTAATATTATTATTCTATTTTTTTTAGGTGGAGTCATTGGTGCCGACATACAAGATATATACAGAGGCATACTACGCATTTTAGGTGAGAATTTGACGATATGGAAATTGACGATGTAAGTTGTAACCATTAATAAACTTGGTTATTCCTATTTCTTCAATTCTTATAATATCATACATTATTCTGCAACAATACTGCATTGTAAATTCATATTGATGGTGATACTATTATACTAAAAGTGAAATCAAATTATAATCTATATAATCTTTCACTGTGTAGCTTGCAGAATTATTATCTTTTTCACACTTTTTTTAATCTTACTCTAATATTTAACCATTTTGTATCTTTTTAACTATAGTATTATTTTACTCATGACTCTTGGTTGTTCATCATTTGTCACTAACAAAATCTAATTTCCCTAATTAATTATCATATAGAGAATTCGCGAATTTGTCTGACCAGATTATATGTATATGTTTTGATATTTGATTAAAAGTTATTAATTAAATATGTTGATTTCTCATATATCTATTCATTTATGAATTGTTAATGTCATCATTGCAAGAGTCACACACATTTTTTTTCTTCCATATGCATGAGGCAACATGGTAATGAAAATGATGTGTGTATCCTCAGGGTGGAAAGGCACAATGAACCAGTGTGTTATGTTGCACTTATCAATGTAGATTTTTAGTATACTTTTTTTTTTCCTACCAAGTATATGAATAGTACATTCAGCAAGGAATGAAAAGCACATTGGTAAATTTTTGTTTTACAACACCCAAATGTGTAAGATTTTATGGTAACACATGACATTATTCAAATAGTTCTGTCAAAATTTTGAATAAATATTTTCATGAATACAAATTTGATTTAAGATAAGAGCATTCATATGTTATTACGATGAATCATTCTTTTTTTAATTTAGTTTTTCTAAAAAGTAATCATAAATTATTATATCATTAAGTCTAAATTATTTATTTTTGTGCATCCCACGGGCTCATTCTCTAGTTAAATATGAAATAATAAAAAAGAGTAACAATTTGGGGCTGTTTTTTTTATATGGAAGAGATATTGGTGTTTTTTTGGGAAATGGGATTATTTGGTGTAATTACAGATAGGTGGATTTTGTAGATAAAAAGTCAACATGTGGGGGGCGTGGTGGACACGTGGCAGCATTCTGGCCAACACGTAGGGGGCGTGGTGGACACGTGGCAGCGTATTGTGCAACACGTGGGGGGCGTGGTGCAACACGTGAAGGGCGTGTTGGACGAGTTCCACAATACTATAATATACTTCAAATATCAATATTTAACCAAAACACCATCTCCCTTTCCATATTAAAAATAATTTCTGACAATTTGGTGGCAGGTATAGTATTGAGCAAGAGTATACTGTTACAGAAAGACCTTAACTGGTGGCTTCCTTGGACCACAGGTAATCCAACTTTCTTTTCCCTTTTTTTTTAGATTTTTTTAATCTCCTTTTTTTATGAACTTTTTTAACCCTTTTTTTATTTTCCTTTCTCTTTGAGTTTGTCTCAATTTAAGTTAGGGTTGCATCTATTACTGCATTTTATGTTGCCTCAAATCGCTAACTCTTAGTAATTTGTTTTGTCTTTTATCCAATTGTCCACTCATGCGTGGATTGAATTTTTCTTAATTTATTTCATTAATAGTAAATACCTATGACTATGATCAAAGATTACATCAACATTTACCTACTGCTTATATATTTTAATTTATTAGTGTTTATCAACTTTTTTTTATTTTTTACACAATATCGAGTACAATAAAAAAGCATTTATAATATTTAATTATTTAAAAAGCATACTTGGATAAACAATTTTGTAATTAATTCTTGATTTGATTTTTTTAACTACTGTATAAATAATCAAAGTGTTTGATACTATGAACCAGAAAAAATCAATAAAAAATTGTTTGGTAGGAATCTCAATTCTTGAAACCACACATGAAAAGAATAATTATAATATAGGAAACTTTTCACCTGTTCCAGTGTATTCTTTAGAATATGACTATTTCATTGTTTGTAGTTAACCAGATTTAATATAAAAAAAATATAAATAGTCTAGATTTAAAAAAAAAATTTGTGGACATTCACAAAAAAAGTGTATGGTGGATATGCAGCCACCGTTACATCTTTTGGATAGTTTATTTGACTTAAAAATGTCTTTTTTATTCAAAGTAATTTCAAGCTAGTTTGAGTGAAATATATTAAAATTGTATTATTGGGTGAGTTAAGCTGATATTTTGTTGTAAAATTTTTATTCTTTTATAAAAAAATGAATTTATATATTTGCTTAATAAAAAAAAAAGTTGCTTAATAAAAAATGATACTCTACTAGTAAGGTAAGTGTTATTAATTTATTTTATTGAAAAAAATAAAAAAATAAAAATGATATATTAACTGAAATCGTCACAAAATATATTTTTAATTTAATTAATTGAATGTAAAATGAGTTAAAAAATATATTTTTTTAAATGAATAGAAAAATAAATAGGACAATTTTAATATTAGTATAAACTAAATTTAATTGCTCAAGTAAGTATTACTGTAATAATATTAACAAAAATTTGTGCAAAAACAATATTACTTATAGTTTAATTTTATCGACTACACTCATTTCAAAATATAAGTATTAAATTTATTGTGCTAAAATTTTAAGGATAATATAGAATTTTACAATAAATTAATTTTATCTGATATTCATTAATTAAATAAATAAATTTATGAAAATATTTTTTAATTAATTAATTAATTATAAGCCTTAAGAAAAAAAACTAATCTCATAATTCTTGTTAACTAAATTATAATATAGGATAGTGATCTGAATAGTTTTATGGATAGGACTTATCAAGAAATAACTTAAAAATTGACAATAAATAAGTAATAAGGGGTTGATAAAAAAATAAACAATAAATTTTGTGCATCGCTAATATTATTGGTGAATAATATTTATTAAGAAAATTAAAATATTAAGTTATTAATTAACATCTTTAGATGAAAGACATAAGTAGTCAAATTAAAAAAAACCCTAGAATTATAGACTGCAAACTTTGTAAAGCTATAATAAATTATTTTTTTTTTTGCATATAAGAAACCATTTAATAAAAAAAATAATATTAATATTAAATCTATTATCCGTTAAGTTATATTAACTAATTGCTTACACTTGTAAGTTAAGGATAACTACTTATGTTACTTATAATTGATTAAATAAAAAATTTTAGAATTATAATTGTGCTAAATTAATATTCTTTTGTTTTTAAGTCTTTTCTCTTATTTTATTTTATGATAAATTTTAGTTTAATATTTTAAAAAATAATAGTAATTCTTATCAAAGAAATAATTGAGCACATATAAAATTTTTTGTTGTAATTTTTTAGAATCTATTTAGAATAATTATCTTTTAATTTAGATTTTAATAAGTATTATTATTAATTTTTTTTTCATACCCTATGATAAATAAAAAAAGTAAACGAAACGAAAAGGATCCTAATATTAGTAAATTAAAGATAGATAAAAGAAATATGAAATAAAACAAATATGTCAACTTTATTATTAAGATGTATGTGCAATATTTTTTATTTATATTATGTGTTAGTTTTTTAAGATAATAATATTTAGGTTCACCTTTAATATATTATAAATAAGTAGATAAACAAAAATAAAAAAACAGAAAATTTAAAAAGAATGAGAAAAAATCATTTTTAATTATAAAGATCTATTTAACATTTATCACCAGTTTTATTTTTTTTATTTTTCTTTATTTTTTTTATTTAAAATAATATAATAAAAGACAAATTCCAATAACATATTATAAAAATATTTTTAAAATGATATGTTCATGTTATATTTAAATACTATTATATAAAAAAAAATTAAAAAATCATTATATGCAAATTAAGTATGATTGTCTTTTAAATTTATCTATACTTATTAAAAAAAATAATATTAATATTAAATACATTTAATAACTTAAAAAAAAGTAAAATAATATTATATATCTCTAAATCTTTTTGTTAACTAAGTATAATTAAGTTAATTTAATATAATAAAAATTAGTTATAACTAGTATTATTTAATTATATGTTTCTTTTTTCGGAGGATCACAGAAATTATAGCTAGTTGAGAAATGATCATCACAAATATCAATATTTTTTTTTTGAAAAAATAATACCTTAAGATTTAAGAAACGGAGAACACCATTTTCAACCCTACCGAAAAATTAAACCGATATTTTTCATGCTCCCATATCTATTTATCTTATCTTAATGAATCATTTTGTTGCTCACTTTGTCACGCAATAGAAACCAACAAAATCTCTAATTACTTAGATAGTTTTATTAGAGACTAATTTAAAATATATTCTTTAAATATTTACTTTTAGGGGAGATAAAATATCGATTTAAGAAATCACTAGTCAGATAGGACCACTTTTTTCGACTAAATATTTATTTTAGTCTTTGAGATTCACGTGATTACTCATTTTGATCTTTGAAATTTAAAATTATCTATACTAGTCCTTCAGATTCAAGTTTAGGCATTAATGTGGTCCTTCGATTCTTTTTGGTGATGATTAGGTTAATGGAGTGTTTAGATGACACCTTTCCTACCACATTAGATGATGGGTAAACGATATCGTTTATCCTTGGCACCCAAACAAGTCAGAAATGTCATCGTTTTGTATATAAATGGAGAAAAAACGATAGAGACCCAAAATAAAGTATTCGTCTTCTTCTTTACCTCTACTATTCTTCGTTTCTAACTTGTTTGGACGCCAAAAGTAAACGATGTGGTTTACTCATCATCCAATGGCAAAGAGGGTGCAATCTCAGCATGGAAAGAATTGAAAGACCATATTAGTGCCTGAACTTGAATCTGGAGAATCAATATAGGTAATTTTAAATTTTAGGGACCAAAACGAATAATCACGTGAATCTCAGAGATTTTACTCATTCCTTTCATACCAAAGTCACAATTTAGTTTTTTCTTTTTTAATGTTTTATATCGTACGGTGCCTTTGAGGTGCATGTTTTATGGAACCTGGAAGTATATGAAAATGTTCGCAGTTGAACACAAATCTTAACATAAAGGTTTATTAGTCTTTTTGTTTTTGTGAACATAAGTCTAAAAGAGAAACTCAATAAAAAAAATTAAAAGAACAATGATGAAGCTCCTAAACTATATTATTCATAAGCAAACGAAGCAAGGTCGGTGATACTGGCTTCATAGTTATTTTGGACTCCAAATTAAGCCAACCAGTGAGTCACGGGATTTGCACTTTCTTAAATTAGCACAAAACGCAGCTATCAAATATATAATAATGCTCAATTGTGATGTCATATTTTTTTATATTTATACTCATACTTATTAATTATACTTATATGACAATATTTCTATACATATGGAATTATTTTTTTAAATAAAATAAAATTGAGGGGACCATGTATTCTCAGAATCTCTAATAAGCTTTACTACCAATGAAACCAACTCACTTTATTTGAGGGGCTCTGGGCACAACAGTAATAATAATGTCAACTAATTAACTATATATATCATACAAAGAAAAAGGGCATTTATTTGAATAGGAAGAGTGCAAGTATCTAACTAAATTGTTTGCTGGTTCCATTTGGGTAATTATCCTTTATTTGTTAAAAATAAAAAAGAGATGATGACTCAATAGGTTCAGCCAAACTTAACTAAAGTTAACACAAAGTCATGATGCCAGTGCATTAGTGTTGGAAGATAGAGAATTATGATGGAGACTAGGGCCATTGATGATGAATTTCTTTATGAGATCTTTATTAATTGTTTACCAATCACACAACAACTATTCTCCCAAATCCAATAATATAAATAGAAAAAAAAAATAAATCGAAATTAAACAATTAAATTGAAAGCTTGATGTATACCATCACTAATTCTAGTTTGGAAAAATTCGAATAATGTGATGTTCAGCCTTATGTAGCAAACTGATGTGATGCATTTTATTCCAGCTAAACATACACTTCCATTCTCCATTACTAAGCATACACTTGCAGCTAAAGGTAACGCATTTTCTGGCTTATAAATTCAGCAACCCTGACCCCTCTCTCTCCATTCTCCATTACTCACTCACATATCAGACTTTCTTTCTTTTTCTTCAGGGCTTCTAACGAGCCTTTTTTAGTGAAAATTTTGCTAAGTTACTACACAAACCTGAAAGACTGCTGCTTCTTCTTGACCCTACTTTTACTGTTCTCGACGGGATGTGGCTCTGTCCTACGTCCAGGACAAGTAGGTCTTACCTGGATAGAGGAAGATGAGAGATCGGCAGCGGTTGCATGCTTCGGGGTAATGCAACCGATGTTGCTGACAGCAGTTACAGCAAAAAATTGATCGGCGGCTAAAAAAGCTGGTTTTTCCCTCGTGACATGGTCCTCTTTCATAGGGCTCGGCAGCCTTATTTTGACTTCGTTATCCAGCTTATCATCGGTTATTACAACGGCGGTTGCATCTCTAAACTCGGGTGCAACCGTCCTATTATCCTTGCCATTGCCGTTGCCGTCGCTACAGGATAATAGGACAGTGGCGTCGAGTTTGCAGGTGTATTGACCACTGTAATAACGGATGATGGGCTGGACAACCAAACTGGAAATAGGGCTGCCGAGTCAGATGAAAGAGGAGCATTTCACGACGGATTAAGCTACAATGGCTACTGACGTGTACCCCGTTATACTCGGGAATAAGGCTAAAATCGAAACCGAGCTCAGAAATCGGGAACACAGAATTGCAACAAAAATTCCTGACTAAGTCAACCTTATCCACAACAACAGAACCTACTAATCAGAATGAATCACGACTCTACATAACCAAAAGATACTGGTAACGGCACCTACCAAATACATCAGAACAAACTAGCCATATTCGCCTATAAAGGCTCAGAGGACACAACCCACAGGACAGGTCACAGAACTTATTCTCACTTATTATTCTTTATTCCTTTATAACTCACATACTTACTTGAGCGTCGGAGTACTTTGTGCAGGTGCTCTCCCGCCGTGTTTCAGAGGGCTGAGGTTAATTTGCAACGCTGTCCCGGGACGATGTATATCTCGACCTAGGACTCAAGTGCCCACCCGAAAGCTATATACCTTGGCGTACCCAGGACGGAACATTTGGCACCCATCGTGGGGCCCCGAGAGTTAATATAACCCCGCCTTTTTACTTCATATTGCACTATGTATCTTCTTTGTGCAGGGTTTCTCAACTCTCCAGTATGGCCAATAATGGAGTTCACCGAATCACTCAGGCCGAGCTCCTGGCCCAGATGACAGAACTGCAAGCTGAAGTCCGAAGACTCGTTGAGATATCTGCTCGGAACAACGCCGGCAAACACGAGGAGAACAGCCCCAAGGGCCAGGAAAAGACAACACAAACCTACTGAGCGTCAACCCACTAAAGGAGAAGCTAACCTTGGACAACCCGTTCTTCGAGAAAATCACCAACTATCAGATGCCGAAGAATTTCACACTGCCCTCTTCCCTTGAGCCGTATAAGGGGATTGGTGACCCCCGGTCTCACATTAAGAAATTCCAATCTATGATATTCTTTAATGGCCCTAACAATGAAGCCGTGCTTTGCAAGGCTTTTTCCACATACCTTGATGGAGCTGCATTACTTTGGTTTTCAAAATTACCTGAAGGATCAATCTCTTCATTTGAGGAATTGGCGAAGTCCTTCATCGACTACTTTGCGGCGGCGCGGATATATGTGCACAGATCAGACTATCTAGGAACCATCCGCCAAGGTCCACAAGAAAGCCTAAAAGACTATATGACGAGATTCGCAGAGGCCACCATGGAGATACCAGACCTGAACCCTGCTATCCACCTACACGCCCTCAAGGCCGGTCTCAAACCCAGGAAGTTCAGAGAAACAATCGCGGTAACAAAACCGAAAACATTAAAAGAATTTCGAGAAAGAGCGGCCGGACAAATGGAGATCGAGGAACTCCGTAAAGCCAAAAAAGCAGAAAGGAGGCAACCCAGAAGGGAAGAAAACCGAACAATAAGGACGGCCGACCACAAAGACTCCAGGAAACCATTTAAGCTCACCCCGAAGTTCACAATTACACCAGGTTCAACACAAAGAGAGAGAAGATAATCAAAGAAATACTCAATGCCAAAATTATAAAACCTCTGGCAAGGGCAGGAAGCTATCAAGACCAACGATTCGTCAACAGAAGTAAACACTGCACTTTCCATCAAAAGTACGGACATACAACCGACGAGTGCGTCATAGCTAAAGATCTACTAGAAAGATTAGCTCGGCAAGGCCTCCTGGACAAATATATTGAAGGAAGAAAACATAAAGAAGAAAGCCGAGACCGAGAAGAACGCCAACAAACCTCAGGAAGCAAGGAGACAATAAATGGTCAAACAATGCACCACCAAAAGGTATTATAAATTGCATTTTCAGAGGGTTTGCCAGCGGAGGTGCAACAACCTCGGCAAGAAAAAGAAGCTACCGCGCAATGTTGGCAATCGAAGGAACCACGCCACAAAACAAAGACAAGTCTGACCTCCAAATCACCTTCAGCCAGACAGACATATGCTCGGCAGCACCAAACCTAGACGACCCAATGGTAATCTCTATCCAAACAGGCGAGCTATTGGTAAGAAAAGTCCTTTTAGACCCAGGTAGCAGTGCAGATGTACTTTTCTATTCCACTTTTCTAAAAATGAAATTATCTGAAAAACTTATACAACTCTCATCCGAAGAGCTAGTAGGTTTCTCTGGAGAAAGGGTCCCCATCAAGGGATATATATAGCTAAAGACGATTATAGGAGAAGACTCATTATCAAAAACTATCGACTTACAATACCTGGTAGTTGATTGCCCAAGTCCTTACAATATTTTACTCGGAAGACCTACTCTGAACATGTTCAGGACAGCAGTGTCTACCTTTCATCTATGTGTTAAATTTCAGGTACAGGACGGAAGGATATCAACGCTCCACTCGGATCACCAACAAGCTCGGCAATGCTACAACGCAAGCCTGAAGAAGTCGGAAACAAAAGAAAAGCATCAACAGGAAGTCAAAGCGATCTACAGTCAAAACGAAGTCCTAACCCTGGCCGAGCTTGATCCCCGAGCGGACACTGAAGAAAGACCTCAACCAACGGATGAACTTCAGAAAGTTCCATTGACTGCCAAGCCAGAACAAGCAACATACATCGGTCAAGCCCTACAAGGAAAGGAAAGGTCCGAGCTCAGAAAAGTATTACAAGACAACACCGACCTATTCGCTTAGACTTCAACAGACATGCCAGGAATAGATCCAACCATCATCTGCCATAAACTCGCCACCGACAGAACAAGTCGACCTGTAGCTCAGAAGAAGAGGAACCTCGGAACAGAAAAATCAAAGGCAGCACTAGAAGAAACCAAAAAGCTTCGTAAAGCCAATTTCATCAAAGAAATCAGATTCACCACATGGCTCTCGAACGTGGTAATGGTAAGGAAAAGCTTAGGTAAATGGCGCATGTGCATCAACTTTACAGATTTAAATAAGGCATGCTCCAAGGACGCTTATCCTTTACCTTGCATCGATAAACTTGTAAACAATGCATCAGGTTTCAAAAGCTTGAGCTTCATGGATGCATACTCTGGCTACAACCAGATACTCATACATCCAGAAGACCAAAGCAAAATAATATTTATAACTGAACATGGAAATTTTTGTTATAGAGTAATGGCATTTGTTTTAAAGAATGCAGGTGCAACCTACCAACGGCTGATGGACAAAGTATTCCATCACCAAATAGGTCAGAACATGGAGATCTATGTCGACGATATGGTCGCCAAGACCACCCAGGAAAAATCACACTGCGAAGACCTAAAAAAGATATTTGCATAGATAAGAACATACAAGATGAGACTCAACCCAGACAAATGTGCCTTTGGAGTGCAAGGAGGCAAATTCCTCGGATTTATGCTAACTTCACGAGGAATCGAAGTAAATCCTAAAAAATTCGAAGCAATACTTAATATGACGAGCCCTAAAACAGTAAAAGAAGTACAACAATTGGCAAAAAAAGTAGCAGCACTATCCCAGTTCCTACCATCAGCATCAAGCCAATCATACCACTTTTTCCAAGCAATAACAAAGAATAAAAAGTTCCAATGGATAGGGGAATGCGAGAAAATGTTCGCCGAGCTCAAAACAATTTTGTCATGACCACCAGTGCTGCAAAGACCGGAAGTCGGTAAACCTTTATATTTGTACTTATCAATTTCTAACCATTCTATAAGCTCGGCTTTAGTTATCGAGACAGGAAAAACGCAACAACCGGTATACTTCGTCAGTAGAGTCATGCAGTCAGCAGAACAAAGGTATCCGAAGATAGAACAACTAGCTTTAACGCTTGTGACAACAGCAAGAAGACTCAGACCCTACTTCCAGAGCCACACAGTAATAGTATGGACAAACCAACCATTAAAACAAATACTGACAAAACCAGAACTGGCTGGACGTCTGACTAAATGGTCTATCGAGCTCTCAGAATTTGATATCCAATTTCAACCAAGGTCGGTATTGAAAGCACAGGTCCTCACAGACTTCATCTCAGAACTAACCCCGGACGAGAACAACAAACCTTGGGAGTTACACGTTGATGGGGCATCCAGCCGAGGAGGAAGCGGAGCTGGGATAATCCTGAAAGAAGTTGACAAAGTGGTGGCCGAGTAGTCTCTTCGGTTTCACTTCCCGGCAAGCAACAATCAAGCCGAATATGAGGCCTTCATAGCAGGACTCAAGCTCGCTCTGAGCCTCCAAGTACAAAGCCTAACAGCATATTGTGACTCCCTCTTGGTGGTTCAACAAATCCGAGGAGAATTTCGGGTAAAAGATCCCTCGCTAGAGCGATATTGGCTTATAGCAAGGGATCTCATTTCAAAGTTCAGTTCGTTCATTATTCTACATGTGCATAGAGAAAATAATGTTAGGGCAGACATATTATCCAAACTTGCCGCCACTAGGGCAGACACACAAACATCGGCATTATCACAACTCACACTTAAAAAACCCAGCATTGAACTATTATCTATAACAAACATTAACCACCTCCGCGACTGAAGAACACCTTTCCTTGAGTACATCAATGCAGGTATCATACCCAGAGATGAGCTCAACCTGCAACACTTCAGACGAAAAGCAAGTCTCTACACAAACATAGCAGGAGAACTATACAGGCGCGATTTCTCACAACCATTCCTAAAATGCCTAAATGAAGAAGAGGCAAAAGAAGTGATGGACGAAGTTCATGAGGGTGTATGTGAAAACCACATCGGAGGACGAGCTCTCGCTGCAAAGATCGTCCAAACAGGATATTATTGGCCGACCATGAAAAGGGATTGCATAACGAAAGTCAAAACATGTGATAAATGCCAAAAGCATGCCGCCATCTCTACAAAGCCGGCCGAAGTATTACAGAGCATGGAGGTAAGCTGGCCTTTTCACAGATGGGGACTTGACATCCTCGGCCCATTCCCAATAGCACCAGGCTAGGTAAAATTTCTCCTAGTATCAATAGACTATTTCTCCAAATGGATAGAAGCACAGCCATTGGCGAGAATAACGGCCGAAAAGGTACGATATTTCATTTGGAAAAATATCATATGTCGATTCGGAATACCAAAGGAAATAATATCAGACAATGGTAGGCAATTCACAGATAATAAGCTCAGTTCATTTCTAAATAACTTTAATATACAGCATCATTTTAGCTCGGTCGAACACCCACAAACAAATGGGCAAGCCGAGGCTGCTAACCGAGTTATACTGCAGGCACTAAAGAAAAAACTCGATAATGCAAAGGGAGAGTGGGCAGAGCTAATTCCAGAAGTATTATAGAGCTACAACACCATAGTACAAACCACCACAGGCGAGACACCTTTCAAAATAGTCTATGGCTCGGAGGCACTGATCCCGGTAGAAGTCGGCATTCCCACATTAAGAGCCGAACTATACGACGAGCTACATAATACAAACACAAGAAACGCCGAGCTTGACCTCGCAGAAGAGGACAGGGAAATAGCCGCCATCAAACAAAGAGCACGGAAACAACTGGCAGAAAGAAGGCATAATAAGAAAGTGGTGACAAGGACATTCGAGGAGGGCGACCTAGTCCTCAGACGAACAGAAGAAGCCAGACGACCAATTTCGCATGGAAAGCTCGCCGCAAACTGGGAGGGACCATTCCGAGTGTCCAAAGTTCTCGGAATGGGGGCTTACCAGCTACAAACACTACAAGGCAATCCGATATTAGGAAATTGGAATATCTCCTCTCTAAAGATGTACCGATCTTAACTTGTACAAATCGTGAATGAAGGTACTCTTTTTCCCCCCTTAGAGCCTTTTTTCCCAAGAAAAGGGTTTTTGGCCTAAGGTGGGTTTTAACGAGGCCCGACGCACAATACATTGTCAATATTCAAATCTATAATTAATCATATTCAGTCCCAAATGACTTTTTTAATAAAATACAAATCCCACGTCTCCTATCTTAGTCGCAGAAAAACAATCTACCAAAAACGAGAAATATTAACACAAACCGACCTAACAATGGTCGGCACCAGCAAACAAGTTCAAACTAACAATATCCAACATCCACAAGGACATAATGTCACTTTCAAAAACAAAGTACAAAATAAACAAACACCAAATTAAAACTAAGAAGGAGGGGCATTCTGATCATGCTCCTCTACAGTCCCGTCTACAACTAGTTTTCCATTAACTACTATCTTCATCATGTCATGCCGATCAATGTCAAACTCTGGAGCCAGCAGAGAAATTTGGCTCACAGCACGTTAAAGCAATAGGAGAACATCTTCATCCCATTTTCCTCCAACTCATGAACACGAGATGTGAGCCAACCTTTGGCCACATCATTTTCCTTCACCTCGGCTTGCAACAGTCAAATCTGGTCCCTTAAGAGAGCTACCTCCTCCTCAGCCACATCATTAACAAAAACATCATTCTTCTCTTTTACTAACTTCTCCAAATCAGCAATCCTCGCCTTATACGACTTCTCCGAATCAGCAATCTTATCCACCGCCTCCTATTGCTCAGCACCAATAAGCTCGGTGGTGCGACCAAGACACATAAAAACGAGAAGCGACAATCTGTAAAGGGTCCTCCAAAATTAGAACGAGATTACAAAGAAAGAACAAAAAAGAGTTCTGATAAAAGTATAACAACCTGAACGAACTTACCAAGCGCCTCCACACCGATCCGACGGGTCATAAGCATATCTCCAGGATATTGAGATGTCCTATCAGAAAGCTCGGCAAAATTGAATTGCTCACTCCAAAGAGACTGAGAGCTAGACCCTGCAACAAAGCCATGAAGCTTCTTCTGCGATCAAAGGCAGGCTCGCCACCTCCAACAACCTCCTGGTCGGCCTCCGAAATGATCTCCAAAGATGAGTCATCCCTTTTTCGTTTAAATGAGGACGCCGAACGAGCAATAGAAGAGAAAGCTTGCTCACCACCATCCTTCTGATCAGCTGAACCACCAACACCTTTTTCTTTTTTCTTGTTCAAAAAAGACTGCAACTTCAAAGGATCCAAGAGAGGAACTCGTCCACCTACAAGATACAACCAACATCAGAAAAATGACGACAAACTCCAACACAAACAAAAAAATAACCAAGGCATTACCTATATAAGTTCTCAAAACCCTCAGTATCACCTGAATCACAAAAATGCAGAATATCAGGAATAGACATACACTCCCCAACAGCAACACTCTCAACCAGAAAATCCAACAAAAATTCCTCCTCCTCGCTCCGCTCAGAAGCCTCAAGGATTTGACTCGGCTCAGAACACCAATAAAGGGGAAAACTTTTCGCTAAGTTCATCGTCCAAATAAAATAGGTACTCAGACTCAAAAGATCGAACTTTAACAAAAAGAGATTTGAAGTTTTTAAAAGAAGATTTATAAAGAAGAAACAAGGAACGACTAGGGAAACTGCTAAGGCAAACCCACAAGCCCTTCCGAACACCCTTCGCTTGAAAAAGAGAGAAGAATAACGACAAGGAACAAGGAAATGAAAGGTAATCCATCAGGCACTGAAAGGCGCGAAGAAACGCCTAGGAGTTTGGATGTAGCTGTGATGGTGCACAGTTCAGTTGAGTAAGGACATCACACTCGAAAGGGGAAAAGGAAACTTCACACCAAGTTCAATCATGCATGGGGTATACATGTAGAAATACGACTAATCACCCCTTCTCTCATAAACCCTAGCATCACTGGAACACGAAAGAAGTTCAACAGTGACACCAGAACCACCTTTTACGAAGTCCAAACCTTTCAACTCCGAAAGGGAATCGACACTAGTAAAAGAAGAGGAACGGGTTCTAACATCCTCATGAACCCAGTAATAGGGATCATCTTCCCTAACCTCAACAGCTTTCAACTTCTCTTTCAACTTTTCTCCCGCCATGAATAAGCAAAAGCAGTAACAGTAAAAAGTGAGAGAAGAAATGCTAACCTTTTGAAGACATAACAAAGATAAAACGATGAGAAGATGAAGCAGCAAAGCGTAAGTTCCAAAAAAAATGATTATTACAAGCCCACTATCTTAGTGGGTAACTTAAATTCATGTCCACTAAAGAATATGGAAAACCCAAACAGTAATAAACCGCAATAAAGACGACACGATTCACCAAAACAAAAGAAAACCAACTATTCAAAACCCTTTCAAACAAAAAGAAGGCCCAACGACAAGAAGAAGAATCAGACACGAACCTATCAAAGCTCAGCTACTGTTCCTCGCACAACACCACCCGAGCTTGGGGGCTATGACGTGTATCCCGTTATACTCGGGAATAAGCCTAAAATCGAAACCGAGCTCAGAAATCGGGAACACGGAATTGCAACAGAAACTCCTGACTAAGTCAACCTTATCCACAACAACAGAACCTACTAATCAGAATGAATCACGACTCTACATAACCAAAAGATACTGGTAACGGCACCTACCAAATACATCGGAACAAACTAGCCATACTCGCCTATAAAGGCTCAGAGGACACAACCCACAGGACAGGTCACATAACTCATTCTCACTTATTATTCTTTATTCCTTTATAACTCACATACTTACTTAAGCGTCGGAGTGCTTTGTGCAGGTGCTCCCCCACCGTGTTTCAGAAGGCCGAAGTTAATTTGCAACGCTGCCCCGGGACGACGTATATCAAGACCTAGGACTCAAGTGCCCACCCGGAAGCTATATACCTCGGCGTACCTAGGACGGAACAGCTACAATGGCTAAGCTCGCGGAACCATCAGGTGCCTGACATCCGGAGAGTTTGGAGGTCGCTTGACTCTCGGGTTCAGTATATCAATGACGGTAAAATTGTTAATAAAACACAATAAATATATGTTGTTGTGGTTAAAACTGAATTAACAAAAATTTCACCCAAAAAAAGTAAAAGAAAATTAAATTTTTATTCAATATTTGATTTGGGAAATAATAAATTATGCTTCTGTTGTGCTGTTCCTGAGTCTATCGCTGCAGGGGTCCTTCTTTTCTTTGAGCGACTTGGTGGCCTTGTGGTGGAGGAGTTGTCGTTGATAGTATGATGTCGCTAGTGTTCGTGGTTGGAACTTTGTGGGTGGAGCAAGTTGGTGTTCCGTTCATACATCGCCGGAGGAGGAGCGCCTCATCCAAGTTACTACCGGTTGGAAGGGATTTTTTACCAAATCATTTAAGCAGTTATAATATTACAATGTTTTCATCGAGATAAAGCATGAATAAAGAGACTTATCGTATGTATTTGAATTTAGTTCTTTTTATTTAAAAGTAGTAATTAACTTTATTGAAATAATAAAATCAAGTGTAAACTTTAGTTGCATGATCATGCAAGTTATAGTTGTTCTAAAATATTTATTCTTTCAATTCAAAAGGTGCATGATCATCGTGTAACGTCATAATGAGAAGTGCTTATATGAGATCCATAAACTTTTGCAAAAGATCACATAAACAACTTGAGCGTAATCTCTTTGTAAGATCTACTCACTATGCATTAATAGTCAATATCATACGAATACTACTTATATATATATATATATATATATATATATATATATATATATATATATATATATATATATAATTTTACTTCAACGAAATATAGATAACGATATTTGTGATCTTGTGAAGTTATGAGGGCTACAAATTGAATATATAAAAAAAAAGAGATTGTTTTTATTGACATGAAGAGTATCATAAAATGTATTATAAAATGTATCATAAAAGAGATTATGTGATTAATTAATTAGTAAGCTGTAAATTATTGGTGCGATGAATGAAGAGTATCATAAAATGTATTTTCTTGACATATATATATGTTGAAATATATGTGCTTTACAATGACTGAGAATAACAACGTGACACATCTAGATCTTTTTAAGATATGTAAGAAACAAAAAATGATATAATGAAAAAAGAAAATATATAAAATTTTGAAAACTTGCTTCCCTATACATTCTATTAACAGGTAGTTTACACAGCACAGGAAAGTGATAATCTTGTTCAGTGACTTTGAAGCCAGTCATGGATTGCAGACTTGAGTGCGCGGTTCGGAACAAGATTGCGGTGCGCAAGCTTCGAATTTGTCATCGGCGAATCGTCGTGACCGCTGTCAAGCCACCCTCTTATGGCCTCGGCTTCATAAGTGAAGCCATCGGCAGCTACATGCGGATCTCGCATTACTTCCTGCAACATAATTTTCTTGTGTTAGCTGTTTTATATTCAAATGCCAAAGCTAATTCATTGGTATGAGGATTTTGAATTTTACATAGATGATGAGGATATAACATTGTGAAAGATTGAGAGAGCTATGAATGGAGACAAATACCTGAAAGATTGGACAAATGAAATATGATGGTGTTTGTTGGTAAAGACCTGAAGGACTTAGTGTGCCTCCAGAGGAAGCTGTCATGGGGTCCAATACCCTCCATACATCGGAATAAAGATCCGGCCGGTTCTTTCTATTCATCTCGCAACACCTCATGGCCAGGCGAGCCAATTGTTCGGCTTGCACGAATGGCCAGTCTCCGGCTAAAGGATCCAACAGGGATTTCAGCTTTCCGGTTTCCAGTGCATAGGACACTTCCTTTGTTATTCCCAAGGCCGGTCTTCCTGTCAACAATCTCATCAATATGACTCCAAAGGAATAAACATCTGACTTTGGAGTAAGTTCCCCGGACGCAAGGAATTCCGGATCCATGTAAACAAAAGTTCCCTTTGGGTGGGTTCTCCAACACTCTGTAGTGTTATCAGTCGAATCCTCGCGACGGGATAATATGCGGCAGATTCCAAAGTCGCTTAGCTTGCTAATAAGGTTTGCATCAAGGAGAATGTTAGAGGGTTTCAAGTCACCGTGCACTATGCGGTGCGGTTTACTTGAGTGAAGGAAGATGAGAGCTGAACAAAGTTCTGCAGCAATGCGAATTCGAGTTTGCCATGGCAAGGGAGGTGTGTTATCCTTGCAAACCAGACGGTCTTCAAGGCTCCCATTCGGTAAATACTCGTAGATAAGAGTAAAGGATTCTGGGCAGGCTCCAACAAGTGTGATAAGATTTGGATGCCTTAACTTGCTCAATACATCAACCTGGGACAAAACAACAAGTAGGGTCAAAATAAATATCCACTTGGCATATCTTACAAAGTTGGTAATAAACGATGCAAAGGACAATTTCACAAATATACAAAGGAAGAAAGATAGATTTTAAAAGAAATTAACATCTTGTCATAGTCGAAGAAGCTCACCTCTTGTTGAAACTCCAAGGGTCCTTGCATGCTGTCAGAGTGCAACATCTTTATAGCCACCTCAGTGTGCCGCAACATACCTTTAAATATACTTCCGTATCCACCTTCTCCTATCTTTAGGGACTGATCAAAGTTATTTGTTGCTTGTTCTATCTCAAGGAAAGAGAACTCCGAGAACAATTGAGGTGTGCGAGTGCCAGAGGCCTCTCCTTGTTTTTTCCTCAACTCCGTGGCCTCTCTCAGCACTTCATCGCGCTGTACCTGCAACTCATCCCGTTCGTTCTTGTAGCTTTGTAACAGATCCACGGCAGAAATGATCTTCTGCTCATACTCCTTTATCATAAGTTCGGATGATGCAATTTGGCTCTCCAGTGATGACTTCTGATCCAGTGCAAGTTGGAGTTCTTCCTTAACTTTGTCTCTCTGGATCTTCATATTTTGAAGTTGTTCTTTTTCTTTTTGTAGTTCTTCCTCTGCCCTTTTCCTCAGATTCAACTCTTCTACATATAAACTTTCAGAGATTTTAGCCTGTCAATGGGGCAGTTCACGCAATGAGACGGGTTAGAGAACGAACCAAGTTGCAAATTTGGGGCATGATAATACAACACAAAATTATGCTCATCCATTCAAATGATATTATTTAGCATTGGTCATGAATGAGTTATAAATCTCCACTTTCTTATTATACTTCTTTGGTATTAGAATTTAGAAATGCTTTACTGCTAAGAAGAATATAGAAACTACAAAACTAGATACAACCAATGAATACAAAATAAGCAAATATATTTGAAACATGATGAGAATAGAATAGTCTTGGAGAAGTCTTGAAGCAATTAAAAACAGGATAGCTACCTTTCGCATAGCTTCAATGGCCTCCTTTTCAGCTTTCCCACGCCTATATGTTTCTTGATATGCGTTTCGTGTGGCTCTCTCGGCCTCAGCCATAGCCAATTCAAGTTGATCATATATAGTATCATTCATTCCTCCATCCTGCTAGAGTTCAATCACATCATTCTAAGCATCAGCATAAACCTTCCGGTGTTCAGATGCTATCGATTCGAAAGTAAAAGTTGCTTCTCATCACTTCCAACATGTTAAAAGATAAACGTACTCATGCTACAATGCATAAATAGACACTAACTGAATGAGAAAAGAATATTGGTTTACCAGTACACTAGGAGGAGAAGAATGAAGATCCTCTTTGATTGCATGGCTCAAAGTCAACTCTGCTACGTTCTCGGCAATCTCACTAACCGAATTTGGGCTCAACATTGGGTCAACAGCACCACTATCGGAGCACACTGACAAAGCTGAAGGACTCCTTGTCCTTGACAGCCTATCTGACTCATCAGAACTTAAATCAGTACCTAACCTATTTGGTGGAGTTGAGAACCCTTCAAAGTTATCTGGAGAAGAATCATGCATAATGCCCCCTACAGCACCATCATTGGCAGACCTTACTTTGCGAAATAACTCCCGACGATGACTAGTTTGATTTTGGCCCGGAGTAATAACAGATTGAGATCTCGGGAGTACTGGATGTTCAGCTTCAGAGTTTGGAACTTGTTGTACCAAATCCCTGTGTTGATGTCATACTTAAATCAGTACCCAATATTGAAAGGAAGTAAATCAAGATAAAAAGCTTTTTGAAATTATTAAATATACTAGTATTCACAGGAATTTACAAACTCTCTTTCTGTATTGAATTTATCTTTCATGTGAAACTATATTGTGTTTAGATCAGAGTGCATCAATATTTTAGAATGCTTCTTATACCTTGTGTGTATAAGGTGCCCTTTGCAGATAAACTGTATCCGACAAAATGCCGGAGCTTGCTCACATACAAAGATGGCTTTCTTAGATTTCAAGTCCATCATTCTCCTGAAATGTCATGAAGCTGAACTTAGTGGAAATGTGTGAGCTTTCTGTTTCACTTTCAGAATTTCAGGAATGAAAAAGTGAAAACAGTTGTTTTCTGATTTCATCTCCTATTTTCAATTTTTCTGACTTCATCAAAACTAATAGGGATCGGACTACGATTCCACACGGCAAAGAAAGATTCTCTTACAGAAGGGGAGGGTGGTGCTATCTGGCTAGTGGCTTCTTACCTAGAATGGGATCGGTCCGATGCCGCTCCCATGACAAGCCTTTGGATGCCACGTTCGGAGACAAGTTCTACAATTCCTTTTTCAATGTTGTCCATTTCAATATGCACTTTCTCCGCCTGCACCTGTATCAGAAAGCAACTAATGTAAAATCAAATAAAATTTGAAACTAATAGATATACACATAGAATTACAGCGTAAATTTACCCCCATCCGTTGACATATACGAAGATACTCATCAAGAGTCTTATGCATGGTTTGCCTTTCAATATCCCGGTATGCTCGAACCTCCTGCTCTTTCAGTGAACTTGCAGGGAACATAGCACCCACTTAACAAGAAGATTACAATTACAGACCATCATCAGCAAATTGAAAAAAACAAATTGTATGAAAGATTGACCAAATATCAAGCTAAATTTGGTTCTTAAAATCAATTCCTTTTTTGATGAGAGAAAACATCATATGATCATTTTGACCAACACAGCCGAATAACACCAAACAAAAATTGTCAAGTAAATTTCCGACAAAATTCAAACAAAATCCAACAAACAGAACTTTAACTATATTTCCGAAATCTAGTTTGAAAATCATCAAAGCAACACATACCAACCATTGACTTGAAAAATTTCAGACAATTAAGGAACCAAACATCGAATCCATATAGACAAGTATACAAACTTACTCAAAGGGATCTTGGTTGCAGGAACATGAACATGAAGTATGCAAATCCTCCTTCCTCCAGAGTTCTGAATCGCCCATATCAGATTCAGCTTGCTCTCTTTCACTTCTTTTGACACAGCAACATAGATTGGTTCATCAACTACCACAGCTTGATTAGGCTCCTCAACAATTTCACCCTCTTGAACTCGCCTCACAGAACCCATCCTTTGTGTTGTTGCAGGCACAGGACTCACCACAGCCATGCTATGAGAGTGAGATGCAAGACACTTGAATCATTCAGAACAAACAAAAAACTCAACTTTCTCTCAATTTTAGCAAAAAGTTTAAACTTTCAACCCCCACAGTGTTTCAATTAAGAGAACAAGCCACCGCTACAAAGTAATTCCCATTTTGTGCAAACACCAAAAATTGAATCTTTCTTTCTATATTCACAATTGGCACAAACTAAACAAGACCCTTTTAGAGAGAGAGAGAGAGAGAGAGAGAGAGAGAGAGAGAGAGAGAGAGAGAGAAGTTTCCCCTAATACCCAAAAAAAAAAAAAAGAAATAATAAGAGCTTAACGAACCTGAACCTACTCAGTGTGTGTGTCCTTGTCTTTGTCTTACAACTAACTTGAAAGTTCTCATCACACAACTAAAAAAGTGAACATCTTTACTAGCACCAAAGCGTTCAGAAGAAGATGAAGGTATTGAGGTTGGAAGTGATGAGACGAAGTGTTTTATAATGAAAAAAGAAGAAGTGAGAAGGGACAGTTTTGGAAGAGACTGAACAACCTGATCTGAGAGAGGCTAAGAAATGAAAAGGGCAAGCTTGTCTTAACCTCTAATCATTCTCATTGCATTGCGTATAAACAGAAAACACTCTCAAACTACCAATTTATTATTGGATAAAACTATTAAAAATACTTTATAATAATTAAACATGGACAAAAATATTAAGAAGGATTAAAATGATAAAAATGTCTTAAAAAAAATATTTCCATCAGATATTTTTTTTAATTTAATGATTTTATGTTAAGAGAAATGTTTTTGCACTTTTTTAATAGCCAAAATAAAATTTTAAAAATGAAAAAAAAAAGTCTAGAAGCATAATTTTTTTAGCTCTTTTTAAGTATTTTTTGTAAAAATTCGAATTATATTGACAAATAATCGCTTGTCATTCATAAAAAAATTGTTGTTTTCTATTATTTTGCCATGTTTTAAATTTTTTAAAGATATATTATTTATCCCATTCATAAATTTTTATTTTTAAAGAATTTTCTTTTAATAAGGTCTTGCTAGACTAATAATAATGCGCTTCAAAAAAAATAAAAAAAATATAATACTCCTTTGACAATAATTATAATAATATACTAATTATTTTAAACTATAAACTCTGACTATTTAAAAATACAATTACAATAAATTGTGTTATAACACAATAAATCAATTAGTACAAGAATAAATTATGTTTAGAGTAAATAGTTATTTTGTATCTAAAATATTTTAATTTTGGTAAAATAATTTTTTATATTTATTTTTTACAAAATAAAATTTAAATATCTATTTCGTTTGACAAAATAACCTACTCATTCAGAGTATTAGGTTAATATAATATTAAATTTTTTTGTGAAACGAAACAGATAATTAGAGGTTTATTTTATTAAAAATAAATATAAAAATATAATTTTTAAATTAAAATATTTCGTATACAAAATAATAATTTATTCTTATGTTTATAAATTTAAGTCATTTATACAAAATATAGAAAATAGATTGTTAAATAACATTATAAAAGAAAATATTTTAATAAATATTATTAAAAAATAAATCCTTTATATTTTCAATATATTTTGAGCAATTTTAAAAATTATGAAAAGAATTCCCTTGCCAAAAAATATCTTCTTTGACTAAAAAATGGAAAAATATTAATTTATAATTGAAACTAATCGTTTTACGTTGAAAATCAGCTTATAAGTGAAAGTAACGTCGGAAAACATGTTTGGGAACATGCTAAAAAAATTATGTTTGAAAAATAAATTGTTTTTGAAGAAAAAAAGATGTTTGTGGGAGAAATTAAAAAATAACTTGAGCAAAAATAATATTGCTTTTAATTATAAACAAAAAGTTTATTATTTTAAAGTTATAATGATTTTATTATTCTATCTAAGTTATTACCTATTGGGTATTATAAATAATCTATGATTTTAAAATTTGATTATACAAATAAAGGTTATTGAAATGAAATTAATTTTCAACATTTATAAACATATCTTGGAGGTTTTGATTCCAGGCAAAACATTACTGTTTTGAGTTATAATGATTTTATCTATTTGACTTGAAGTATAAAATATGAAGTAGCATAAATAATTATTTCATGCCTATTTTGTGATTTTATATATCACTTTAAAACAGCTTTTTTTCATATATAAGAAACACAATAGATTATCTTAAAATCATTATCCAAAGATAAATTAATTGCCACATAATCAATTATTTAAGAAAAACGATTATACAAATAAAAATGATTAAAATAATTTAAAATTTTCACTGTGACCAAATATATCCTAAATATATAAAAAACTAAAAAAAGATATTATTATTATTTTGCTCTAAAAATTAAATGTGTTTTTAGGATATAATTTAACCAAATATTTTAATAAATCTTGAAACATTTTTTATGGACACATAAATATTTAACTAATATTAAATATTGATTGTATATATTTTTTTTTAAGGGATAAGCATTCTTTTAGTCCCTAATATTTAGGGTCAGAATCGAAACTGTCCCCAACGTAATTTTTTATTTAGAATCATCCTTAACGTTTTATTTCGTATTAAAATTGTCATTTTAATTTTTTACGGATAAAAATACCCTTTACCACTACCAGCACCTCCCTTACTCCACTGCCACCACCTTCCTTACTCCCATCAGATATTAATACTCATAATTAGAATCAAATTCAGAAGCAGAAACACAAATTCAACAAAATCAAATTCAACAACATCAAATTCAGAATCAATAACATCAAATTTAACAATAAAATCAACATACAAAATCAAAATCAAAAGCAGAAGAAAATACAGATGTAGAAATCAAAGCAGAAGAAGCAGATACAGAAGCAGAAGCAAAGCAGAAACAAAACAGAAGCAAAAACAAACATAGACGCAGAAGCAGATGCATCCGGCAGTGGCAGCGGCAACTAGGCAGATCGGTGGTGGTAAGAACCCAGCTCAGCCTCCAATCCCTCTCTCTCTCTTACACGCCGCCCTCCTCGCGTCGTGAAGGCCTAGCAACACATTCCATGGCGGATGAAGTATGCATGAATAGCGGCGATATCTTCCTCAGTTCGCGGTTCTGCCGGCAACAATGCAGGTGTCGCGATAGTGGCAGCGACTATGGCAGCGGCCTCCTCCCTTCCACCGGCGCTCTCTCTCTTTCTCAGATCTCCTCTCTCGTTGACTCGTGCTCGGTGATAAAGGACCCAAAGGTGGCAGCGACAACACTGGAATTTACGACGATGGCACTGGGATGGCGGAGCTCCCCCTTCCCCCTCTCCCTTTTCCTCCCTCCCTCCCGGCCGCGTGCTTTCTCCTTTTCTTTCTCCCCTTTCTCCTTATCTTTTTTTTTTTAATTTTATAAATTTTTTATTAAAAAAGAACGATTTTAATACAAAAAAATATTAAAAATATTTCTAAATAAAAAAAATTATATTAAAAACGGTTTCGATTTTAACTCTAAACACTAGGAACTAAAACAATATTTATTTCTTCTTTCAACAAGTAGTTGATTTTCTTATATTCATAGGTAGTTAATTTTAACTTGTTAAAAATAACTTAAAAGGTTACACTAATAATAATTGTAATATATGTCTTTAAGATATATATTAACTATTTTTTTTTTTTTTTACATAACGTAATTTTCATGACTCAAACTCTTGAAATCATAATTACGTTCAAACTTATAGCAACTTACTTATCACTCAATAGTCAATACCCCCAATACCTACATTAAATCTTGATTTAAAATTATGTTTAATTATTTATAATTATTTTATTTATAATATTTAAAAATTACACACAAAAACAATTATGTATAACTTTATAACATGTATTCCAATAATACAATAATCCAATAATCCAATAGTTTCTCCTGCTCTTGGTCTCTTACATGTTGACGGTGTTCTTGTGCATTTCATCGTTTGTATTGGAGTGTAATAATTATTCTTTTTCTATATATTAGCTCCTTAAGTTGTATAAGTATCACATCTTAATTTAATTATTAGTATTTTATATATTTAGTAAAAGGTAAATTTCAACGAAATTATAAATTAATCAAATTCAGAACGGTGACTATCCAAAAAAATTACACATTATCTGTTAAGACTTAAAAGAATGTTGCTTGTCATAGGTGAAATTTCAAAGAAATGGAAGAACCTCTTCCATATGATTGATTATTCTCTTTCCGGTCTCACCCACATACAGCTACCCCCGCCAACCACCATAAAATGCCAATAAATACATAAATAAAAGACCAAAATTAATAAATACGACAAAGGTTAAGTGATCTTTATGGTAATGGTTATTTCCATCTATTAGAATAATATTCTAATAGATTAGAGACTAGAATTAAAATTTTAATTTAGTCATGAGATATAAAATTTTAATTTTTTATTATTTTTAGAAAGTAAAAATAGAAAGAATTAAAATTTTTATGTAATTTTTCAAATTTTAAATATATTTTTTATTTTTATATTTATTTTAAATTAAATATGATATTTAGATATAATTTAATCTAGTATATTTTATATTAAATATAATATAAATATTTAATTTAATTTTTATTTTTTAATTTCTATCTCTTAATTTTTATTTTTTTATTTCAATTTTTCTTCTAAATACAATCTACAAATTTGGATCATTAAATTCTTTAAATCCAAACTACTTATTTTCAATCAACAAAGAGTGAGATTTAGAATTTATTTTGGATGAATTTTACCGAGAAAAGAAAATTTTAATAGTTTTATTTTAGTATTTTTAAAACATAATATTTAAATAGCATTTATAAAAATATATTTTTTATTTATTAATTATATTTAGATATAATAATATAATTTTTTTAAAATATCAAAAATATATATTTATAAAAATATTTTTTATTTTGTTAATACTTTATTTTTATTTATTTTTTTTTTAACAATTTAATCATATCTAAACATGCATTTATTCGGATTACTTAAAACAATCAAAATGATTGCAGAGTTATCTTTATCCTGGCAGAAGTGATGATGAGTTTTGGCGATCTTGAACTTAATAAGTACAAACTCTATATATACCATTTGACTTGGTTCATGACCTGATCAATTTTTTTTTTATTTATCATATTCAACTTTTGTATTAAAACTCGCCTCATTCCTAGAACTTTATCAAAATTTTCTTTCCTTCTTCTATAAGTAAATTAATTCAGTTTATTTTTATCATTTCTTATTGTGCATATATTTATTAGCAAAGTTTTTCTAATACAAATGTATGTTTGAAGAGAATTGGCTAAGGCTTTCAATGTAACTTTTCCTTTTAATTATAGGCATTTCAAAATTTCAAAAATTCCTTTTAATTAATATCTTAAATCATCAGTTAGGAAAAAAAAGAAGAAGAAAAAACCAAATTAGAATTGAGGACCCTACAATCAACGGAGCAGTGAAGTTTCTTGCTGCTGCAGATTGAGGAATATGCGGTATCAAAGGAATATTCTCAACACGGTCGTAGATAGAGGGGGAAAAATTATATTCTTCATAAATTTTTCTTTTATATTAGTACAAGTTCAATTTTAATATAGACAATCTAAAATATTTTATATAATGCCTCAATTATATTCGTTTTTTAGTAATTATTTATATATTTAATATAAAATATAATTAATTTTGTGAATATAAAATTATATAATTAAATATATGTATAAAAATTTATAAAAATGTTATACATTAATAATTATTTAAAATTAAATTCTTATTTAATTATTACAAAATAATTAAACAATACGAAGCTATAATTAAAAAAATATGTATTGGTAACTATAATTATGTGTAGAATAAAAATTTTGTATTTCGCACATCATAGATAGTAGATAGAAGAACATGTGAGCGTTGGATGCTGTACGTCATCAAACGCAGAATACACACCATTCCGAAGCTTCTCCCACGTGGCACTAACCTACGTGTTTGTCTCTTTCTATGTAAAAAAATTGGAAAATATGAAATACTAACACTATGTTTGATTTAAGAGTAAATAAGAAGAAAAATAAATAAATGAAAATTTTCATTTTTCTGTATGAATGCTAAAAAAAATAGAAAGAAAAAAAATTTTAGTGTAAGCTTCCCTAGAAAAATTTTTCATCCATTATAAATAAAAGAATAAAAAAATATTTTTTTTATGTATTTATAATATTATCCATAATTCTATTATTATTTATTATTACTAATTATTAATATCAATTTAGTTTTAATAATTTTAATATACTATTATAATAGAGATATACATTTAAATATTATATATATATTAGATAAATAATTTAAATCAAAGATATAAAATTATTTTATAATATTTATAAAAGTATTAATGTAATTTTATATTATTATAATTTTTTTAAATTTTTTTCATCTAAACAAAAAAAAATTGTCTTTATTTTTTTTATTTATTTTTTCTTCATCCAAATAACACATAAATAATGCTATTTTTTCTTCTATTTTCTCTCTTTTCATTTTTTTCTCTTATTTTCTTTTTTTCTATGTTTGGTTCATATTTTTATTTTTATTTTTTATTTTTATTTTTAATATTTTCTATTTTTAAATTTTGTAAAAAAATAAAAATAGAAAATACTAAAAATAAAAATAAAAAAAATAAAAAATAAAAAATCTAAAAAATAAAAAATACTAAAAATAAAAATAAAAAATAAAAATGCAAACTAAAGGCTTAAGTAACAAGTCTAAGACTAATAATTAGGAACAAAAGTGCAGTAACTGTCACAACTATCCGGCATCAATTCCATAAAAAAAATTTCTTAATAATATTTATTTTTTAATAAGGTTATAAAACTATAAAATAATTCTTATTAAAGTTTATTAAAAGGATAATTCTTATATATAAAATCTATTGAATATATCAAAAAATAATTTTTAATAAGGTTATACTTTTTAACTAAATCTATTCTAAATAAAATAAAATTAAATATGTGTGTGTTAACAGGGTAAAAGAAAATGAAAAAAGAAACAATATTATTCTTCTTATATAATTAAATGAATTAATGTTTATGTGTGTTAAGTGTTAACCAAGGTTGCGAGAACCGGACCGGTCAATAAACCGGTGAGGTCACTGGTTCAATAGTTCACTGGTTCGACCGGGATTAAACCGGGGTTCAACCGGTTTAATTAAATATTAAATAAAATTATTAAACTTAATAAAATTCAATAATTTATAACTTAATACATTAACAGAAAATCAAAGACAATAAATCAAAAACAAGAAATCAACTTCATGCAGCTTAATACATTAACAGGATCAAAGACAAGAAAAACCACCTGATGAGACAATATGATTAACCTCTTAATACATTAAGAGAATCAGAACATGAACAGAGTACACCACTTTGTGCATACAGAAATAAACCATGAACAGAATCAGAACATGAACAGAGTAAACAGAATTCACAGGAACATGAACAGAATCAGAATCAGAACATGATCAACCAAATACCATGAATAAACAGAGTACACCACTTTGTGCATACAGAAATAAACCATGAACAGAATTAGAACATGAATAGAGTAAACAGAATACACATGAACATGAACAGAATCAGAATCAGAACATGATCAACCAAATACCATGAATAAACAGAATACACCAACGAACATGAACAGAGAGCAACATGTTTTCTGTGATAGAGAAGAACAGGAACAAGAACAGAACCATGAATGGAGGTGGAAGGAAGAGTATTACCGGCGAGCTGGGCGAGGTGGAGAGCTGGGCGATGACGGTGGAGGTGGGGAGCTGGGCGACGGTGATGGAGGAGAGCTCGGCGACGACAGTGGAGGTGGAGAGCTGGGCGACGACGGTGGAAGTGGGAAGCTGGGCGACGGCGATGGAGGAGAGGTGCGACGGTGGAGGTGGCGAGCTGGGGGACTACGATGGAGGACCGGAGCTCTGCGACGGCGATGGAGGAGAGGTGCGACGGCGATGAGTGGCTGTGGCCTGTCGGAGGGTGAGAGGGTGAGAGAAACTGAGTGGCTGAAGAGGGTGAGAGGGTGAGAGGGTGAGATGGTGATGAAGAGGCTGAAGAGGGTGAGAGGCTGTGGCTTGTGCGATTCAGGGAGGATTAGGGTTCGTGGGTGATGAAGATAGCCCTTTTCTTTTTTTTTTTTCTTCAAAACGACGCCGTTTTTAAGTTTAATTTTCAAACCAATAAACCGTGAAAAAATCGGACGGTTCTTTCAGTTCACCGGTTAACTGTCAATTCGACCGATTTTTTCACCGATTTTTTGCAAGCCGGTTTCTTACCTTACCCGGACCGGTTCTCAGTTTTTCCGGTTAAACCGGCCGGTCCGGTTCGGTTTTCAGAACCATGGTGTTAACAGGATAAACATTTTTAACTAATCAAAATATAGGAATATGAAAAATCATGACAAATAGTTTTTTTTAATATTACTTAAATGAGTATAGAAAAATTATACTATTTGAACTGTAACTCATTAGCAATGATAACAAATAGTTATTTTAGTTATTTGTACTGATTTAACTTTAATTCTTTTATTATACATTAATATAGCAAACATTTATAGCTTTACACCATTGGTCAATAAAATTAAAAAAATGTTAAATTAATTATAATTTCAGCAATATTAATAATTTTTTTAAAAAAATAATATACTGACAATGTAAAATATATTATACACTTATTTAATTATATTAGTTGGTTGCTATTACTATAAAAAATAATTATTTTTATTAATATGACATTATATAATTACACACATATATAATTATTTTATATTAATAATATATTAAAATTAAATTTTAAATTAATAACTTCTTTGGAGGCGAAGAAAGAGAATTATTTTCTTGCCAATTTTTTTCTGGTGAAATTAAGGTGGTCATCATCAGCTGAATTGGAAATTTTAAAAGAATAATACGTCTAATATTCTGTGGATCTTTGTTGAGCTAAGCAATTGGATAACTTCGTATAGTCTTTAAATTAATATTTAACATAAAATGCTTGTCTCCATAAATGAAATATAGACTAAAATTATTATGACCTTATCCAAGCGCCCCCCCCCCCCCCCCCAACACAAAAAAATCTCTGAAGTTTCTTAGTAATTTAGCATGCATACATTCAACTATCAAATATTAATATAAAATATATATCAAAATATAAATATATATTAAAAATAAATTAAATTATATATATTTATATATAAATATATTAATAATTAATTTTAATGATTAATTTTAATATATAAATAATATTTTTGTTTATTAATTTATGCACTCCAAACATACACACAACAGAGACATCTGATAATGTTTATAATTCCATTTAGGCCCCCGATGATAATGTAATTGCTTCTCTATTATTTGGCAACATCAACAACGAGACATTAACTATCTAGTATATAACCAAGTTGGGTTGGTCTAGTGGTTAGCTCACTAGTCCGCTTAAGCAAGTGTCGGGGGTTCGAATCCCGCCTTGTGCATGCAGCAACCCATTGGCCAGCGGCAAACCCTTAAATGGAGCTCAGTACCGCGACGGATTAGTCCTTGACCTGCCGGGTTGGGGGATACCGTGGGAAACCAAAAAAAAAAAAAAACTATCTAGTATATATATAGAAATTACATACATTGATACCTATTGTTTAATTAGGAATATAACATCAACAATGAAATATTGAAATGATGTTCCAATTGAGTGGGGTCAAATAAATTGGTGTCTTGAACCACAAGCATACATATTACATGCATTTTGTTATATGAATATTTTTTTAGCAGAATAATTATTAAACTTTCAAATTGAAATTTGAAACCCATTATTATCTTATTATAGTCTTATAGAAGTAAGAATTATTTTTAGGCCTAATACTTATATTAGTATTATAATTATTTTGCATAGGATAATTTTAATAACCTTTTAAAATTATTATTCTAAAGTCCTTCTACTTTTATTTATTTTTAAAAATTAATACAAATAAGTCCCTAAGTATATATTTTTTACATTGATACAAGAGTATTTTAACCAAAATTAAATTTTATATAGATTCTTGAATTGAAAAAATAAAATGAATATAGAAAAGACTCGAACCCGCAACCTCTAAATAAGTATGAAAAGATTATGTCATCTGAATTATAACTTTTTGGTATCTTTAAGTGGCTCTTATGGTTAGTAAAAAAAATTAGTTAATTAATTAATTAAAAATATAAAGTTTATGAAAAAGAGTTACATACAAATTCCTAATGTATGATTTCAGCTTCAAGAAAAATGCGTCGAGATATTATTAATTTCTCTTTAGTGATACTACTAATTAACTTTATTAGCACTAATTTAATTACTTTTATGTTTTTGCTTAAGAAGCTAAGCACCTTGTATTTATGCTAATTGAAGCACTAATTTGAAATTTCATGTTCCAAATGGCTTTGTAAGCATTGCAAGTTCTAACTCTAAAACGCGGTTTCTACTATTCACGTTCAATTGTAAGACTTTTGATTGAATCAGAGGTACGGAGATTTGTTTTTTGGCTTAAAAACAATAATTGATTTAGAAAAATCAAACCTCATTTTCGGAACTGTCTGTCATATAAACAACATCGAAAGAGAAAGAGATATACTCCAAATAAATTATAAAAGAATATCAAAACAAAAAGGACAACTAATAATTAAGAACCTTCCAATTCGATGCCAATTGAAAGCTAAGTTATATATATATGTGATTGATTATTAACTAATTTATTTAAAAATATAAATGTAAGTTTTAATATGAAAAAATTATTCTAAAGGATCGTTAGAAAGATTTAATTATTAAAAAAGATTTTTAATATTAAAATTATTAAAAAGAATCAAATTTTTTTATAATATTTAAGAAAACGAATCAAATTTTTCTATAAAATTTAAGAAAACGAATCAAATTTTTTTTTAAGGAGATAAATATATCTTTAATTGTTTTTTATTTATTTTTTATAATCTTTATGTTAATGAATTTTATTTCTCTTAAAATTTTAGTAATTTTTATTAATTATTTATTTTTTTTTATTTTTTTATTTTATGATCTTTACCCAACGAGAAAAAAAGACAAAAGTTCATAAAAGTAATAAATAAATAAATAAATAATAAAAATTACCAAAATTTTAGAAAAAAAATAAAATTTTTTAATATAAAAATTATAAAAAATAAATAAATAATAGTTAAGAATCAATATTTTAATAATTAATTTTCCCTAACAATCTTTTAGAGTAATTCTTTTTAAATTAATTAACTAATTAATTCCAAGTGAATATTCATAAATATCTATATAACATTGTAAATCAAATAGCATATATTAAAGATTATACAAAATAAATAAAAAAATAGTTAAGAATATATTTGTCTTCTTATAAAAAGATTTAGTTCTTCTTCTTAAATATTATAAAAAGATTTGATCCTTTTTAATAATTTTGATATTAAAAGTCTTTTTTAATAATTAAGTCTTCCTAACGGTCCTTTAGAATAATTTTCTCTTTTAATATTGTGTATTTATTAAAATAAAAATTTAAATTTTTTTATTAATTATAATAATAATAATATGTGCTCTCTTTTTTAACAAGAAAACTCAACACAATAAGTGGAGCAAGAACAACAACAAGCAAATAGAAAAGTTAAAAAAAAAATCATCAAGAAATTCGTCAACTTTTTGTACGCTCCTCCTTCCTATAGTGTACTCTTGATATTGAAGATCGTTAAGCGCAAGTCCACCAGTTGTATATCTTCTTGTATCAAATTCTTACTAAAACTTTGATAATTTGATAGCATCTTTTCTCGCCTCCGCCTGCACAATCTCGTTGAAGTCTCCCATAGAGACTGACATAATCTTACAATATAACTCAATTTCTCCCACACATTAAATCTCTTTTCTCTTGTATGAGCCTCGTATAACAAAGAAAGCATAATTGAAATTATTTTTAATAAAACCCTTCAACATACAACTAAAGCTCTCCTTTATGATAGCGACTCTTTTTAAACATTATTTCATCCCAAATTAACAGTAAACCACTTGAGAACTCTCCGACTCAACATATTCTCATCTCACAGCTTCACTCCCTCGATTTCTTATTACATCAAACTTCGTCACTACCTGCCACTTAGTCTCAAACAAGCCTAACATATTCAATTTAATTTTTTCGTGAGGTTTTTGACTATGCTTAATTTTTCATCACCCATTAATCTCCTAATATTCCAAGAACAAAATTATTTTAATAAATTATTACACACTTTTTTTGGGCCTGCAACGTCTTGCTTTCTCTCTCTATTTTGACAATTTTTTTTGAGCAATTTTTTCATTCTGTGCTTGGAGAATAGCCATAATATCATCTTCTTCATTATATAAAATTGCACCTGATTCCAACTCGAGGTCCCAAGTTTCTCTATTTTCAAGCATCTTCTCCTCCAAAATACTATTTCTTTTTTCCTTACTTCCTTCATTCTTATCCGAACCACCATCATCAACAACCGTCTTTCGGTCTTCCCAGCTACTTCTTCATCATGTTCCAATAGCTCTCCCTGTCCCTTTGTCAATGTTGTTCCCTTTGTGTCGGAACTCATGCCACCATCATTCATAATGTCATCCTTATCATCCGTTCCTTCATCAACGTCTCCCGCACCATCATCATCAACTACACATCCAACCCACTAGTCCCTCTATTTAATGTCACCGGTGGGAGAGTAGCGGCTTGGTTTTCCACTACCAACACTTCTTCGATCTCACGACCTAACATAGGTGGCGTCAGGGTTGCGCATCTCCCTTGCCACGTTGAGTCTCCTCTGCTGTGGCCAACCTTTAGCTTTCCTCCTTCAGCACCGATTTGGTTTCCCTCAGTCATATCCTCGCCGGTCTCCATTGCAAGTTTCGCAGATGCAACTTCCTGCACACTTGTCGTAGACCCTTCCCTAGCGTGTCCATCCCTATCATGGAAATCATGCTCTATTTTCATCAAGTCTGATCCGGATTCTAGACCCAACCCAACATAACCGAACGGGTTGATTGAAAAAACCGGGTTCAAAGATCTTTCCCTACCTTTTTTGAACATCATTGAATTGTTAGGCCTAGCACCAAGCCTACAAAGAACCTTCTTTTTCTTATTCCTTTTAACCCTCTTTTTCAGCCCAATAAAATTACCTTCATAAATGCATGTAACTGTATTTTCAGAATCAGCTTCATGTGCTCTTAAAATAGATGTTAACTAAGCATGTTCACACACATGTAATTTGTATAAATTAAAGTATTATCAAACTATAAATCTAAAATCATGATGCATAATCATTTATTCACAAACGAAGAGCTGAAGACAACTATGTTTCAGATGCACCCTAATAAGGCTCTAGGACCAAATGGTATGTCAACGCTATTTTACCAAACTATGTGAATAATGGGGCAGGCAATAACAAGTAGAGTTTTGTAATTGTTTAATAACGGAGGCGATACCTCAGATTTAAACAAGACCTATATTTGTCTCATTTCAAAAGTAAAGGAGTTCAAATACTCGAAGGAGTTTAGGATAATTTCAATTTGCAACGTTGTGTTCAAGTTTGCGAGAAATGGTAATTGCAAATAGGCTAAAGTTAATTTTGCCGAATTTAGTAGGTGAGAACCAAAGTGCACTTGTGCCTAGTAGATTGATCACAAATAATGACTTAGTCGCTTTTGAAACATTTTATTTTATGAGGAAAAAGAAGACGGGTTCAAAGGCTATATCGGATTCAAGATGAATATGGAAAAAGCCTATGACCGCATAAAATAAAATTTTCTTTTTGAATTATTAAAAGCTATAAGATTCCCACTATGGTGATTTAATCTAAGTATCTAACTAAAAGGTGTGGTACTATGGTCTCTTTTTAAATTCCCGTTAACAGAACTCCTTCAAAATCGTTCAGACCAACTCGAAGAATTAGACAAGGGGACTCCCTTATTATCCTACTTATTCATTCTATGTGCCAAAATATTTTCAAGCCTTTTGCTGAAAGCACAAGAAAGAAAGACAATCCATGGGATCAAGGTATCAAGATATGCTTCGAATATTTCACGCTTATTTTTCGCAGATGATAGCATACTTTTTCTAAGGGCCATGGATGAAGTTATCATAGAGACAAAAGCCATTCTCCGAATTACCAATTAGCATCTAGTCGATGAATTAATTTGAAAAATCAGAGCTCTCATTCAACCGAAATGTGCCACTTATCAGACAAACACTTATTTAGGATTGGCTGGAAAGTAAGGTAATCGAGAATCACTCAAAGTATTTGGGATTGTCTACCTTTGTGGGTCGTTCTAAGAAACATATCTTTGATTTTTTTCAAGACTGTGTTTGAAAAAAATCTAAAGGATTGGAAAGAGACAAGTCGTTCTAAGGCTGGTAAAAGGTACTCATTAAGTCGGTAGCTCAAGTGATTTCTTCCTACATTATGGAGTGTTTCCAACTCCCAAAGAGTTTGTACCAACAAATTAAGAGTTTTATGAGACACTTTTATTGGAACACCAAGAATGGAGGAAAAAAGGTCAATTGGATTGACTGGACAAAGCTTTATGAAAAGGAGGAAGGGGGTTTGGAGTTTTGGTGTTTCGAAGCTTTCAACCAAGCCTTACTAGCAAAACATAGGTGGTGGCTCATTCATACACCATGTTCACTCGTAGAAAAGGTTATTAAGGCGAAATACTATAATCAGAAGAGCTTTTTGAATTCAGATATTGGACACAATTTAAGTTATACATGGAGAAGTATCTGGTTTGCCAAATGAGTTCTATAATTAAGTGATATTTCGAGAACTGGCTCAGGTAGTACTACAAAGATTTGGAAAGATCCCTGATTACTTAATCAAAATGACTTTAAACTTTGGAGTCCTTGCATGAACTTTGGCCCGGACACTAAGACAGAGTCACTAATTAACAAAACTACATTACAATGGAAAGAGGACCTTAATCGACAAACTTCCTTTCATTTTAAAGCAGAACAAATTCTAAGCATTCCTATCGATTTCAACTAGCAACCTGCACTACTAAAAAAACACTGAGTACTATCAAAATTATCGAAAAAAAATAATAAAATTTAACAAAAAGTTAATTACCGACAGATTTGTTGTCAAAAGTATTCCGACGGAATAAACCTCGTCGGTAACTAGTTATCGTCGAATTTTTTCCTTTGACGATAATTACTGTTGGATTCTGCGGCGAATTACCTACCTGAAAAAATATTTTGGTTACCAACAAATTTTTTTAACGGTAACATCGGCGTCACCACAATATACTGTTTCTCACACTATTACCGTCAGATTTCCTCAGTAAATCCGATGGTAATGTCAATTTTCTTTTAAAAAAATATTGTGACACAATTTTTTTTCTTTTTAATTTTAATTTTTTATTTAATTTTTTTTCACATAATTAGTGGTCAAATTATAAATAATAGAAACTAATTATGTAATATTATTAAATTTAAAATGTTCAAATAAATTAAAAGTCAAATAAATCAAATACAATGAAACAGTAAAACAAAGTCCTAAACCTTAAATATCCACCAGCAGTGCCACTGCCACTAGCGCGCATCTGAGTCTGGTACACTGTCATCTGCTGCTCCATCTGCTGAAGTCGCTCTAGCTGCACCCTCTATTCCAGCCTGAGCTCATCCATGTCCATCACGCGTGTGAGGATCTTCTGATACTTCTCCCGAGTCTCGTTCAGCTCCTGAACCTATTCGTGAAGGCTTCGGGTGAGCTCTTGCAGTTTCAAATCAACGCCTTCCTTGAAATCGACGGCTTGACTGGTAGCAGAGGTGGCATGGAGGTGCAGAGGCTGCTGGCGAAGAACGACTCCAGCCCATATTACGTGGTTTTTGTACGGTGCTAAGGCGGTCTCGCGCCAAACCACATCAGTATCGACGACTGAAGCAGTAGAGCCACTGGCGTCCTATCCACTTTGCTGAGATTGCTGAGTTGCGACCTCCAATCTCTGTGTGTAGGACTCTTGTATAACACATGTTATTATGATTAGGATGACAAATATACAGTTAATTAAAAATTTTATATTACAAGATCATATGTTTACTCACATAATAATGATCCACAGACCGCTGATCAACAAATCTCGCCTTATTCTCCTTCAAAATATGCCTGTACATGAAGGTCTTCATGATAAATCCATATTTTATGATGAATTTTGGGTTGAAAAGAGTGAAATTTATCAACTTATCTTGCATTTATTCATAGAAAATGCATAGTTTTGTGAATTTCTCCTAATTGTGCTTAATTGCGAAAAATATGTTTTTTATGCTTGAAAATTTTCAAATTTAATTCACTTTTATTCCATTTGATGCCTTGATGTGTCTGTTTGAGTGATTTAAGGTTTAGAAAGTAAGGATGACTTGAAGAAATAAAAAAAGCATGCAAAGATGGAAAATTCATGAAGAAATGAAGATTGGACATTTTCATGGTTGTGCATATGCATGCCTTGTGTGTACGCATCTCCTTAAATTTGTGTGTACGCATGGCTTGAGCATACGCATGAGCAGTGGCACGTGATTTACTTAAGTAAACACGTAGCTCGCAATTTCAAACCTATTTTGCACTTAATCCAACTTATTTTTTATGCATATGGAGGCAAGACTTAAGGAGGATGAACCAAGTAGTCATAGTAGAAGTATAGAACCATATTTTAGGTTAATTCTTAGAGAGAGAAGCTCCAACTTCTCTTTAAGATGTTAAGATTTTTAGTTTAGTTTCTTCTTAGATTTAGGTTTTAATTCTTATTTCAGTGTAATTTTCTTTATAATTCTTGGTTCTAATATCTTAATTTGTTTAGTTTTACTTGTTAGTTTTTTTTGTCAATTTTAGTTTATGAACACTTGTTTGAATTCTAATTTTCTTTTAATGCAATTTCATGTTTTCGTATTTATTGTTGCTTCTTTCTTTAGTTGTTATTATTACCTTCTTTGAATTTGGTAGCTATAGTTTTTATTAGTTCTTACAATTTATGATATTTTCATTTTATTCTTTTTAAGTATTTGTTGAAATACCTTCTTTAATTTTAGAGTAGAATTTTATATTCTTGACTTGAAATTGAGGACCTAGGTGACCTTAATTAAGTCGTTGATGTCCAATATTGATTGGTAATTTAGGGTTATTAGTTGGTTTTGTTTCCACTAACGCTAGTCTTTTACTAAGTCTAGTCAGTGAGTTGACTAGGACTTATGGATTAAGATCAATTATACTTATTTGATTTTTTTTCGATGTTTGAAAATGATGAAGTGGGATTAACTTTTCTTAATTACCATGTTTGTGGTCATCAATGACTTGGATAAGAAACTTTAGCTCTCAATCATTGCTAAAATGCCTTTTACCACTTAAATTTCTTTGTTTGCTCTTTACTTTCTTGTCATTCAATTTCTTATCTTTTGCATTTCAAATCCCTTTTCTCTCATAGCCAATATTATGCACACCTCATTGCAATTATTTTGAGAGACGATCTGGACTTTAAAACTCTCAATTTTTTTATTGATTTGAATTTGTGACAACAAATTAAACTCTGATTCGGATCATTTGTTGGTTTGAAACTATACTTGCGATGAGATTCTATTGAGAAAATTCTAGACCGACGTTTGGCCTGCCATCACTTTGCTAATATTGCATCATGATCCAACGACTTCAACTATACATGTTGCATTGAAAAAAAAAACGTTAAGATGCCTACTAATGATATGTCAAAAATATAACTAAATTAATAACAAAATTAAAGAATCTACATACTAGACTGGCCTTAATCTTTATGAAGGTTGTTGAGCCGTCGGTATACTTGGATAACCTGACCGATGCCCTGTTAGCTCTGTTTGTGAGACGCCGATACTTGAACCCCTCATCGGTCTCCCAGTGAACGTACAGAGCCTTCTTGATTTCCGGGCGGAACCAGGAAGTGAGGTGGTCGCGCCTCTCACCTACATCTTTCAGCATCTGTTGTAGCTGCCTACCCGCCATACGATGATCGTATATCTTCCTGATGATGAGATTATGTTCTTCGTCCCATATAAAGTGCAACTGCACAAAGAAACTTTAAAATTAGTTAATTAAAATATACAAAATAGAGGATATAAACTAGCTAAGAAAGCTTGACTATATTAAGTTCTTACCGCCCACTTCTGAAACTATCGTTCTTTGATCTCAGAGGGGATCTTCTTGTAGCTCGACCATGGATAATCATATATTAGCTTGATGACGTTGGTCATTTTCTTAGTATATGCGTTGTTGTTTGCTGCAAACCTATCAATAATTTACAAATAAACCAATATGGTAATATAAATTAAAACTTCTGAAGCAAATAACCATAATATATAGAGAATTTTTTAAAATGTTTGGCAGAGTTTCATCTATAACTGGAATGCACCATAAACTCTATCCATCAACAATTAATTTAAACAACACCAATTGTCAACAATCAATGAATAATAGTCAATAATCAAGAAGCAAAATCCATAAATTCACTAAACTAGAATCAATAATTAAGAATAAATAAATAGGATATATCAAACACTTTCAACAATTCAAACCTATAACTCTAAATCTACTAAAACTAGAGGGGCCGCAATGGAGGGACTGCGATGACTCGCTTTTGGGACGAACAGGGGCCGGTATCGGTGTATTTTTTTGATAGGGATTGTCTTGTCCTAATTTAAAATGGACAAGGATCAGATTGTGTATTTACGCTAATTTTAATTTCAATTTTATTTTAGATTCTATGTCGTCATAAATAGTAATTTAAAACTAAAAATAAAATTTATTTCTCCAATGTTTAGCCTTAATTCAATTAAAATTTTATATTATTTTTAGTTATTTTTATAAACTTAATTATACGAATGGCAAAATTTTATTATTTCTCTATTAAAATGATACCGTATCTTTAGGGTGATAACTGTTTTATTTTGTCAATTAATTCCAATACAAAATTTAATTTTAAATCAATTCATTTTTTAAAGTATAAAAAATAATACTCTAAAAAATAAAAATACTCCATTAAAAATGTTTTAAATAAATTATTGTTATACTATATACTATCAGAAATATTTAGTAACAAAAAATAGTTAAAACTTACTTTATTTAATATTTATTAATTTTATGACAATTTATAAATATTAAATAAAATAAATTTTTACCTTTTTTTATTTTTTTCGTCTCCCTATCAACTACGATGAATATATTATTGGAACTAGTTAGACAGAGATTTTGATACATATAGAAAAATGACATTTTTGGGGTGGAACTACATATAGAAAAAGGAGGGGAGGGGGTAATAGCCCCCCAAATTTTAATTTTTTATATGTAAATTATATGTAAAATTCAATTTAGTTCTCCTTAAAATTTTATTTTAGCCTTATTTTATTGTGTAAATATTTTTTATTTTCTTTAATATTTTATCTAACTCCACGTTTGGACAATTTTTTTTTTTGGTGTCTAAACGTGGAAAAACACAAAGCAAACACTATCCTATATCCGAACGGATAATTTGTTGGAGATCAACACAAGACTCAGACCAAATAACATGATTAGAGTTACTCTTGGCACCATATCTAGCCACCCGATCTGCAGCTCTATTTACTTCTTGGGACACCCACTCAACGTGAACAAGCCAAGGACGAGATAAAAGCTCCTGAATCTTGTGAACTAAATCTGTTACTTCAGATGAATACCACTTGTAAGCTCATGCATGATGGGCAGAATGTCAAGGCAATCCATTTCACATATAATATCCCTCAAACCGCAATCCCAAACTAAAACCAACCCCCTCCAAGCAGCAAATAATTCACATATGATGATAGACCAGGGGGGAATGCTTCTAAAGCAGCCCGAGATCCAAGCTCCCTTAGAATCTCTAATAATACACCCAAATCTCGCTAAATTTGAATCCAGATACAAGCTTGCATCACAATTAACTTTAAAACTGTTGCCTACCGGTGGTTCCCAACACAGACAATTTCGGAGAGACCTAAAAGCATTGTTTCGATTCTTGTAAACCTATAAGTCCTTGGCGGTAATTCTGGTTAAGGCAACAACCTTGTGGTTTGCCCAAGGGTTGTCAGTATTGAATATGTCGTTGCACTTATGTCTCCATACCCACCAAAGTCCTGCACCAAAAGGCGCCTCATTGTTAGCCAAGGTCTTCCGAAACCACTCTTCAAGAGTAGTACCAGCCGTCGAGTCCAGGATTCTAGGATCCAACATATGCCAAATTGCCTTTGATCGTTCACAGTCTTTAAGGCAATGCTCCATAGTCTCCTGCGCCTTGTTACATCTCTTACACATATCTGAAGAAGCAAAATGCCACTTGAATAAAAAGGTCTCAATTGGTAGAGCATCATGTAAGCCAAGCCACATAGTAAATTTGAACTTCTCCAAAATGTTTGTATTTATGCTTCAGAACCTGCACCGACAAATTCTCACTATTATTTAAACAATTTCATACCAACTTTTCTAGAAGCGCCATGTTAGCACAGAAAGTATCCCTAATACCCAATCCTCCTGCCTTTTTAGGAGTTATGACGACCTCCCACCTGACCAGAGGCAGCCCTTTGCCGGTTGCTTGGCCTTTCTACAAGAACTATCTCATCAAGGAATCAATTTATTATATGTATACTTCGAGAGAAGAGAAATTTGCATTTCATAAACCGGGATAGAGGCCATAACCGATTTAACAAGATAAAGCCTCCCTGTCTTATTCAGCAGGCATTTTTTTCAATTGGAGAGTTTCCTCGAAATTTTTTTAATAATCCCCTGAGTTGTCTTCTTGGAAGCTTTGGCATGACATATGTTAATTTTTAGATATTTATCTAAATCATTGTAGAACCGGATGTTAAAAATTTCTGAGAGAACTTCTTTCCTCTTCTTCGACACCCTCTTAGAACACTGGGTCTTTGACTTATGAAGATTTAACTTTAAATTTGACGCTCTAAAAAATAAGTCCAGACACTATATAACCTCTATTACTTAAGCTTTCGATGCTTTACAGAAAAAAGTAAAAGATACTCTTGGACATTTTATGATTAATAAGTATATATTAAATGAGATTACTAGCAATATAGTTTGGATAGTACCTAATATACAGTTGTCCGGAATTAATTTTTAAAAGAATCCAATATTTTTCATTACGGTATTTGATATCCTGAAATTTAAGTGATTCAGATAATGGCATGATTAACTACTATATATAGTCAGAGTCAATATATGTAAGTAAAGGAGGTCATACATACTTTATTTGCAGGTTATTATTAGTTCCTCCCTTATTAGAAATTAAAATCGCATACTTTCAGATTATTATTATTATTATTATTATTATTATTATTATTATTATTATTATTATTATTATTATTATTATTATTATTATTATTATTAACAACCACATGTAGGCTGATTATTTTATTTTAATTAAGTAAACGTTCAATTATATAATCGTTGTGAACTACTCTAATAAGTTCGTTTTATAATAACTATATATATAGGAAAACAAAGTGATAAAGAATCACTATTGTGGTTCCTAATCGGGATGGAGATTCCGGTCCGGTGTAGGGGACACCTTATTCTTGATCTAGGGCTCAAAAGTAGCCTGCGCTAAGCAGGGACCTCTTTGGTTCCATCTGTCCACATTCTTCTTCCATCTAGGGGAATTCGGGCTTGATTGTTCCGTGTAGTCGATTTTCTTTGGTGAAAGGATAGCAGTCAAGCCACAAGAGAAGAGATCATTAACATCGACGCTTCCAAGATCCAACCTAAGAGAGTAGGGAGTTCGGTCAGAGACTAGAAAAGTACGAAATCCTCCTTAGCACAAGCACTAAGTAAGCTCCCAACCTCTCCCTGTAGGTCGAGCACTTCGTTCCTTACTTTCCAGGGTTTAGGGTTTAGGGTTTAGGGTTTAGGGTTTAGGGTTATATTTTGATAATAATAGAAAATTACATATTATTTTCATAAAAAAAGTAAATTTCTTAATATAACTCTTTCTTTAAAACCTACAGCATCATATTAATGTATATATACATACACTATCCAATCATGCATATTGGAAATAGCTGAGATTAATATTTTAAAAATTTTGGATAATGATGTAAATGAAACACCTGTTACGAAAACGAAAGTAGTAATAACATAATGATAATAAGGATATAAATATATAACGTTATGTACCAAAAGAAATTATATAATTTTTAAGTCATTCAATAGTTTCATTGCATAAAGAGGCTAAGTGCCTTTTTTATTCTGGAGTCAGTGGATTGAGATAATATACTATCATATAGTGTTTCACTAATAAAAACTGGATGCTTATTAATTAAAAAGAAATTTATAAAATTACTAAATTAATAATAAATAAAAATTTAAATAAATAGTTATACCCATCTAATTTTTATTTTTCTAATAGTACATAAATGAAAATATAATAACGAAAATGGTGATATGTCAATACGAAGTCTTTGGAGTCAGTGAAGCATATTAGAGTCAATGTCAGATCGACAATTTGCATTGCGTTTAATAATCCATTTTATGTCAGATAGACGATTGAATTAAAGTCCATAATTCCATATAATTTGGTTCCTATAGATTATTCATTATTTATTCATTTTTATATCCATAACATGATGAAGAATGCTGGTAAATTAAATCAGCAGAAGAATATGCTAAAGGAATATCAGACTATATCTTTGGTCAAAGCAAAGACAATTTGGTGGGACACAACAAGGAAGAGATCAAGTCTCATAGGATTAAAATATTAGTTCGTTTAGTTATAAATTTTAAAATAAAATAATGGTACATATATTCTTCAAAATATAGCTAGGCACATAACAATAACAATATAACATAAAATAATGAAGATTTTATGCTTTTTCGGACAGACATAATTCATCGTCATCAGTTGACAAGGACAATTTACGTAGTTAATATATAATGTTCTGGATAAAGGATTATTAATCTTGGTGGGTATCACATGATAACTGGGTTAATAATTATTAGGACTTGGGAGGAATTTGACATTGACTTTTTTGCATTTTTCTAATGTGCATATAAACTTGGAAGTACTACTAGTGATTTCTATCTCTAACAACTAACTAACCAATGTATGGTTATATTCATCACTTATTTGCTTTCATTTTTTTGCGACCTAGCTGAAAGTCTTTCTCTCTTCACATGGATGATGAATCGCAATGAATGTGATAAGAGTATAAGACAAATCTAATAGAAAAAGAAATGAGGATTACAGTCCCCCTTTTCACACCATAACTATCAATCACTACAAGTATGGTGTGTAAGTCATGAATTCATGTCCATTACTAATTTTGACCTTGAAAATTTTGATCATATATAATGTAAGTTATAAGAAGGATATCGTATATTCTTTATTTTCGAAGTTTTACAAAAAATTTTAAAAATATTTTTTTAAGTTTTATTTTATTAAAAAATTTTTTATTTGTATATAGGTAAATATTTAAAAAATTTAAGATCAATCTATAATAATGTAAGACGATTATATTTTATTTGTTTGTGTTAAAAGTTGTCTTTATGTAATTGTTATTGAATTATTTCTAAATTTTTTGAAAAATTAGTCGTTTAAAATATATTTGATGCAAATCTAAAATTTTTGGGATAAAATTAAAATAAAATAAAATTTAAAGATATTTTTAAATTTTTTTATCAAATTTAGGAATAAAAAATATACTTTACTTTTATAAAAAAATATAAATTACTTTGATATTCATAAAAAAAATTAGATTAGTATATATAATAAGATTATTTAAAATATTCAACAAAATTACTTAATGAACTATTGATTTTGAATGATTTTGTTGAATTAATATATTTTTTGTGGGTATTAAATTACTTTACCTATTATATAATTAAAATTGTCAGGAAATTAATCTTTTATAATTAAAAGTTAAAACCGATAGTTTACTCCATGAATTAAATATTAAGTTAATATAGTACAAGGGGTTTAGCCGTTCTGGTATGTATGGGAATAAAAAGAAAAAACAAAGTTAGCAAAAACAATTACTTTAATCCCCATATCTGGAACATTATTAGTTATTAAACCAGTTAGACAAACATCTAGCAGATGCAAGAAGTCAGAGACTTTGAGGAGATTTTTTTTTTAAATAGTAATATTCTTAGATTGCACATTAAATATGTATTTTAAGAAGCTGAAGAGTAATTCATTGAATTTTATTATTGAACATGTTCATGTGTTTTGTTAACATATACATGAATAGATACAATAATTTATCAAATTTAAGGGCATTGGTCAACTAATTCCGTAGGTGAATACATGGGAAAATAATAAGAAAATGAAGAATATCAATTGAAAAGTTTACTTGAACATGTTAAATGTAATTTTTACTGTTAATTAGATAATACTATGAATTAATTTAATTTTCATTTTTTTTGGGGCTAAGAGTTTTTTTTTCAATGGATAGAATCTCTTCTTTTGTTTTGCCATGGATCCAATAAGCAAAGCACAAGCCTAGTAATGTAGGCCCAAAAGCCCCATTAGTTAAAGCTATTTATACTCCCATTCCCGCCATTCATTCAAATTTCAGTGTTTAACCACTGCGCACACACTTCTCTCTCCGAGCATATCATCATCTCTATTTGTCGCATGCTCAAATTTCTGAATAGAATCTTCAACTCTTTTTCTTTTTCCGTTTGTTTTTCCTTCTGTTCAGTTCGTTCCAATATTCACGATCTGAACGAACAGAGAGATTTGCATCTAAATCAGAAGGAAAAACCGTTTGGATCTCTGAACGGAGAAGAAGAGATGAAGATCAACAAAGCCTGCGATCTTAGCTCTATCTCAGTCCTACCTCAACACGCAAGGTTTCTCTCCTCATATTTCCTTTTCGTTCTCATTGTTTGGAATCCGAGAAAAGGCAGGAAAATTGGAGTCGGAACGAACTTTAATAATTAATTAACAACTCATTACTTACTCGCGCAAAAGGAAAATCACTGTTTGATCGCTGTAGACGTAAACATTTCTGAATTATGATATCATCTGTTTCGAAAGGTTTGGTGGATCAAGAAATTTTTTAATCGGTAGAGAGCATGCTTATATTAGGTTAGAAATGAAGGTAGATATATGGAATTTCTCCACTTAAAATCTGAACTAGCTTCATGAAATGTTTATTTATCTTATTTCAATTAATTAATTCATTACTTTCTCTTTAAGATAAAATAAAACCGGAGAATCAAATAGTGGATTCGTTACTTTCCTCTTCTATGTGTTCATTTGAGTAGATTTTGCTGGATTTCGAGTTCAGTTATGGTTCCTGTTATCAATAATCATTGTGCGTCTCGTGTATCATTTTTTTTTTCCAAAATTCGTTTTGGATCCTGTCAAGTTTTAAATTCACTTGGAAATATATAATAACTACGTTGAATTATTTACGTCAAAATTCAAATAGTTTCGAACTTAATTAGTTCAATGTTGTGACTTGTGAATTGAGACTAGTAAGAGCTGAAAGGAAACAAGTTTGTCCTACGTTAAAAATTTTCAGTTTTCTGCGATCTAAATGAGTAATAGTAACCTTATAAGGTTTCATTATTTAATAGTTGTGAGTTTTTTTATTATATATATTACTTATTAATTTTTGTTGTGGAAAACGAACTTAAGGAGACCTAACACCGTAGCAAGCGGGTTGCAGTCATCACAGCCTCGCTCACAACCATCACAGCAATCGTTCTGTACTGGACTTTCATCTCAACCTGCAATGTTTTCTCAGTTCTCTCAAAGTCAAACCTCAGTTGATGAGGCTGTGATAAATGGCCAGGTTAAATCCCCCTAACTGGTATTTTACGTAATGCATACAATTTCTGTTTCCATATAAAGTAAAGTATATTGATTTTCCAACTTCAAAGCTCTAGTATGTTTAGATCTAAATTCATAAACTAATGAATTATCTGTAACTCTCAAACAATTTTCTGCCATGATTGAAGAAATTAGCATGAATCGCAAGAAAGAAATTAACCGTGTAGTTGTTTCACTGTAATACATAAGCAGCTTTATGTTAATTCACGCTCATTTTGTAACTCTTCGATAGTGGGATCAATCATCAATGTACTGGAGATTCTTATTTACTTATATGGATTTTGGCAGATTTTACAAGTTTGCTATACATTTCACTATATTCTACGTTTCTTACATTATTACTTACAGCGTTTACTTGTTTTCCTTATACAACATCCGGGGAGTTTCTAATATATTTGCAATTCTCTGTTTCTAATGTATTTGTTCTACCCTGCTTAGCTTTTTGAAACATGTTATAGGTATAGAACCGTGTTAATTGTTCTGGTTAGTAGAAACACTGGCTTAGCACCACTATCCAAATATAAGACGTTTTTAAGTAGATTGTTTGTTTGTTTGAGTTATTTACTGTCTCTTATTTTTTTCAAAAAAGAATATTTACATTGCATAGTTTTGATCTTATGTTATTGCGCTCTTTTATTCCTACCAGAGAGGGTGTTCTCAAGAATATCATAAATCTGTTAGGAGGAATTCTTGCTTTCCCCGACTCACATGCTCACGGGAAGAGAGTCAACAACCTAATTTGATATCTTCATCCAATTTCAGGCCCAAATGGAATTCTGCAGATCCTAAAAGTAAGGGCACTTCATTGGAAGTATGAGTTACGATTCTACAACTTAATTCTTTAGCCTATAGACTTTGAAATGTTTGACGGTATCAATCGAAAAGTCAGTGTCTTTTTACCTGCTTATGAGTTCTTAAATAAAGGAAGAAAAAGCTGAATCTATTATTTTCTCTTTCAGATCAGTTAAGTGAAGGACTTGAACACAGAATCGGGATAATGGAAACTTCATTGAGCAGGTTTGCAATGATCTTGGATTCTGTTCAAAGTGATGTAATGCAGGTAAACAAAGGAACAAAGGAAAATAATTTAGAGAGTAAGTGATTCATCTAATACTCTGAAAAAAAAGTTTATGACAGTTGTGTTTGACTGTTCAATATACAAGTTCTAAAATCATATAAATGGAAAGGGAACCATATCATCTTCTTGTATTAGTGCTTCATTTCATTGACCTTAAATTCTATTACAAATATTTATAATTACTGTTTTTTCCAAAATATTCTTCTCAAAAATGTTATTTATTAAATATAACTATATAAGATGTCAGTTTGCTCAACCTGGACTTTGTTTCGTTAACCAAGTTAAATCTAATTTCAGATTCTTATAGTCTAGGTGTATTTTTGCGATCTCGTCTGTTACCTGTTAGTTTGATTCATAATTTTAAATGTCACTTTCAACTCAGTGGAATGCATTCGGCAGAAGCTGATCGTTCACGATAACTCACTGCAATTAATGGTAATAACTAATTTCTCTTTTGTCTTGCATTATTTCTTAACTGATCTGTGTTCATTCAGCTAAGAGACGTTTTAAACCAGATAAAAGGACAAGAAGAGATCAAAGCAAGCATTGATGGGAACTTAAAATTGTTATCTGAACAATTGTGCAAGTTTACAAGCCAAGAGAAGTCACAGGAAGTATCTTTGATAGTTTCAACCTTGCCACAGATAATAGAAACCTCTTTTAAAAGTCTGCAACAAGAAATCCATGCGAAATTCACTGAGGAAATGCAGGCATGTAGTATATGGAAATGAGTAACAGCTCACAGGTTTTGATAAGCAAGTCTCTTCATATAATTGCATTGTGGGGATATCTCAAACCGTTTTTGTACTTGCAGGAAATCTCTTGCAATTTGAAACGCTTCAATCAGAGGGATCTGGCACAGTCTACCCTATCTACAAAGGTTCTCTATCTATGACTTGATCGTTAACAGACTGGATTTTGGATCAACTCCTTTTTTCCATAAGAACATAACATTGCCAAGTTCTAAGGGAGAAAGTCAAAATTATTTCCATCTGCCATTTCCTGTGCCGGACTCCACCAGCCCTATAGAGAAGTAATTATTGTATTTTCTCCTTATAAAATCTGACACCATAAATCTTAATTGTAAGGAAATGGAGAGGATCCAAATCCTAACACACATTACCTTCTACTTGAATTGTTAAACAAATCAGTTCAGAAAAAAAAAAGAAAAAAAAAAACTTGCTATGATGTTTGCAGAGTATAAGCAACCAGGTTACCAAACGGGAATGGCCTCAACCTCCAAATATGTATGTACCTGAGAACTTTTCAGTTAATATTAGTAATCTATCTACTTATTAGTTGATATGAAGGTCATAGGCTTCTTTTTTTTTAAATAAATAAATTTCAGCGAAGCGAATAATACTTTACATGGTACTGTGGCTTCAAAAGAAGAAATGGAAATCTGGAAGCAAGTAAAAAGAGCCAGAGTTACATTTTCAGATAAATGTCTTGACGAGCAGAAGCAAAAAGAGCCATACACTGAAAAGGTACTTCCAAATTGTTTGTTTCATGCCATAAATCATTCTGTTCTCTCTATTATAGTCCATGTCATATGATGACAGTCATATATTAACACACGTACACGATAAAGACACTTGTGACATGTAACTATTCTTTTTCATGCAATAGAATTATGCTTATTAGTTCGGCGAATCTTAGAGTATACCTGTGAAAGCTTTATCAATTTCCAAGCATTGTTCTTCAATGGCAGTATGTAAGGGGAGGAAAAGAATCTGTAATTGTCATTGATTCTTCTTCTGAGGAGACTGCTGGAAGTTGTTCCTGCTTTGAAGAAAACATAGGAGGTTGGTAAAACTAGAACTGAACCTTCCCTTCCCTCTATTATCATCTATCTATATTTAACTCTGGTGTCAGAAATAAATATCACCTTGTCCCATTATCATATTTTACTCACCTAGTTCCTAATTAATTTATCTCTGATATTATAGTCGGTTATATAGTAGTCAACAAAATCCTGTTTGAATGGAATAATGGCTGAAATCAGATTTAGATTTTTTTTTTTTGGTGTGAAAGATGATCTAGATTCTTAGAAACATTGCGAGACACTTTCCGCTGAGTAAGAAGGTAACAGCAACGATGATCTATTTGAAAACCTTATCTAGTTATGGGAGTTTGCGTAGGGTGGTACTCCTGTATATGCTATACATGTTATGGTAGTTATAAAAAAGCAATGTAAGTAATTTGTTGGCTATTGGAAATTTTACGGCAACTTTCACTAAAGTTTAATGTTCTATAACTCTAAATTTTCACGGGGAAGACCTATATGGAAGTTTCACCAAGGAAGAAACTGAAGAAGCACAAAGGATTATCCAAAGAGCAAGGAAGCGCAAGAGAAGGTATTCTAAACCTGTAGTCAATCGTTGAAGGTACGATTTTCTAAAACTGGTCGCTATAAACCTCATACTTATTTCATTTTCTTTTTAATAAGACCACATTCTTAGTTAATGAAGCTGTAATTTATTTCTTTCAGGCCTTAGCTGGTGAAATATCTGCAAGTTTCTTTCATGGTTTGTTTTTCATATAAACTTTGTTTATAATTTGGTCTAGCATATTTCCTGTTTTACAATAAAATGCTGTTTTTCATATAAACTTTGTTTTTTCTGTAACACAATTATATCAATACTGCAACACTTTACACGAATGAGAAATCATGTGTATCCCACCTGATCTCACTGTGTAAGACACACTTATGAGAGTTGAGATGAGTTAAACGTGATAAAGGAAATCATTAAATAGAAAAGTCTTCCACTTGAATGATGAATTCAATGTGGAGAGTGGAGTAAGTTTAAAACGATTATTCTGTTGTGCGGTTTAAGAATGATTTTTTTTTTGTTTCCCATGTTATTCCCAATTCGTCAGGTTAAGGTTAAGGACTAATCCTTGCAGGTTAGGGTTCCATTTAAGGATTTATTGTTGGACAATAATGAACGCATAAAATTACCTTTGTCTCAATGCATCATCCCCAAACAGGGATTATATGTTACACCTTTTATTTGTTTTTGGTAATTATATGTTACACCTTTTATTGGTAAGTTTTTTTTTTTGGTCATGTTTTTATTGGTAAGTTTAACTTGGACTTCTCTTTGGTTAATGGGCTGCGTAATATGTTAAAGCCCATGGAGTCCTCCTATCTCACGCCTTTACAAAATGGACAATTAGCGTTGTATTGGGGCTCTGACCAGTGGGTCTTCCTGTAGCCCATGAGAAAAATTGAAAGAAAAAATTGACCTGTCCAAAAAGGAATTGCCTTGTACATTGTGCTATGATATGATCTTCTAAACTCCAATGAATGCTAGACCAAAAAAAGAAAGGGAAAACAACTAGAAGGAATACAATATGTATTCTTTTTGTGCACATTTTTTACTTATATTTTTTCTTTTAATATTAAAAATAATTGATATGAGATAAAAATATAACAAATTTATTTTCTTATAATATAGGAAATTATACATTACCTAATGTACCAAATAGTGTTAGTATAATTTAGGCTTTGAGGATAACAGCCGTTTAAGAGAAAAAACACCTGTAGTTGACCAGGTAATGATATTAATAACTCTGCTGCGCCATCTTGCAACCTCCGAATAGCAATTAAGATCACCTTAATTTTCTTCTTTTTCTTCATATATTTTCCTCGGTTCCAACTTTCCATACAAAAATGTAGTTAGGTTTGGTTTAACTTACATGGGAATCATGAGGTTGACCTAAGCCCACTCTTTATAATGCCATTGTAATTTTCACTACTCGGCTAATAATGACTAATAATAATGAGCTGATAATAATAACATAACATTGTAGTTGAGCACTCTTATCAAGAAAGAGGACTAAGTCACTAACTACTTCCGGAGGGGTCTCCAGGTGGGGTGGGACTTTAATTCGTAGGTGCCGCAGGAGGGACCAAAATTATACATCTTTGCTGGAATGCGTTTCTTAACTTTTCTGCTTTAATTTGACATGTTACTCTCACCTCTCCTTTTATGTTTATCTGTAATGTATTATGTGATGCATAAATATTTATGAATGAGTGCTACAATCTACCATTTGTATTTTCATATTTGTAATAATTTTGCAATTTGCTAAGGGGATTATGCCAAAACACTGGAAAGAACTCGAAGTCAGAAACAACAAGGGAAAAAAAAAAGGAAAAAAGAAAACATGGGTTCCCGGGATTTAATAGAGTTGATAAAGATTAAAGATAAGATGGGAAGTGTCGGCATTGAAATACGAAAATGAACATATGCGACTTAGCCTAATATATTCGACCTCTCTTTTAAGGTATAATAACAATTATTATTATGTTAGAAGTTAGAACAAATATAGATAATTAGAGAAACAAAAAATAATTGTACAAAAGTTGAGTTCGATGTACATTAGGAAAATTCTAGTTTCCTTTTTCAATTTATTAATAAAGGTTACCTTGACCCTAAAGTTTGTTTTATCAGGATTTTTCAATGGTCTTCTGTGATTACCAACTCCAATAAGATAATGTACCAATAAAGGATCAACACATTTTTTTGTACATCCTAATGAATAATTAATTAATTTCTATAATGTTGTTTAGTGCATAATGCTTTTGCTTATATAATTTATTCCCTACTGTTTATGACCAACTATTTTGTCTTTTTATGCAAATCGATGGTATTGTTCATTTCCATTTTTTTTTTTTTTTTTGTCAAACGACAAGATGTGAGGCACACATATCGCAATGTAGGGTTATATGCTTTGAAATGAAAGATATAGTATTATTATATGCAAGGCTAGCAAATAAATGATTGATCCAAAATCTAATTGATATTGTACATTTTGTTATTATTTACAAATCATCATTATTTAAAAACCAGATTTCTATCTTCGGGGAAAAAAAAAATCATTCTACTGCTTAGAATACATTAATTTGCTAAATGATCAAGTAGGTGTAGCAGACAAATTTGGTTTATACTGATATTCTAATAAGTACTTAGGTCCCATGACAAAAAAAAAGGTACTTAGGTCCAACTTTGTTTTTTTTTTTTCTTTCTAGATATTTAGCATATGGATATTGCATTGAGAATCCTTTTTAACCCATGCAGTTATAAAAATTAAAAGAAACAAAAAGAAAAAAGGGATCAGAGGGGGATCCAATGCTTAAAAGGTACATTAATAGGTTGAAGTTACCCTTTCCACACGGTCCCAAAAAACAAAAAGAAGAATTTACCTAGCCACTCTATATATCACACTATTCAAAAGAATTTTACTAATAAGTAATAAGTATATAAGTTCAAGATATAAATGTAGAAATTATATTTTAAAATTGGATTATTAACCCACTAGTTATTCATCAATAGAGTCTAGAATCTAGGGACTCTCCTCTAAAACCCTCCGCTAGCTTCACAACAAGTCAACAACTTCCATTAATTAATACTACTACAATACAAATATCGGTATCGGATTATTTTTTCTCCCAAAAGTACAATTATACACTATAACTGACATGTCATATATAATAACATGTTAACTACCAGTTTATATTAATATGGATCCTTCGGTCGTACCATAGCCAACAGCACACGAACAACCAAAAGTACATAATTTGACAAATATTTTGTAAGATATGAACTTCGTTTTCTCACAATTAAGATCATTTCACATTAGACCGAATGTTTTTCGCCAAGAAAAGCTTTTCATTTTTCTTAATAAACGTAAAATAAATATATTATTATTATTAGAGACTTAAATTTTATATTTTTATAAATTTATTTTCAATTAATAATATATATCCTTAGAACACATATTAATTAAATCTTTCTCGCCATTCTACATTAAATAATGATTCTATGAAGGAAGAAAGAAAATAAAATAAAGAAATCTTTCTCTGCCTGTTTTTATTTATTTATTTATTAATTTTCTATGTTGTTTAATTTTAGTGCCATTTTTTAATTTTATGAAAAATTAAAAGAAAAAAAAAATTATTTTCAATACTTTTATATTTTTCTTCATAAAATTTTAAATACAAAATTCTGAAAATAAATTATAAAACAAAAAACTTTTAAGTGCAGGAGGTCACATAAAATTAAAGGATTAGGCATCAGTGTGTAATATTTTAGGAAAATAATGACCAAACCGAAGTGGCACCAGAAACCTATATAAAAACATTAATTAATTATTAATGATGATTGAGTTTGCTAATCCCATGAATAACTATGCATATAGAAGGTCATTTTCTGAAGCAGGCAGCACTTTTTACCAGAATGTCTTGCTTGATATTTAAGGGTTTAGGTGAAATGTAAAACGAATGAAAAGACTCCACGTGCTGTTTTTGGTTTATGCATGTAAGAATGAGGGTAAAGTTGGTGTGAATGATTGAACTAGGAGTGAGTGCCCTGTTTTGTAGTTCATTGATTCATTGTGGTCCTTAATTCATGCATCTTCCCAACCCCACCAAATTAAAGTAGCCCCACTCACCTTTAATTATATTGTTTTACTTTGTAGCCAAGCCACCATAGAAAATCATAATTAATATATAGATTATATTGTAAATTTAGTTAAATTGTCAGCTATATGATTATTCCTAGTTCATAAGTTGTTGTATATATAAAATAAAATTTAAATTTTAAATTAACCGTTAGATCAATTTAACTTAATTTTCTCACACCAAGTTAATTTTACTATTGCTTCTACTGATCTTGATACTAGGTTTAGTGGCAGTGAGATAAAAGAAAAAAAAAATAGAAAATCCAATCATCTTTTATATATAATCTCAAAAGCGATTTCACTATTTTGGTTGTTAGTGTTCAAGGAACAAAGTCAAATTTCTTAATGTATGTCAAACACTTCTAATATCTTTAAATAAGTTTTAAGATACTAATTAACATATTAAAACTCATTTTATTTATATATTAAAAGTAGAGTTTTATTTTGACGATGTTTGAAAAAGTAATTTGTTACCGAGTATTCAATTAACGGATTGAATTTTGTCGTTCCTAAATTGATAATGTTATTTCTAAATTAAACATATTATTCTTAACACAAAGCACATTCATAATAAATTTTAATCAACCGTGGTATTATCCTCTGCTTTCCACTAAATACTTTTATTTACATGACAATTTAATAGTAAGAGATATAAAAAATAATTATTTTCTTGTGTTCAAATTTATAATTTAGAGAATGATAAGGACTAATAGTTTTAGTACAAGAAAAGAGAAAATTAACTAATATTAGTTCAAATATAAGATAAAAATAAAAAATATTAATCATCTAACATTTCTCTATCTTATTATATTATAGTGTAAAACAATTACATTATTAAATATAGTATATTAAAATCAATTTTAAACTAAACATTTCAAGTGAATATTATAAAAAGTAAAAGATATTTTTTTATATTACTTTTCTTTTTATATTCAAAGTTATTTTTCACCAGGTAATAACAAATAGTATCATCAACCTTATTTTTTATTTATAATTTTTATCTAGTGTATATTAAAAACGTTTAGATAATATAGACAATAACATTATTTGCTCATGAACGAACTATAACTCAAATGGTATAATCTTCTTATACTCATTTAAAAGGTTGCGGATTCGAATTTTTTTATCTTTGTTAACATATATATATATATATATATATATATATATATATATATATATATATATATATTGTTCGCTAGCACTCCTCCCTCTAACAAGTAAACAATAGCTTTAGGAAGATAAAATGAAGGTACTAAAGTTTAAATATTTTAGGGTTCTGGTAAATAAGCATTCGTTAATATATATGATATAAAAGAAATATTTTTATTAAAAATATGAGATTTTAATTTTTCAATAATATTTACTACATTGACTTTTTTATGAAAATTTTTGTTTTATATTCTTAACAAGCATTTAAATATATAAGCAACAAAAAATACAACTTTTTATTATATAAAGATACAAAGATAGATAGGGTAGCACATCCCTTTCTCTTAGTCATTGCATAATAATAATACACATAGTTGCAGCCAATATTTTTGCACACGAAAAAAATAAGATCGAGGGTTAGATTATTAGATTCCATGGGTGTGGTCCCAAACAAGCTAAGGTTGTGTGTGACCCCTGAAACCTTTCTTTTGTGATCACTGAAAACAACATTAAAACAGTATCGATGACTCCAATAGATTCCATAACTTTGATACAACTGCTTCCATGTAACAACAAACTTGTTATTATATATGACACACACTAATTCGTTCATTCATTGCTTCTTCCTACTACTATATTAAATAATAATTATCCAATCCAATTTTATTTAATCACTAACAACCGTAAGTGTATATATCCCAATAAAGTACAACAACAATAATCGCACACCATCTTTAATTCTTATATATATAAGACTACTTCTGTTCATGCATAATTATATTTTGAGGTTAATTAAAGTTTTTATCTAATTATATTTTTTATTTCATAATTTTCATATATTATTAATTAATTTTTATAATTTTAACCCTTATTTAATTTTTTAAGCATAATATAATATAGTTATTTTATAATTTTATAAGAAAAATATTTCTTTCAAAACAATATAATTATTTTTAGAGTTTTTATTTTAATAATATCTTAATATGCATACTAAAACTTTTAAAAAACAGTTATTTAATTTGTGGGGAGTATTATATATTTATTTATAATTATAGAATCAATCCAATTTTGTTTATGACTAAAAACCATAAGTGTATCCCAATGAATTAGTACAACACTAGAACTACTATTAATAATGAACAATAATCACACACCATCTTTCATAAGCAAAAGCTTATATATCGTTACATTAAAGTATAAACTATATGATTAATAAATGCACATTATTTAATTGTAATTGAATTGGTAAAACCTGCAACATGTGTTGTGTGACAATATATGTGGTGCAGAGAGCAATGCTTTTTGTCCCATAAACAATAAATCACCGTTGGGAGAAGAAAAGGATGTGGACCCAACTGTACTATTTTTAGGCCAACAGCTCCTCACATGCTTCATTCACAAATCTATTTGTATTTGATATCAAAATTGGTAATTGTTACCGTGTCTAAAAAATAATGCTCAATTTAAAAAATTTAAACATTAAATAATAGACACAAAAAAATTTACCATCAAAATTTGCCCTGAATATATTTAATGTCTCACACCTGTCTTCCCAGATGTTCCATTAACAAAAACAGTAATGTCAAGACCAAGAAAAAGTAAAAAGAAAAAAAGTATTATGTTTCTTTATAGTGACTAGTAATATTTTTTTATATTACTAGTACAATGATAGGTATCTATCCACATTTTTTAATATAATTTTTACTTTTTTATTGTGTTTTAAAATATATTATTTATTTATTTTTAGTGAGAAATAAACTAATACATATAATTAAGTGTTTGTTTGAGTATTATTATTTTAATAAATTTTTTTTAATGAAAAAATATCTTTTTTTATTTTTTGATGTATTTGACAAATTTTTAATAGTAAAAATAAAAACACTAGAAAAATAAAAAATATTTTTTTTGAAAAGTTGTAATCTTTTTTTTAAAAAAAAGATGTTTTTCATGTAATAAATAAATAAAGAAGTACTTTTATATTATTATATCTAAATATAATTAATAGATAAAAAAATCTTTTTGTATGAAATACTCAAATATAAAATTATTTTTACTTTTTCATAAAATTAAAAAAAATAATTCAAAAACAAAATTTTTTTTAAAAGATCACCTAAACAAGCTCTAAATATATATGCTAGACTCAAATTTAGTTTAATATAATTTAGAAGCATCAAAGGTAATTATTAAAAGCAATTTTATTTATGTAGATAATTGGAGATAAAGTTGCTATTTTATTTTCGTATTTTATTTTTCAAAGAAATAATATGAAAAAAAGAAACAAGCAGCAAATGATTAATTTTTAATTTTTTTTTTGTCTTATTAAAACCACATATATGAACAGAATTATGTCATGTAATGAATTTAACGGCCTAAGCATGCTGTAATTATGAATAAGGTTCATAGCACAGAATGAATTTTGATCTTATATATTTATGCCTGCCTTCAATTTTATTATATTAGGTTTAACCAACTCGTGATTTTATCGGGGTGGGAGAAAAAACAGTATCAGATGTAACACAAATAGTAACATATTGAATTATTGATGCAGTTACATACATATATTTTTTTTGTTGACAAAAGATATATAAAAAAAAAGAAAAGAAAAAAAAACAGCAAAACATTAAACATAAGGGACGGAGTCCTTGCAGGTAATGTTAGTTGAGTGATTGATGAAGTAAAGTATTTTTATGTTTAGTTTGAATAATTCATGCCCTAAAGAGTAGAGACAGGCATGCGACATGAACATGAGATATCAGATATCATTATATATGCAACCATGAAATTCTTTTTCTCTTGCTGTCATTTATGTGCGTTTTATAAATATAATATCCTTGTTATATTCATAAATAAAATAAGATAAAATATCAGCAAAAATTAAAACTCACATATAATAAGAGAAAATATTTTAAAGAGTTTAAAATACAATGCTAAAAATTGAGAAAAACATAAGATTGTTAAAAAAGAGACAAAAATAGTAGTGAGCGAAGCAAGAACAAAAATGTATGAGAGCCTTTATAAGTCGTTGGGTATGAAAAAAAGAAAAAAAATATATGAAGATCATGAAAAGTAAAAAAAAAAATTAGAGTTAAGTACGATTTTAGTCCTTAAGGTATAGGTTGAAAATTTTTTTCGTCCCCAACCTTTTTTTGCATACAAAATCATTTCTAAGGTTTAATTTAATTTTAAAATCATTTTTTTACCAAAATTTTAATTTGTATTACTAAATTATCCCTAACAAAAAAATTATAAATAACAAAAAGGAAAAAAAGTAAAGAAAGAGAACGGGGAGGGAAAAGGGAATTGCGAGGGGGAGGGAAGAAAAAGAAGAAGGAGGGGAAGGAAAGAAGAAGGAAAGAAAGGAAGAGAGAGAAAGGGGGAACATCGCTTGCGAGGTTTGGAGCCGCCGTCGCCGTCGAAAATTAGAACCAGAGGGAGAGAAAGCCATTGTGACTGCGCCGAACTCAGCTCCTCTGCGACAACCTCTACTCCGTTATCCGTGTCGCCACTGTCCAGTCCCTCAACGAGTGTCACATAATCGCCGAAGTCACCCTCGATCGCACTCTCACCCTCCTATGTTGCTGCTGTTGTAACGACGACGTTCTTCGCCAAGTCTTCTCCATCACCACCACCGGCAATTTCCATAAGGTCTGGAATTTTCTAGAGTCTTCTAATGGGAACTTGCTCTGACTCTTCAACATCTTCGATTCCAAAAGTACCAATCTCTCTCTCCCTCCAATTGTTGAAGGACCATGCTGAAGGTGCAATGGAACTTAGTTAATCAGATTGAGAAACATATTTTTCTTAGAGTTTCAATTTTGCTTCTATTTTTTATCTTGTTAATTAGATTATTAATCACATGTTTTTGATTTTAATTTTGTTAATCCACCAATTTTGATTCTGATTCTAATTTTGTTAACTACATTGTTTCTAATTTTGATTCTATTTCTTATTTTGTTAATCCATTATTCTTCTATTTCTATTACTTCTACATCTGATTCTGCTTCTGTTTTTTATGCTTTGTTTTTGCTTTTACTTCTATTTTTAATTTTGCTTCTACTTTTGCTTTCAATTCTGCTTATGCTTCTATTCTTTCTATTTCTAATTCTGTTTTCGTTTTTGCTTTATTGTTGTTGCTGAAGAAAAAAAAAAGAAGAGATAACTTCGTTGTTTTTGCTTCTGATTCATTATTGTTGTTGAGTATTTTGGTGAAGAAGAAGAATGGTATAATTGTCCGAATGACGATTTTAAAATTAACTCGAAACTTAGGGACGATTTTTTATATATGTAAAAAAAGATTGGGAACGAAAATTTTTTTTGACCTATACGCTAGGGATCAAAATCGTACTTAACCCTAATAAAAAATTATTAACTCTCTTATACAAAAAAAACTCTTAATAGTTAAAATACACACTTGATTAGTATGTATATAAATTAATGGACAATGATTTATCTATATATATCTATTGCAGACAACAATTATCATTTGTTACGTATATAAATTGTTGTGATTTTTCTATTGTCAATAGGTACAATATTTTAAACATATACAATTTTGAAAGAGTTGTGTCTTTTTAGCCAAATGATAATATATATTGTTATTATAATTGACAATATATGAATGATTGGTAACTGTTTATTAATATTAATAATATTATTAATCAAATTTGTAAATACCTTTTATGATTCATACCATAAAGTTATGAAAGAGGGTGATATAACAAAAGTTGAGAGAGAAAATATAGATTTCGAAGAATTAATTTGGTATTATATCAGATAGATCTATCACTAAAATTATATACCTATTAAAAAAAATGATAAAGAGACATTAGAGTAACAAAAAATATCTGCACATGATATTTTTTAATTTAAAAAAAGTATATGATATGGTATCAAGAAAGGTTCTATGAAAAGTCTTAAGAATAAAAGGGAAATGATTACATATATTCGTGCAATTAAAAATATGTATGATGAGGTTACAACTAGTGTAAATACTCAAGGTGGTGCGACAAAGGAGTTTTCTATTGGTGTATGATTGCACTAAGCCTATATCTCTTTACATTAGTTTTGATACTAATCATATCCAAAAATCAGTACTATGGTGCATGTTTTTTGTTGATGACATCGTCTCTATGAAAGAAACAAGAGAAGCTTTAAATAAGAAGTTATTGTTGTCTAGAGGAGCTTTAGAGGCGTACGGTTTGAGCATAAGCCGAAGTAAAAACTAAGACAATATATGTAGAATGTAAGTTTGGTAGGCGAGGTAGACAATAATACAAAAGTGAAAATTGAAAAAATTACCCTACATACTACAAGTAAAGTGTTTTAAAATATCTTGGGTGTATCATATAAGAGAATAGAGATAATGAAATTGAGGAGAATGTAAAACATCTGATACAAGTATGTTTGTCAAAGTGGGGAATTGCATTTGGTTGTTCATCTGACAAAAAGTGCTGTTAAAATTTAAAGAAAAATTGTATCGCACTGTCATTGGACTAGCTACATTATATGGAATAAAGTGTTGAACAACAAAAAGTGAGTATAAACATGAGTTAAGTATGATAAAAATGATAATATTAAGATAGATGAGATCACACACCAATGAATAATATAAAAAATGAAGCTATAAAAAATAAAGTTAGAGTAGTATCTATTATAAAAAAAATAATAAAATTTTAACTCATAATTTAAATATATAAAAAAAATTAGTAAAGTATTCAATTAAAAAAATAAATGAGATAAAAAGTAGAAATATGATGAATGATAAATTTTTTTAAAAGATTATACTAAACAAAATTTATATATCAACAGTTTTACTAGAGACAGAATATATAAGGTAGCGTTTGGTGGAGAGACAGAGACAGAAAGACTAAGACTGAGAGACAGAGACTAAGAGACAGGGATTGAAACAAATCTCAGTATTCTGTTTGGTGCAAAATGGGAGACAGGAATTGAAACAAGAATGAAACTCTAATTTAATTTGCATAAAGGGTAAAATTGGAATTAATTAATTGAAATGAAAGTATTTTAGGTATAAAATGTTATTAAAGTTTCAGTCTTCATCTCTAAAAATTTCAGTCCCCTGTGTCCCTACTTTTTGGAGGTATTGAAATACTAAAATTTTGGAGACAGAGACAGAAATTTTAGTACCAGTCTCTGAACTAACAAACACGATACTGAGTCTCAGTCTCTCAGTCTCAATCTCAGTACCCGAAAACAAACGCTACCTAATAGAACACAATATCATATATGCAAGTGACTTCATCTAGTAAAAAAAAAAAAAAAACTCTTGTTGTATAATATCTAACCTTAAAAAAAGATTTATACGGACAAAACATCCAAATTCCATACTAGAGAGGGATTGAGTTACGTATGGATTTAGTTTGTAGGAGCATTTTTCCTCTTTCATACGTAGATCATGACTTCCATGCATCTATATTCGTGTCTATCTAAAAATAGGAATCTTTAATGCTCTAGCCTTTGCATAAAAGATAAATAATTAACACCAAATTTGTCAAAATAAGTACTTTTGACTTCTTTATGTGACTTTTGGATTAGAATTCTATAAACAACTTTTTTTTTAAAGATTTTTACTTTTTTATGAGAATTTATCCAAATTGAGTTAAACTAATTAACTTTCTGATAATAAAATTAAGATATCAATATTTAAAAAAAATATCTATTATATATAATTTATTAAATAAATTATTAAATAAAATATTTTACTAACTTCAAAAATTAAACCCATAATTATAAATGGTAAACGGGCCGAAATTCTCACATAATCTGTCAAAAAAGATGGATTAGACTAAAAATTTAAAAAGTCAATCTTAAAAATTTCGCTTAACTTGTACCACCTAATTTGTGGGCTTTGACGGGGTGAGATAAATTTTTCTGGCGGGCCAAGCATTTTTTTTTGTCTGAGCCGATTTTTTAGAAATTTTTACGATATTATTGATCTATAAGAGAATGAAGATGATAATTGAAAATGTGCTAAGTTATATTTTGGATTATATTTTATGTTTGATTGATATAAACTTAAAGATGTTTAATTATATATTTTGGACAATGTTTATTTTATTTTGGAGTTTATACAATATTAGTTTTATTATTTTATTTCAAAAAATTTAGTTTATAATTATGTTTATTATATATTTATAATTATAAAGATTTTAATATTTGTGAATTTAAAAATTATAATTTTATGTCTTTAAAAATTATAAATTTATTAAAATAATTGTGAAGTTATATATATTATTTAATATTTAATAATTTATAATTAAAAGTACGTTTAATAGAACGAGAGAAAAATTCAGGACCGTCTCACTAAACAAAACAAAATAACTTAACAGATGACAAATTTTTAACAAAATAGAATAAAACAAAACAGAATTTTTCGTTTACCACCTCTACCGATAACCTTCTAATTTTAGTATGACATACTTACTCTTTTGGCTAATTTCAAATTTTCTTATTATTACTATATATTTATAAAAAGAATTGGATTAATGGTGCCTCTATTAATGCACTAGTAGTAAATTATTCCAATACGCGTTTACACTATCATTTTCAATACATTAAAATTAAAATTTTGAAAAATAACTTTTTTTTTATGATTATATCTTCATTCAACCTATTAAACCAAACCATATCACTCACATTTATTTTAGTCAGTCGAATTTAATAACTAAGAAAATATACAAAATATAGATATCTACACTTTTATACTTATTATAATACAAATATATTTTTGTAATTATTTTTTTATTTTTTTATTTTTCTAATTAAATCCTCTTTTAAAATGATGTCAAATTTAAAATTTTGTGATTGAATATGATTAAAATGGTAAAAGCACTCTAATCTATTTTCCTATAGTTGTGCATCAATGAAAATATAAAACCACCTTGTATCTAACTAATTTGAGTTCAGCTTTCATATATAGTTTTCTTTTTCTTTCAAACGCATATATTCTCTAAAAAGATATTCATTTATTATATTAAAAAATTATCAATATATAATAATTAGACTTTAAAAATATAAAGAAATAGAAATAGAGAGAGAGCCGCTACTAGATAGATAGAAAATGTTTAAATTAGATCGTTTTATTTGGAATAATTTTTAATAAAAAATATTATTCATATACCAAAAATTAGTTAACAAGTTAGTTATTATATATATATATATATATATATATATATTAATTATATTTTTATATTAGTAGTTGATTTGATAATTAATTATTGATTATGTATAACATGATTGTTTAATAAGTCTTTATGTGTATTTCATTTTGAATATAAAGTGGATATATTAAAAATCTTAAAAATAATAAATATATTATTTAAAACTTATACACTTTTAAGTTTAAGATGTAAATAAAAGATGTTGTAAGTATATTTTATTTTAAGAAATGTTTAAGAATCATTATAATTTATTATTTTTGTTATTTTATTATTATTTTTATTTATTAATTTAATTTTTTTAATTTAATAATTTAATATTATATTTTTTGTTTGTATTTTTAAATATTAATAATTAACTATTAATTAAAAATAATAAATTTTGTTTACTTTTAATATATTTTTAAGAAAAAAGAGAAAGCATGCTTGGACCCACGTAGCCACGTCATATTTGTCACAACTATCATGTATTCCAAACATCATCGTAAAACCTCTCTCTCTCTGCTTTCACTTTCTCTACAATTCCTAACCTTGTCTCTCTTCAACACCATCTTCTTCTTTTTCTCTTCTTTCTATCTTATATGCTTACCTTTTATTCTCAGTCTTTAATGGCTGCCCGTATCAAAATTCCGCGTTAAATCAATCGTGGGTCGGTGCAAGTTACCATTTTTCTCCTCTTTTTGGTTGTCCAAAAGATACCCAATAACAAAAGTCTCCATTTTTCTTTTTGGGGTGTTCTTTATTTATTTATTTATTTTCTGGCTGCAATTTTCAACCAAAAAAGTGACCATTTTTCAATTTTGTTTAATGTGAGAATTTAGTGTTTCACAGAGCATTTGCTTCCAACTGGATATAGGTGCAAAATTGAACTAGAGTTGTGGCCTTTTATGGTAGGTAAGAGCATTGATGCTAATCGAAGATGACAAGTTATGAGACATTTATAGTATCCATCAGTTCAGTTTTTGCTTGATTTTGATTATTGTGGAGTTTGGATTTGACACTATTTGGGGCCAAGCTTTTGTGTGTCAGAAGGTCTCTTTTATCTTCTTCTTTTCATTTGATGTGATTATCAAACTTTTTCATCAAGTTTGATCATTCACCTTTCTTTTGTTATTTTATTGGAAGAAAGGGGAAATCACTGAGCTGTGAATAAGTGGCTAGTTTCAATCAATTGGCCTTTGATGAAAAGCAAGACAACTCTGATTTTCAGCTTTACTTTCTTTGTTGAGTTTATGAGCTGGTAAAAGGTATGTGTATGAAGAAGGAAGGCACTGATACTTTCCCCTCCAAAGGAAGCTACATTGACCCCATTGAGCTTCACTCAAATTGGAATCCATAGATGTTTTTTCCTTAGTGGACTTCTCAAGTTGCATTTTTTGCCTTTTTCTTCCTTAACAGGTACTTCACTTAGTTCAACAAATCTCATTTTTCCTAATTGGTTTTTCAGCTCTCCTTGGTTAGTAACCAATTAATTGAGTTACATCACTTCCATTTTAAGTGGATACACAGATTTTGTGTCTGATTTCAATTTTTTGTTACCATGTGAATAAGTTAAAATTGTTACCATAAAGAGACTAGTTTGTTCTGCATATGTTTAGCACATAATTTCCCCCTTCTTGTTATGGTGTTTTCCATGATCTAATGCCCTTTGGGGATTAGAGAGAGTGAAAATGTGTGTTTTTATGGATTCCAACTTCATTGTTTCATTTCATGGTTTTGTCCATCAATCAGATTCTTAGATCGTAGCTGCGAGCACTTTTGTATGAACACAGCCAAAGTAAAGCTAAGATTCCTTTAGTATTCCAACGGAAGAGAGGTAGAAGAAGGAAAGTCAATTGTGCCAATTACCATGGCGAAAAGACCCCCGAGATTAACTGTGCAGTATGAGAAAGACCAATCTGGTTGTATGTGGGGTTTTATTAGTATGTTCGATTTTCGCCATGGTCGCTCTACTCGTAGGATGATTGCAGATGCGACACGCAGCAGCCAGCATGCTGTAGGTAAGAACAGAGATATGGTCTAAATTTGTAATTCCAAAATTGAACACTTTTTTTATGTGTTTGATCAATGTACCCACCAACTGTGCATGTAATGGCTTTGCTAAATAGTGTGGTTCCAAAACTTATATGTACTTATCTATTATGGGGTTAAGTTTATTTTTTTGATATTTTTGAGTTGTAACTTTTCATCATAATATGCCTTCTTTGTTTGTAACGGTTGTGGAATAATTTGTGGTCCAGCTATGCTGCATTAGGCAAAAGAATCAGAATGATTGTTATTCTTTCTTTCATCAGGTGCTGTACCTGTACCTACCAAGAACAAGTTTGAGACATTAAGCGATTTGGACGAAGAATATCAAGGCCATCTTGTATGTCAGTCCATCCATATGTTTATGCATTTACTCAAAATTTCATGCTTCAAACTTGCAAGGTAGTCAACAAAAGTAAAATTAATTTATTGATTTTAGTGTTCACGTATATTTCAGGAAAGAGGAGAGAGTATGAGACTGATTGAGATAACTGATCCGGATAAGCCTAGTATGAAGAAACTCATAGAAGAAGAGATGTTCATCGAGAAGGATGCGGTGAAGGATCTAGGTCATGCTGATCAAGTAGAGTCAAAGAAATCCAGAGTAGCAAGTGAAGTTTCCCCAAAGACAGATTCCAAAAGAAAAAAGAAATCTCGAAAGAAAAGCCGTGATATGGACACCCAGGAGTTGAATTCGGATGCAACGCTGAAGTCTGAATTCTTGCATAACCCGCATTCAAGGCAACAGTCGAAAGATAATCTTGATTTAGACAAGATAATGGAAGACTTTTGTCACGTTAAGGGTGGTTGTTCTGTGATGCATGACAATGACAGCGAAGTTAATTCACAGTCAAACCAAAATTATGGTGTTTCTGAAAACCTCGCAAGGGATGCAATCCATGAATTTGTGAATCAAATGATAGCAAATGGGAAAGATCAGGCAGAAGATGGAAAATCCAATTGCTCAAATGAACTCATGGAAGCACTTCAGGTTATAAGCTCGGATAAGGAATTGTTTGTTAGACTTCTACAAGAATCAGATTCAATTTTATTGAAACATGTTCAGGAGTTGGGGAATTCTCATGCAATAAATGACATTGAACACAGCTCAGTTATTGGCTCCAAGTTCTCTGTAGAAGAAGACCTTGACAATCCGAAACAAGAAAAGGAAACTTTCAACCGTAAACATCGTAACTTTTTCAGGAAAAGGTCAAAGTCTCAATCAGAAGGTCCTACAAACGAGAATGGGAAAACAGAGTTTACAAATAGAATAGTCATTCTGAAGCCTGCACTAACAAGTTCACGAAGTTCTGGAAGCATCCTTGCCTCTTCACTTGATTCTCATGATGTTGTCCATCACAAAGGTCGTTTTGTGAAAGTTAGTTCACATTTTTCTCTTACAGAGATAAAAAGGAAATTGAAACATGCCATGGGAAGGGAGAAACATGGAAACGCCGAAGGGATCTCAAGAAAGCTTCCGGATAAATGTCAAAATAAGGGGCCAGGGAGCAAAACCATTGGGAAAGACAATAATGTTGGAATGAGGTCTCCAACTAAAGACCATTTCTTCATGGAAAAGATTGCAAGACCTATGTTTGATGTTATGAATGGAAACAAGACCGGTCCTTCAAAACACTCTGAATTTAGTGTGGAACATGAAAATGACAGTTCCAAACAAAGGGTTTCTAACTTATATATTGAGGCTAGAAAACATCTGTGTGAGATGCTAGACAGTGGAGATGAGAACACAAACATATCAGGTAGGCAGAGCCCCAAAACACTTGGTCGAATACTATCTATTCCTGAGTACAACTTTTCTCCCCTTGGCAGTCCCGGACGGGATTTGGAACATCATTTTGTGACCACAAAGACAAGATTTTCTGTGTCAGATAGACCTTCAGAGGTTAATCAGGATAACTTGTCACCCAAGCAAGCAACCTTTGTCGATCCTCTGGATCAGGCAACGAGCAATTCAGAAAAGCAGTCCAGCATTTGTGAAGAAATCTCTAATAATGAAGTACAACAAATTAATTCACAGTCAAACTTGGCACATGATGTTGGTCGTGTTGATATAGAAGAAACCTGTTCTCCTGTTATTGATGAGACAGTTACTGAAGGTACCATGTTCAAATTATATGATTTGAGTGATAGCTGCTGTGATAAACTTTGGTGCATATGGGTTTATGTGTGTTCTTTTATTTATCATTTTGTTATTCTTGTGCAGTTAACGTAGAATCTGAAAAAGAGACAGACATTTTGCAATCATCCCCGATTCCAGTGGGATTCGTCATGGAAAAAGAACAATATTGTGTGATGTTAGAAATTTCTGATAGTACACAGGGTTCTTCATGTTTGAATCAGGTTATGTCTCTTACTGATAGTATTTATAAGTGAACAAATGATTTCTTGGACTATAAGTATAATGTAATAGAAATGTACTATCTAAAATGACCCCTTAAGATATTTTGTAAAGTGATGTCTGTATTTGTAAAGTTTTATCTGACATATCATTGGTATTCCTTTTTTTTTTTCACAGGTTGTTACAGAAGATGTCCAACCATCATCTCCACCATTATCCCCTTCTCACTCATCTGTCGGAAAGAAAATTGAAGAGCTAGAAAGCGTTACAGATGTTTCCGGCCGACCAAGTCCCGTATCTGTTCTTGATACTCCATTCTTGGATGAGGACTCAAGTCCTGGATACTTGAGATGTCAAGCTGGTAAGTTTTCCTGCACTTACTAGAACATTAAAGCCTCTCTGGACTCTGGCTTTTGTTTTTCAAGTTAAAACCATAGTTTCCAAAATAAAAATCTGGAAACTACTTGTTTTCAGTGGTTGTCTAAACTGCAAACTGAAGAGCTGAAATTCAAATAGTATGCAGGTTGACCAGGGTTCTCTAGATTGTACTTTATCCTTAACTTGACCTATAAAATCTTTTTACATTTGTTTTTTTGGTATATTGTTATTATTATTATTACAAGGACTTGGAAACAGCTACTGATATAATTATCAGGTTAGGCTGCATACATTGTACCCTTTGGGTTCAGCCCTTCCCTGTACCCCGCGTTAACACAGGATGTTTGTGCACTGGGCTGCCCTTTATTATTATTATTACAAGGGGCCAATTAACCAATTACAATTGTTGGAATATCTTTCTCTTTATCATATTAATTTTAATTCATTCGTGATCAGTTAAATTGCCAGTACGACCGCTGCAATTTGATGAATGTGACTCTTCGCCTGTTGATCAACATGAAAGAGGAAAATATTGTTTCGAAGAGAATGAATTGATATATGATTACATTAAAGCTGTCTTACAAGCATCAAGCTTGACTCCGGATCAACTGTTGGTGAAATGCCTTTCATCAGACGAGATACTCGATCCTTCCTTGTTTGCTCAGATAGAGTTCTTTCCCAATCCACTTTGCCATGACCAGAAGCTCCTATTCGACTGTATCGAGGAAATTCTCGTGGAGGTTTGTTGGTATTACTTCGGAGTCTCACCTTATGTATCATTTGTAAATCCTAGCATAAGGCCAACCCCAAATATGAAAAGGCTTACTCTCAAAGTCTTTGAAGGAGTGTGCTGGCATATCCTTCCCCTGCCCCCACCACGTACCTTGGAACAAATCGTTAGAAAAGACCTGGCAGGGAGTGAAACGTGGATGGATCTTCGACCTGATGCCGAAACTGTTGGCTTCGAAATGTGTGAGGTCATTCTTGCTGAACTGATGGAAGATACAATATGGAGCTTTATAAGTGAAATCCCTGAAAGTGAATGCTCTCAGCTTCAACTTGAGGCTGATAATGAGAGCACCATCAACTTGTAAAGAAGATACTTCCTCAGTTCCAAAATATCCGTCACTTTGAAAATTCTGCACATTTTTTATGACAACATATTTGGAGCTATTGTAGCCAAATACATTGGTCCACGGATGTACTGGAACTTCAAAATGACAGAAATTATGGAACAAAAAGAGTATATATCATGCAGGGTTGATAGAAAATGATCAGAAAGAATACTGAAGAGTTAGACTTTTGTAAAGCATCATTGAAGCTTGGTGATATTTCTTGACTATGCTAATATCAGATAGTATTGATGTGAATGAGGATACACAATAAGGGACTGCAAAGTGCAAAGCCACAAAAAGTAAATAGGAAACCAAGTTGCAATTGCTTCCTGAGGAAAGTACAAAAAACTAGGCTTGTTTACAGTGACAAAGCAACAGTTTTATCCAGTGTGTGAGACATGGCCAAAGGTGTTTGTAGATTTTGTAGAGAGCTATTTTTTTTTAATTTTTTATTTTTGGCTGATGAACTGATCACATTAGTTAGTTGGTTTGTTGTAACTTTGTTTGATATCATCCTTACTTCTTTGTATATTTGCTGTTTTGGTGTTTGGATAACCTGTTACATTTTATACAGTCTGGAAATAAATGAAGTGTGAGATCAACTTGGTGTAACTTTGGGATTACTACCCTTCTGGATATCTTGAATATTCATTTCTATTTCTTCCATTTCAAATTTGTTATATTATATGCAGTGAAGTAAACTTCAAATGTACAAGTATAATTGCCAATGAGTTATAGCTCAAATGGCATAGTTTTTCCATACTCATCTAACAGGTTGCGGGTTCGAGTCTCCCTATCTTTGGTAAAAAAATGTACAAGTATAATTTTACAAATCAATGTGCAAAATGTAATTGATTAACTACAAAAAAGATTCAGGGTTTATATGCTAGCAAGCTAAACAATACAAATATGTATCAGAACACATACCATTTTCCTCTTAACATTGTTACTTCTCTTCTTGTAAATTACTGAAGAGGAACATAGGAAACATAGTCAAAATGAGCATTAGATGCCGCCATAGTACTTTGTAGCCATTGTCCTTACTGTATTACATGAAAGCTCTTTTTTTTTCATGCCAGCAAGACAAGTACAAAGAATATGATAACCAACTAAACATAGGGATCTCGAATCAGTAGATGCCATTACTTTTGCTTCTTATTAGACAGTGTTGAAGGAACTGATGCCTTCCTCTTGGTGAACGCACTAGTTCTGCTTTCCAATTCTTCATCGTATTCCTCGTCATCTAAAGCATTGCTTGCGACTGAAGCAGATTCTTGAGCAATTTTTGCTGTCTTTCTTTTTTCGGCTTGCATTTTGGCATACAATTTTCTGTCAACAGGGTCATCTGTGGGACCAACTTTGGATTTCCGTGAAACTTTTGCACCTAATCCAAGCCTGCAATGAAGCATAGAAATGTGATGATACAACATAAGCAGTAGGTATCACGCCATAATTCAAAATAGTGAATTCAAACTAATATTGCTACTATTACTCGACTGTGCTATTGTGCCATATCAAAATATCAGAATTGAACAAGTTAATGGTGCTGGTTACCTTTCAGGCCGACCCTCTACTTCATTATCCGGTTTTTCATCAGGATTATCAGCATCTTTACTCATACTATTTACCCATGCCTCAGCCTGCCAATCAGAATGGCAGAGAAGTAAATATACACAAACAAACTAACTTGTTATATAGAACAATTGACTAGCTTAGCAAATGCACTAAAGAAAACATTTTTCACTCCATATCTAATGTAATGCTACATATGAATGAACATAAAGAAAAAAAGTTTGGTGCACAAGGTTCCCATCTGCTTGAGTCGGGGACAGGAGAGGATAGCCTTAACTCCCATAGGTGGAGGGTTGTTTCAATGATTTGAACCCATAACTTTTAGCCTTTTAGGTCACAAGGCAACAATCTTGCCCCTGCAATGCTCACTCTTCTATATGAATGGACAATGATTGCACATAAAAATAATGCACTGGCCACTACTAACTAGGCATACACAAAAAATGAAAAAATAAATAAATAAAACAAAATTCACAGCTAGATAGACAATTACCAACTTCAATGCCTTGTCCAACTTAACAATTTGGGGCGTGCCGGTTTTCTTTGGTGTTTCTGCAGCACTCATTTCGAGCTCTTTGTGCCCTGATGAAGTGAACAGATTACAGAACAATTAATATCCATTTCATGGTTTTGAAATCCAACCAGGGTCCATCAAATATTCCAAACCTACATTTCATATTCTGAATTTCTGACAACACAAAAGTGCACATCCTACCAGAAATAGCAAATCCAAAAGAACACTTAGTAATGCCTTGAAGAAACGAAGTTCATCAAAGTTTGCACTTTTGGTAATAAGGATTATTGTTTCAGAGGAACCAGATACATTAGTACGGATAATTATTGAAAAACTAGGGAATGAAAAAAGAATCTTATTTTGTTCAACTCATAATGTGCTGCATCAATTCAAAGTTTTTCTTGTACAAACTAAAAATCCCAAACAATGAAAAATTCAAATTCAACGATGGAATTCATTACAAAGTGCACCACTCATAGCATTAATTAATTTATTTGGGAAGGAGAGAAACACCGTCAAGCATAGTTATCAGAGCCGAACAGTAATCGAACCAATTAGAATACTGGGTCACTGGTTCAACTGGTGGATCACGGGTTGAACTGGTGGATCCGGTCTCACTTAAAATAAAACTATAAAATCATATTAAAATTTGAAATATATGTCTTCACTAACACTTTAAACAACAATCAAGTCTCAATTCCTAAAAATAACTAATAGGAAAATAGACATTAAATCCAAAGGACATACGCATTCTTGCCTATGCATTCCTTCACTTAATTTGAAGCATAATCAGTAAACTCAATTACCACTCAAAAGTTATGATGTAAACAAGTACAGACTTTGATACAACAATACAATACATAACAAAATTAACAATGATATTGAACAAATAATCAAAAGGTATGGTGATATTAACAAGTAAAGAGACTTTGATACAACAAAACAAACACTCCTTAATAGGATTCTCTTCCACAGAATGATGGTCCGCAAGTTTATATTGGTCACTTTCAAACTCAGAAATTCAATGTTTCTTCTCTTATGATATCCACATAGATTTACACACAACTTATTTACTTGATATCTAAATAAACATCACAAACTTTTCCTCTTTTTATTATCTAATAAATCTAAATATTGGCAATCTTGACATGATCATCAGCATCTGATAAATTCACAGGCAACCTTGACCGTGATAAAGATTCCCTTGACCTAATCATCTTCCTTCTTGTCACTATTGATAAGCTCAAAACAATGCACACAGCAGCTGCCAAAGTAAGCAACAAACCTGAATAATTTCACCTTAACCAGCTTTTCGGAACAATATCAGAACCATCCTCTCCATCAAGACTAATCAGTATAACTAATCATCAATTTATCTAAATCAATTAGCATCAATTTATCTAAAACTACATTAAAACTGAAAATAGTAAGAATAAAAAATTAATAAACATTAAAGAATAACCTAAAAAATAAAACAAACTCACCTACAGAAGCAGAAGCAGAAGCAGAAGCTGAGTCAGGGACGGCGAAGCTTCGGAGTTCGGAGCTTCAGCACAGCCACACGCGGAGGATGACGAGTCACGCGAAGGAGGCAGAGACCGGCGACGAGGAACACGGCATAGAGGAAGGAAAACGGAGAATGGCGGCGCAGAGGCAGGAGATGCGACCTCTGTTGGCTGACCGGCGCGGTGAGTGAGGTATGGAGGAGAGAGAATCGGTGATGAATGATGAGCGAGTGATGAGTGAGTGAGGTTGGTTAGGGTTTTTCAAATTTTTGTTTTCAGATTTCAAGAAGGTATTGATCCGGTTTGGTTTTTGAAAACCGGACAGGCTCGCCGATTTTTCCAAAACCCGTAGGGGTCAAACCGGGTAAACAACCTGAGATCGGACCTCTTAGCGAATTTCGATGGCAGTTTTGAATTGAAGAAGCAAGAAATCTTGAAAAGGTTAAATGAATTTTTGCATTCAAGTATGGTTACTGCTGCTGCATAAAATCTTGTTGTGCATTCAACTAGATGTGAATGAATATAGTAGTTAAGGTTAATTAATTTCTATGCAACGGTTGTGACAGATTATCATCGCCTGAGTTATCAGAAATATTGGATTTTTTTGCTCTCTGGACTTGATACAAATAAAAAACGTTAAACATAAAATTAAATGAAACCAAATATTATGAGTATTTTTTAAAAAAAATCGCAGATGTTAGGATTTAGGGTTTAGCCATGGTTAATGTGACCACGAGAACTCACCTATAAATTGATAGATGCGGATTTTTTCCTGTGTGTTTCTTTTAGCATTGGAAGACTGTAAAACAGGATTTAAAAGACAAACTATATTTAGCTCATTTCAACATATGATTTTCAGCCTCAAACCAAGGTTAGAGCTAGCAAACTATGATTTGCCAACTACAAACCAGAACACACTTTAGTCTTCATACACACTTGAAACAAGTGAATATTTTTTCAAACAATCAATCACCTGGTACCTTTCTACATTATCCTAACTCTTTTGTAGGAACAGCAACAAGGGTGTAAGATGCCAAACCAATTTTTGGTGTATCTAGACTTCTCTGTTCTTCATTGATTTATCTACATAGAGAACATCTTCAACCCAAGCAACAATGTTGAATGCTAGGCCTTCTAGTACTCTTGAATAACTCTCTAGTATTGCTTTTCCAACATCCTGCAAAATGATATAAATTTCATTCTTGATAAGTCCATATGCTCAGTTTAAATTTCTATATTTGTTAATAACAATCTGTCTCTAGTACTGCGTTTACAAAGGAGTTTATGATCACATTTTATAATAATCTTTTTCTAGTGAAGAATAAATATATACTAAGTTTTTAGTACATTAGTCTTTTTCCTTCTCTGCCTTTAGCTTTTTTACCCAAGCACACACAGACACTAGATATGACACGGCACAACATATATAAGACATGCGAACAGAATATATATAAAATATAAAATATTTTTTAGATAAATTGTAATAATATCTTAATTATTGATATTAAAATACAAACTAATGTCATTAAAGGTTTTAATCTTTAGCATATGTAAATACCACTTAATCTCAAGGAAGGTGAATGTAATTTACTAAGATCAATATGTAAATAAGAGGATGATTTTCCACTTTATATAACAGAAATCCAAACTTATTTATATGTACATGATTTCACATACTCCACCATCACTATGACAATGAATCAATGATAGAAATGATTCAATATATTGCAAAACTTAATACCTTGTTATACTGAATCTTGCATGTGTCAAGAGAAGTTTGTGACAGTTCAGGATATCTTTGCTTCAGGCAGAACAACAAAGTCTCTGCTCTCTCAGCTAAGGTGTAATTCTTGTCCTTCCGGTCGCCGTCGGCCATGAGTTCCTTCACTTTGCTCCAGGATGATTTGGAATGGCTCAGGCAAGCTTTCCGGCGCCACGAGTACATCGAAGACTCGACCCTGTCGGCCAGCTCAAGTGCTTCATGCTCAGAACTTATCTTCAAGTAGTCAAGAAGTTGATCAGCTGAGAATTTCTCTGCAGCAGACATGTAGTGGTAAATTGTGTCTCCCATATTTGCTCTTCCATTCTGAGAGAAAACAATGTTTTGAAAAAGAGTAGATGAAGTTAGCATCATAATTCAGCCACTATGAAAATCGAATTGATCATTAAATTAGTAGAATTAGAATTTCAAAGATTTAATTGAGGTTTAATCTTTTGAATAGGATATAATAAAACAATATATTTATGTATAAAATATATATTTTTTGAAAAAAATTATTGTGTTTTTTATTATTTTAAAACGTTAACCTCTAAAAAATCATATTGATTAACCGATTTTTCAAATTTTTGACTGATTTATTGTTAACTATTTGAACCGAATTGATTTGGTGACTAACTCCCAATTAACCTGATTGAATCGGTCCAATTTTAAGAACCATGGAATTCTCCAAACTTGAAGCTGTGTGTATTTTTAGTCCCTAATATCTAAATTTATTTGATATTTCATAAACATGTGTTTGACCTAAAATAAGTGCATTATATAACTTTTTTTGGATAGTAGAGTACAATTAATCCTTTTAAGTCTATAGGTCCTAGCTTTTAATTATTTTATGATGTCAAAATAATGAGCAGAATATTGTTAAATCTAATTGGATTTATATGCTAAGTGTACCTTATGTGAAATTATATCATCCCTTTTTCTACAAGTCTCAGCTGCTATCATTGGCTTCCATAAAAGGCTTATGAAATTTGATGATAAATTCCAAGACTTTAGGGGGTCACATGTAATTGGATCCTCAACCACTTGGCTATAGAATTTCAGCTGAGAGAAGAAAAGAAAATGTACACTCATTCTGAGACTTATTATACAAAATTTAATTTCACACCGAGATTCATTAAACATAAAATATCTTATAAACAATAGGGATAAAATCATATAACCAATGATGAAATTTAACTAACCTTAGGAAGATTATCAATGTAGGTTTCTGGGATATCAATCTCAGCAAGAACATTGTTGTTTATTGCCATGGCTGCTTTATGAATTTGGTTAGCACAATCCCTTTTTTCTACCAAGTGCTTCCTTGATTTTTCAGATAGGCCACCGGGGAGAACACAAGGCACCGGAAGCCACCATTTCTCGTCTTTTCGCTGAACAATCCTCCGAAAAGAGGTTGCGCGCGTGCGTGGTGAATTCGCCGGAATGTTATCTACATACCAAAATTCAGTATCATGGAAAGTGTCTAATATTTCCTACAAAAAATATGAAAATCATGTCAATGAGACAAATATCACACACATTTTTTTACATGAAAATTTGAAGAAATTTAGGTTTGTTAGTTGTTTGTGTCCTACTATGAGCATTGTGTCAAGCTTCTGCAGAGCAGGGAGGTTGATATATATGTCTGATCTTGGTCTACTCTTCATCATCTGAGAGACATTATCAAATCATATTATTAGATACATTCAGAGATGTGAAGTTATAAAATCATTTTAACGTTTTTGGTACATTTGTTTATTAGCGAGTTAAGCCTCCAAATAGTTCATGAGTTTGACCGCGTGCACTAAAATAGTCCCTAAGATTTCAATTGCACCAATTATATTCTTGAGATTGGCAAAAGTGCATCACGCTAGTCCTTAACTGTGTGATTAGTCACTTTTGACCATCTTAGTGATGTAATTGAGATCTTAGGAATTATTTTAGTGCACGCGACCAATCTAGAAGACTATTTAGAACTCAACTCATTAATTAATATGAAATGGAGAGAGTATAATTTTGCAAAAAAGGGATCACCTCAACGATTGTTCCATCTTCTAAATATTGTGCAGTTGGGGCAAATTCTACTATATAATCACACACTGATAAAAGAACCTTCATTTCTCTTTTCCACATTGCTTTCTTCTCAGGCTTCAGTGGCTCCAACTTCAAACTTTGTCCAAATACAGTTGCTGCAGAATGAGAATTCACAATCTCAACCATCATTAATAAACAAATAATCATTTTGATTTTTGAATATGATATTGCCACTATTGAAACTCAAGAAATTACCGTAGAGATTGGTAATAGCATTTGAAATTGTAACTGCAGTGCAAACTCCTTTTCCACCACCAGACATGTCTTCTCCCAACAGAAGCTTTGAAAATCTTTCCTTCATTACTTCAAGCTCACCTAATCAAACATAAAAACTTCATTAATTACTTTAATTTCAAATGGAAATTATACTTATTGAAGAATCCTACGTTAACTCGAGTCAGACATGTTTGACTAAATTATCATATAACGATTCTCAACTATCAACTTCATACTGCATATTTTCATCTAAAATTAATTAGACAATTTATTGAATGCAAACCAAACCTGAATCCATAAGATCACTCTCATTGAGCTTAACATCGACCGAATTCTTGCGCAACTTCAATCCTAGCCTTGAAAGAACACCTTGTTTAGCATCTGCTTTCGCAGCCGTCGGCCGAGAAGGCGAAAGGTCACTGGCATAACTGCTTTCATCAACTGAATCTGATAAGTTTGATGCCTCTGGCTCTGAATATGTCCATGCATCGGTTGCCGAATGATCCTCCATAGAAGGAGAAGGAGGAGGAGGTTGAAATCCTAACTCAGAAATCTCATCAAACTTTGTTGATGATGATGATTTCTTCTCCATATTCTTAGCACAAGAATTTGTGATCAAATTAACGAACACCTGCATGTACAAATATTAATTTTGGTACTACATACTAAGATATCAAAGCATGTGACTTAGAAGTTAGAACTACTAAGCTTAGAAAATATGAGAAATTGAATGAAGATATAGAAAACAAAAAGAGACAAAAAGTGTGAGAGAGAGATCAAAAGAAAAAGCAGAGAAAATTGAATGAAAATAATATATAATTCAAACTAAAAATTAAAATAAAATAAAAGAAAAGGAAAAAGTTCTAATAGAATTGAATGATAGATTCTGATACAGTAAAGAGATTCAGAACAATTCAATGTAGAAACGCAGCAAAGGGATTATTATTATGTTAGAAAAAAGAAACATTGTTTGACAACTTTCCGAGGTTGAAACTATAACTGAAATTTGAAACTTCAAAAGAGAAAAGAGAAACAAACGGTTGGGAACAAAAAGAAAAAATGGTCCCAGCAAGGGTTCTTTTTTTGTATTGTAACCTTTTTTTTTTCTTTTTTATGTGGCAGATTTAAATTTGAAGTTTCAAAACTATATGTTATATTTATATGTAACATTATTAGAACTTAGAAGGTGACAACAACGTTTGAAACAGTTCCCTCCTAAGGATTTGCATTTGTCCCTACTTTATCTTCCTCCCTCAGACTTTTCTAAATTTCTTCCATGCAAAACGCAAAAGAATTGTTCATATTCTTACACGGTTGATCATATAGTATAATAATAATTTATAATATATTAAACACATTTCGAATATGATACTCATTGACACTTATCCGACACACGTCTTTTGTGTCAAACCATGTCTTGATAAAAAATAAAAAATTTCTCTAGCTACACTTAAACACATTTAAATACCATTATATATCAGCGTGTCCAGCCTTATTTTTAAGATGTATTTTTGAAATGAGTTTAAAAATAGTATATATTATTAATTATTAAAACAAAAAATATTTTAAATATTTTATATAATTAAAAAAGTTATTAAAATAATAAAAAATAAATTTATATTTAACATTAATAAAATACCAAAATATCATTACAATTTATCTAAAAAATACTTCATATTTTATATTTATACCGCGTCGTCTCCTTATCTTTTATAAAAATTTTAAATTTGTGTGCTTGCGACTTTGCGTGTCCCGTATCATGTTGTGTCCCGTGGGAAAGTGAAGAAGCTAAGATAAGAATTAGACTTCTTGTTCAATTTATTTTTTATTTTTTTAATTCCTTATTGAAGGTAGGGGTGTTCATGGATCGGATCGTATCCGCAAATTTGCGGTAAATATTCGCATTTGATCCGCAGTATGATCGGATTGGATAGGATCTTATCCGCACTCTTTACGGCTTGGATGGCGGATATCAGCTCTACATTTGCGGATCCGCACAATAATAATTAAAAAAAGTAAATATATATATATTTGATATTATATTTACTTGTTTATATGTTTTAATAAGTAGTTATTATTATATATTATTTTATTTTTTTATTTAGAAAAAAATTTGATTAAAATATTTTAGAAATAAATAGGTTAAAAAGTGTGAAAAAAATATTTTTATTGAATTTCTCTTACATAAAAATATAATTAATAAGAGAATGTTTAATTATACGGATATACTTGATCTACAAATGTGCAAATTGGATCTGACACAAAAAATACAGATATTACATCCGATCCGATCCGATGAAAATTGTGCGAATCAGATCAAATTTTCAGTTATATCTGATCCGATTTAATCTGCGTACACCCTAATCAAAAGTAGCAAGCAAGAGAAGGAGATAAAAGTTTAATTCTTAACACACGATTTCAAGTTCAAATGAGACGCGACAAAAAGCTAAGATGAAAATTAGACTTCTTGTTCAATTTATTTTTTATTTTTTTAATTCTTTATCAAAGGTAGCAAGCAAGAAAAGGAGATGAAAGTTTAATTCTTAACACACGATTAACCACTAAACTGTAAATGAGATTATAATTTTAACTTGTTATAGGTGTGACTAACTATGAATATTATAGAAATAGTAATGGAAATTGATATTGCATAACTTTTCTTTTTTGGGTTACAACTTATAACTTAGGGTGTGTTTGCTTTAGGGTTTGAAATATTAAACTTACGTTTAATTTTTTTTGAAAATTTTATTTTTTTGTTTTGTTATTTTTCTTCTCTTAAACGTAAATATGATTCTATCATTCAACCAAAATTTATCCAAAGCTAAAAATTTTAGTTTTTGTGTTCATTCTTTCACATTAGATTAAAATTTATTTTTCTATCTACCAATTTTATTTTTTATAATATTTTTTTCTAATGTTCTCTCATGTATATTATTATTTTTTATTTATATGAATTTTTTACTTGTTATTTTTTTGTATAGAATATTTTTTTCTTTGTATTATGATTCTATTAATTCTATTAGAGTATTGAGAGTATTAGAAAAATAATATTAAAATTTATTTAAATATATAAAATAAAATTATAAGATAACATAAAATAATTATTTAAACTTATATCCTTTTCAGTAATAATAATTAAACAAAAAATTAACCATAAATAATAATAATAATAAAAAATTATAACATACTAAAAAAAAAGTATGAAGAGCACTAAATATATACTATATAAAAAATATATTAAAAAATATAAAAAAATAAACATATATAAGAAATAACATTATAATTTAATGTCATGTATTTTTTAGTTATTATTTATCTAAAAGTAATTTTATCTAATATTATCCAAACAATATTTATTTTGTCAAAATTAATTTTAGTATAAAGTTATTAAACATAAACCATATTGACACAAACTTACTTATACCTAAAATTATTTTATAAAATCACTTTTATTTAAATTTTAATTTGATAAACTATAATATAAATATACACTTAAAAATTGGTCCATTGTGGCTTGTAATATTGTATTGTAGTCAATCTAGGGGTAATTTACTATTATAAATAAAATGCAAACCAGTTTTACCAGAATGTACAAAATGAAAAATGGATACTAAAATATATTTTTTGCATAATCTATGTAAACTATGACAGGAGTCCCGCGGTTTACAGAATACACATAATCCGCTATAAGAGTGTCGTAGATTACGTGCAATGAGAACTGGTCATAAACCGCAATAGGAGTGTCGCAGTTTATGTGTGGGCGTGAATTGTGCATAAACCGCGATAGGGGTGTAGCGGTTTATGCATTACTATAAATACGCTGAAGGGTCTCGTGGATTACATTTGTGCTGGAAGAAAAACTATTCTAGCGAGAGAAGTAGTGGTTTTCTAGAGAGAGAAATAGAGAGAATAGTGGTTAATTTGAGTTGAGATAGGAGCCGGGGCACGCAGTCTATACAAGCTCAACGGCATTGCACACGTGGCTGGGAGCATATACGAAGAGGTTAGCATTATAACTTTTAATTAATGTATTTTGTATAATGTTGTTAGTTAAATTATTATTTTAATTATTTTTCATATTTTTTGTTATTTTGGTTATTTTTAATTTAGTTATTGTTAGTTAATGTATCTAAATTTAGATTTAAATTATTATTTTAATCAGAAAATATAATATTTAAATTAATATTTTAATCGTTTATGTCTTTCATCGAATTTCGTGATTAGAAAATAGGAAATATATGTTAGCAGTCTAAACTTTAAAATTGTAGTCATGTGGTAGATGACTATAAATTACTGTTGGGTTTTTTATATGTTTGGTTTATTGTGTGACATTCTCCAGTCGACTAGGTGTATATATAGTGTTCGGAGGCAGCAGAACATGCTTCTGCATGACAGGATCATATAATATCTGGAGAGTGCCAGTTTGTACCACCTGGCAAGGCTCAACGTGTAACACCCTAACCTTTAGCACGTCATGATCGTACCAAAAGTAAGGAGTTACTAACCTGTTCTCCTTATTTACTATTTAATATTGAACCTTTAGGTTGATATCGCGTTTCAGTTTATAAGAAAATACCAGAAAATTATTTGTAGTAATTCAAATCACACAATTATTAATAATAATAAATGATATACAAATGAATTCAATATAAAACTCAAATACAATACCTATCCCTCTGGATAAAATAAAACTTAAAGCAATAAGGGCGAGGGAACTCTATAAAAATAA